>NW_026866518.1:0-523226 GCF_026571515.1 Ruditapes philippinarum | reverse complement strand
TATGTAAGATTCTTATTATATGTACATCTATTTAACCAGAACATACATGTATTTCATTACAAAAAACAGAGATGAAACTTGAATTATGAATGTTTTGATCTTAAAGTTGATGAGCTTGTTTTTCCTCATGGTGCCTAATTTAATTTAAAAAAAATAATGTAATTTAAGGAGAGACTTTTATAGGTTATTTTGATTCCGAACAAATTTCTGTCTGAGAAATTCAGTCACAAAACAGTCTAAAATGGTTCTTGACAAGATATGAGATCAAGTTAAAATTCTGGCCATTTTTGTTATATATTGTTATGCATGTTGGTACTTTACTCTGCTTTAACAAACTCTGCTCTCATTTTCTTAAAATTTTCCTCGCTGCTTAATTTCAAATCTTTAACTTGCTTGTGTCATTCTTTAGAATGTAAGCATACCTAGTTTCAAAAATTTCACATTTAGAATGGAACAATTACAATGCTTTAAATTCTTAATAGATTAAATTTATTAAGAGCTTAATATGCTTAATACCAGTCTGCTAAGTTTTTTGTAGCATTTCTATTGCAGCTATAACACAGACATGCTTATTGTCTTTGATTAACGATGTTGAAAATAACCTGAGCTTTATTTGGAATTAATTGACACTAACATGAAGTATATTTTATATAATAACATTAATATAACAAATGATGGGATGTGGTAGTTAAAAAAAATAACCCTAACCCCTCTGAAAATCTTAAATTGGCTTTAACCATCACTCAGTCTGGACAAATCTATTCATCTTTTTAGCTCACCTGACCACGAAGTGGTCAAGGTGAGGTATAGTGATGGGGCTATGTCCGGCGTTGTGCGTCGTCAACAATTGGATTGTTAACAGTCTAGCAGTCACAGTTTTGATTGGATCATCATCAATCTTTGTCAGAATGTTTGTCTCAATGATATACAGATCGAATTCGAAGATGGGTTATCTCGGGTCAAAAACTAGGTCACAGGAGCTAAAAATAGAAAAAGCTTGTTAACACTCTAGTTGCTGCAGTTTTGATCCAAATATTCTGGAAATTTGTCAGGAAGGTTGTTTTGGATGATTTTAGGTCAAGTTCGAAGATGGGTCATCTCTGGTCAAAAACTAGGTCACAGGAGCTAAAAAATAGAAAAAGCTTGTTAACACTCTAGTGGCTGCAGTTTTCATCCAAATATTCTGGAAAATTTGTCAGGAAGGTTGTTTTGATGATTTCTAGGTCAAGTTCGAAGATGGGGTCATCTCCGGTCAAAAACTAGGTCAAAGGAGCTAAAAAATAGAAAAAGCTTTGTTAACACTCTAGTGGCTGCTAGTTTTTAATCCAAATATTCTGAAATTTGTCAGGAAGGTTGTTTTGATGATTTCTAGGTCAAGTTCGAAGATGGGTCATGTCCCGGTCAAAAACTAGGTCACAGGAGCTAAAAATAGAAAAAGCTTGTTAACACTCTAGTGGCTGCAGTTTTTATCCAAATATTCTGGAAATTTGTCAGAAGGTTGTTTGATGATTTCTAGGGTCAAGTTCGAAGATTGGGTCATCCCCGGTCAAAAAACTAGGTCACAGGAGCTAAAAATAGAAAAGCTTGTTAACACTCTAGTGGCTGCAGTTTTTATCCAAATATTCTGGAAATTTGTCAGAAAAGGTTTTTTTGATGATTTCTAGGTCAAGTTCAAAGATGGGTCATCTCCGTCAAAAAACCTAGGGTCACAGGAGCATAAATATAGAAAAAGCTTGTTAACACTCTAGTGGCTGCAGTTTTTCATCCAAATATTCTGGAAATTGTCAGGAAGGTTTTTTTGATGATTTCTAGGTCAAGTTCGAAGATGGGTCATCTCAGGTCAAAAAACTAGGTCACAGGAGCTAAAAATAGAAAAAGTTGTTAACAACTTTAGTGGCTGCAGTTTTCATCCAAATATTTCTGGAAATTTGTCAGGAAGGTTGTTTTGATGATTTCTAGGTCAAGTTCGAAGATGGGTCATCTCCGTCAAAAAACTAGGTCACAGAGCTAAAATAGAAAAAAGCTTGTTAACACTCTAGGGCTGCAGTTTCCATCCAAATATTCTGGAAATTTGTCAGGAAGGTTGCTTTGATGATATCTAGGTCAAGTTCGAAGATGGGTCATCTCCTGTCAAAAACCTAGGTCACAGGAGCATAAAATAGAAAAGGCTTGTTAACATTCTAGTGGCTGCAGTTTTCATCTAAATATTCTGGAAATTTGTCAGGAAGGTTGTTTTGATGATTTCTAGGTCAAGTTCGAAGATGGGTCATATCCGGTCAAACTAGGTCACAGGAGCTAAAAATAGAAAAAGCTTGTTTACACTCTAGGGGCTGCAGTTTTCATCCAAATATTCTGGAAATTTGTCAGGAAGGTTGTTTTGATGATATCTAGGTCAAGTGCGAAAATGGGTCATCTCAGGTCAAAAACTAGGTCACAGGAGCTAAAAATAGAAAAAGCTTGTTAACACTCTAGTGGCTGCTGTTTTGATTAAAATATTCTGGAAATTTGTCAGGAAGGTTGTTTTGATGATTTTTAGGTCAAGTTTAAAGATGGGTCATCTCCGGTCAAAAACTAGGTCACAGGAGCTAAAAATAGAAAAATCTTTTTAACACTCTAGTGGCTGCAATTTTGATCCAAATTTCCTGGAAATTGGTCAGGAAGGTTGTTTTGATGATTTCTAGGTCAAGGTTGAATATGCGTTGTGTCTGGTCAAAAATTAGGTCACATTGCCCAAATATGGTAAAACCTTTTTAACACACTAGAGGTCACATGTTTGACTCAGTTGTCATCAAACTTGGCCATGATGCTCGTCTAAGACATTGCTTGGATGCGGTTGTGTCAGGTGAGTGATCCAGGGCCATCATGGCCCTCTTGTTTAGGGGGAAATTTCAGAATATGTAATTTTTGTGTATTGACTGAATAGCAAACGGTTCAGACCATGGTGATGCAGCTTCCTATCTGCATTGGTTGCATGGGTAAAAATCTGTTGCCACTAATAGGCGTAGGTTTAATGTTATTCTAACAAATGTAACTAAAATTATTTACTAAAACAAGTTTTTCAGTCAGAAACTGTTCTGATAAAGTAAAATATATTAAGAGAAGAACAAATTTTTCATAGCTTTTTGTTGGCTATTGTACATTTAATGTGAAGTGATTTATAAATATTTACATATTGTAATTATCTGTTGTCTTAGAAACACAGTTTTCTTACTTATAATTTCAAATTTCTGCGGTACACATATTTGTTTGGTGTCTGCATCTGACAGCCTGTTAACATAACTAACACTAACGTTATCAATGAAAGTGACAACTGATTAATGTTGTGAAAATATTTTAACATTTGAATCATAAATTTTTATATACAAAATAAAACAACTTTGCTTAGTAGGGGAGAACTTTTTGTAAAACTATTTAATTTGTGATGAAATACTACGTAATAGTTAAAAACCATAAGGATAGAATAGAATAGTGATAGAAATAAGAAACTAACACAGCCTAGCTCTGCATTGATAAAATAATAGAAAAGTTCGCAACTTCAACTTGGGCAAGTTTTTTTTCAAAAATACATGTAAATACCACTGAGATAATAATTGGTAAATAATGTGTGTTATTGTTATACTGTAATATGTCATATATATATATATATGATGTAAATGAAGATAATTAACTAACTACTTAGTCAGCTTCCTAGTTTACATGGTAATCAAGTAGTCCTTTATCTCTAACTCACATTTGATATGACTGGTGGTTTTTTCTGATTTTTTTTCTCCACTATATAGTATTTCATATAGAGAAGATATTGTACTTTGGATGACATGCATTTTTGTGTGTTTGCATAATGAATGGAGAAATATTAATCAAATGTTAATTGTCACTTTACTATGATATGATATATTGAATATGAAAAAATAACTTGATGAAAAAAACATTTTTGGTTTTGCAAGTTTTCATAATATACGCTACAAAAATAAAAGCGTTGTAAAATTATATTTAACATATGATCTACTAAAAACTGACGGGTTTTTGGTATGTGTTATTAATTGCATGATGTAAACAGCAATGGGAGTGCTTTATAATCAGTGAAAACATACATCAGTTAGAACATAAAAAACCAGAAAGTGCTAGCTGGAATTTACTCCAGACTAAAGTCAAGGTACAAACGTGTATGTGCCGGAAAAAAAACATTCTGTTTATAATTTAGTCTGTGTATATTGATGTGCTACCACTCTGTGTAATTTATTCCTGGAAAAATAAATATTCTTTTCTGGAGATAAGTTATATGTTAAAAGAGGAGTTATATATTGCTTTGCATCTTAAATGTCTGAAAGCTATTAAATTAACCTAAAAATATGAAATTAACCAAAAGCAATTAAAAAAAGATGTAACAAAACTACTTATACATAAAGTAATGGAAAAAAGTTTAATAAGCAGACAATTTATGTGAAAGTGTTAAGTAAGACAGACAGAAATAGTTTGTAATAAAAGAATTTACAGGGAATTTGCTTGATTTTATCTTTTCACAATTCTAATAAAAGAATCAAATACAGTTTAATAATAAAGTTTACTTTATTAAAATATGTGAGTTGAAATAATCTGTGTTATGAAACACTCCAGATACCAAGTGCTTCTGAATCTGCCGGGATTTATGATTTTATTGGATATTATTTTTTTTAAAGGAAGTATGTCACTGTAATAAGCAGTGTTAGGTTGTCTATCTTTGCTCTACTTTTTGTTGAATATTGTTTCGTGAAGATTTAAAATGACGGCCGAGCCTAATGAATCATTACAGGACCAGGAACCAGTAAAGAAAGAAAGACATGTAGGGTTTACTGGTATAGATTCCGACAAGGAAACAGAAGAGAACCAGAGGTATAGTTTTTGAAATATTTGTTTCATATTTGTTTTGTTGTTTTTTGTGCAAAAAAGAAATCAAGAAAATTTGGGGTGAATTTTTAATTTGTTTCAGATATAAACCAAGATGTCTCAAATGCACAGATCCTTGACTTGTCTTATTCTAATTATCAGATCACAACATATTTGTTAGCAAAAGAGCACATGTCCATGTTTGTGGTTAAATCTATTGTTATTCAAATTAAAGGTCAGAGTATGGATCTATCAATAGTGCCTGATTGTCTGAAATAGTGCCTGATTGGCTAGACAAATTAAATTTTTCACTTCCATTTATAAACGATTAAGTGACCATATCACTTGTTCTTCTTGTCTGTATAATGAAACTGTAAAGTGCAACTTAATTATAAATAAAGTGTTTAATGTAAAAATCAATCACAAGCAAAGTTGATATTTCGGGCAGCATGTGCCCTAAGGGACATTTATAGGTATTAAGGTGACTATATTAAAAGCTTATTGTTATGCTCAATTAGACAAATGTTTTATTGTGATAGCTCTGAATGACTTCACACTATAACTATGCATCGTTTGTAGTAAAATAGTTTGGCAAGGATATCTGTGAGAGCTTTTTTCTGCTGACATTATATATCATACCATCAAGACTGTGTGTGTTAACATTTCGTATGACTTGATACTTAATAATAAATTCGGATTTATGTAGAGGTATTTGATGTACTGCACATTTCTTTTCTAAACACTGTATTTGTATGTATACAAATTTCACCAAGATTTTTAGGGAATACGGTTAGTACAGAAAGAATGGGAAGATAAAGAACCTTAAGTGTTTGTTTAAAAGATTATATAAATCTAATAGGAGTATAAAAGAATTTGATGTACTGCAGATTTCTATTTTACTAACCTTTTTATATAATATAGCTGATGTTGTGTACAATTTTCACCAAGAATTTTAGTGAATACAGTTAGTACAGAAAGAATGGGGAGATAAAAAACTTCAAGAGTTTGTTTAAAAGATTATATAAATCTAATACAAGTATAAAAGATAAATACATACATTGGTTGTTATTGTGTTTGTGGTTCATTGACTAGATGTTAAGTGCTTAAACTGTGAGAAGTTGACCTGTTGACGTCAAGCATAAAGGGAAGTTTTATATCTTCCTTAATTGACTGTTGTTTCATCGAACTGGACATGCACATCCAGTAACGGTTTTCATGGGAACTAGACGGAAAACTGTATATTAACATCAGTATCTGTTTGATCAAGCTTGTGTCAAAAATCACGTGCATTTTTCTGATATTTTTTGTGATGATTTAGCACTGAATTATGAATATATATTGTAAAAGTTATTTCAAGGAGACTTGTCTATTTTACCGATAATTATCACAAGTTTTGTGTGTCAAAGTGGTGTTGAATTACTGTATTAATTATGTTCAATAACTGTATATACATTCAGAAGAAATTTAATTGGAGTTACAAGGTGACCTACATGTATATATAATATAGACTCAATTTTGGATTGTTCATGTTTCAGTTATATATGTAAGGTTGTGGGTGGAGTTGTACAAAAAATACCAGTGGATTCCAAAGGATCCCCAACCAATGTAAGTACCCCCAAGATATTTTTCTTTCATGTGCCTTTCTGTGTACTTTTCTGTACATTTTATCTGTACTGTGTTCTATTTTTCTGCAAAATTCAAGTGAGTTTAATACAGTATTACATTGTGTTACATAGTGATAATAATTGAAGGTCATCCTTTTATAGAAGTGGTTGTTTTTTTGGCTATAGAGTAGAATGTATTGACGTTAATACCATTTAAAGGTTGTATTGAATAACATTGAGGAAAATATAAAGAGGAAAATATAAAGTCTCGGATATATTTAGGAACATGCTGGTAGGAAAAAAATCATTCTCAGAATTAAACAACAGCAGGTGTTTATTTGATTCATATGTCACAGTGTGAGGAAAATCGGCAGTATGATTTGGAGTGAAACTTGGAAACCCTAACATTAAACTGTTTAGTAGTTCAACCGTCTAAGCCACTGGCTACATAACACATTTACTGCAAAATTAATAGGTCTATTCATAGCTGTACTTATTGGCTATAATGAAATTTGTCCTTGAATTTCAAATGGATACACAGAGAACAATGGGCATTGACTGTTAGTTATATATCATCTTAGTACCCTATTTGGTGCTCAATGTTACACTTGGTGGGTAAGTTCATAATGTAGCTTGACCAGATAAAGAAGGTAGAACCATCTAAATACTTTCTCACAACTGTACCAACAGAGCTAACAGGCCACTGACACATTTTTTTCAACTACTAGTGAACAGTTCTCTGAATTTTCAATGGATAATGAGAACAATGCCAGTTGACTCTTAATTAGCTTTATAACACTATAGTACCCTTTTTTGTGCTGAATGTCACAGGGTAGAAAAATTTATCTAACTTCACCCACTAGTGAACATACTGTGAAGATTTACCACGTCACCGACACATTTTCTTCCCCCACTAGTGAACATACTGTGAAGATCTACCACGTCACTGACACATTTTCTTCACCAAACATACTGTGATGATCTACCACGTCACTGACACATTTTCTTCCCCCACTAGTGAACATACTGTGACACCCTACCACACCACTGACACTTTTTCTTCACCCACTAGTGAACATACTGTGATACTTGGCAATTTACAGTTTTCTCAGTTAAGATTTATTCTGAAAAATACTTTCATTTATATTTGATGTTATATGTATAGCCAAAAAGAAATCCCCCTAAATTAAAGAAAATTTTGGTTTGACGAGTTTGACTTTTGGTTGCTGTTTCAAGTCTTTTTGGTCATGGTCCCTTAAGCTAATTTGCTGCTGAAGATTTCAGCTTTTTCTCATAGGCCATATTTTAAGTTTTTGTAATGGCAGCAGTGGGCAATCTGATTAACAATCAGCTTCTAAGTTAAAGGTACCATACATGTAAACATAAGAAAATCTGAACTTTAGTCTTATTGCAGCAGTGGGTAGCATCTGTAAGCGATAACTAATATTTGTGTATGTGTGTGACTTTGCTGGTATGTTTATTTTGTTTTATCTGTAATGATTTTTGTATTTCAGTCACCAGCTGTGAAAAGAAGACCAAAAACGGGGCGGAAAAAGATTGGTATGTTTATCAATTTTTTTTGATAATGTACAATTGTCTGATAATGATTTTGCATAACTTTATTATTTATATTTAGTTTTTTGGTGTTTTTTTAGAGAAAAACGAAATACTTGTTACTGTTTATAAATATAAAATTGTTAAACCATTACCCAGCGCGAGTGTGTTTGGCATAGCTGGTACCGGGTATTTAAAAAAAAAAAGAAGATCAGAAGAGTGTATTGTTAGGGTGTTGCTTCTACATAAATAAATGTAAGTTTTGTAATTTATTGTTTCAGATCGGAGGGTGTCCTGTAAGGACCTAGGGAAGGGAGATTGTGAAGGATGGTTACATAAGAGAAAGGCGAAGGGTGGCGGAGGTTTGTTCAGTCACTGGCAGAAACGATGGTGTGTGATCAAGGATTACAACATGTTCTGTTACCATGACAAAGAGGTATGTATAAATGTGAATGAGAATGATATACCATGCTATGTCCGGTAAAACACCAGTCAGTTGTTAATATGAACAACCCTCTCACGGGGAAGGGAGACGGAAATGCGTTTTTAGTTTTTATCATTTGTCTGACCCCTACTGCTGTGTTAATGTGATGGTTTTGTTTTGGTGCCAAAATAGCCAGGGATATGTCCAAATGGCAGTGCTAGGCTTTTAGCGAGGATATGCCCAGGACATTCTCGGAGGGCAGGGCCTTTTCAAGGGGTTTGAAAAATCGAAGTCCACTCTCTTCTTCTAGAATAGAGGGGTTCTGCTTACAAATGACAAGCTTATAACATAGGTGTATTTGTAATTCTTATGTAATAGTAAAAGCAAAGCATTTCTTTCTGACAAATAATAACTCCTTAATCACCTATCATTTAAGAACCTAGCAAACCATTTTGTATGAAAAGATAAAAGAATATTTTCATAATAAAACACACATGTGAAGTAGCTGAAGGGAACGAATTTGAAAAAAAATAGAAATTGTCAATGAATTTATAATTTAAAATTGTCATATGTATATATTTCAATGAAATTTGTGTTTCAAGAATGAAGTGTGATAGGTCAGATTGGTTTTATGTAGATAATATTATTAAGTTTTGTCTCAAACGTTTATTGGTAATTATCATTCTGTAAACAGGTCCTCCTGTTTGTATATTACACCACTGGTTAGTTAAATGTATATAGCTGAAAATGGTCGTTGACTTCAAACCACTTGCCCCTCACCGCTGTGGGTTCTAATCCTGCAAGGGACTTTGGATTCTTTCATGTTGGAAAGCTTTCCAGCTAGCTTAAGGAATGTTGATGGTTCTACTCAGGTGCCCCTTTGTGCCTGAAATAATGGAGGGAAGGGCACCCAAGTTCTTCCTCCACCAGTATAGCTGGAAAGTCGCCATATCACCTATACTGTGTCGATGTGACGTAAACCCCCCCCCCCCCCCCCCAAAAAAAATATATAGCTGAAAATACACCAAACACAAAATGTGAAAGAAAACACTCCTATACTCCCACCAGTAGCAATTTGGATTTAAAGAAAAGTGAATTGAGGAAATTGATAAAAATCAGATAATAAATTTGCTAAAACAGGAAATTAAAGTCATGATTGTTTTCAAGCTTATTTAATAATGTAACATAGTTACATAAAATGAAATTTCTTTGTAATAGTCAGATTTATGAATCATAATGTATGATTGTGTTCATTATATATTTCACATTTTGAAAAATTGTGAAAATATGTATTGAGCCCATTTGTGCTCAAATTTCGAATATGAAAAGCATTAATTTACTTCATGGTCCGAGTCAGAGATTAACATTTATGATTATACTGAGATATGCTTCTGTGAAAGCAAAATCTGAGATTGAAAAACATATTATAACAGTCATTCTACATCCAACTCTCTGAAATGTCTGCGGGGGGTCCGTGGCCGAATGGTTAAGGTCAAACCACTTGCCCCTCACTGCTGTGGGTTTGAATCCCGACAGCGACTTTGGATTCTTTCATATGAGGAAGCTATCGTACAGAATGTCGGTGGTTCTTATCAGGTGCTTGTTCGTGCCTGAAATTATGCACTGAGAGGCACCTGAGGTCTTCCCCACCAGTAAAGCTGGAATGTCCCGATATGACCTAAACTGTGTCGATGTGACGAAAAAAAAAATAACAAACTTAAAAGTCTGCATATGTGTGTTTGGTTTATTTAGCCTTGCCACCGGAATGAACGATATTGGCGAGCAAGTCTACATGAAGGGAAGTGGTGGCCTAATGGTTAAGGTGTCTGCCTCTCAACCCAGGGATCATGGGTTCGAGCCCTACTTGGGTCACAACCATGTTTCTTCATATGATACCAGTACTGGTTTGTTCCAGGAAGTGGACTCGAAAGTGATTAATATAAGTTGAAAGAAATTGTTTCTAGCAATTGAATAATAAATATGTTTAAACGTTTAAGGTTTTCACTTATATTATTCTGGATCTAACATTATAGAATCTTGACACATTTTTGTGAAAATTCTATCTAATTGTTAATGTCTTTGTCAAGTGATGTTAGCCTACAATTTATTTTTTTTATGAAAGACAATGGTGGTAAATTTTGATCAAAATATATGTTAAAAAGAACTGCAATCTTAATTATTATCATATATTTGCAGTCATTGTATTTATATGTATACATGTTGTTTGTTGATCTTAGGCTGTTAGCCTTATGTTAATAAACATTTGAGCTGCGTCACGATAAAACCAACATAGTGCGTTTGCGACCAGCATGAATCCAGACCAGCCTGAGCATCCGCGCAGTCTGATCAGGATCCATGCTGTTCGCTATCAGTTTCTCTACTTGTAATAGAGTTGGTAAGCGAACAACTCATTTTATCATTGTCACATATATTTGCAGTCGTTGAAAGCAGAAGTTGTGATTCATCTTCCTGCATTTAAAGTGTCACCTGTTGATTCTACAGATTTTAAAACAAAGAAACAGTGAGTAGTTCTTAGTATATTTATATCCTTATGCTTTGAATTTAGTTTATAATGTCATTCTCTCCCCCAATTGAAAAAAATCTCAATCTTTGTATTGTAATGGTTTTATTAAATATTGGCTTATTTAGTTTATTTGTCCTTTAACCTGCCTGGTTTGTGAAATGGACTTCCCTGGCTTTGAATATGGAACTGTCTTTTGTTTATCAGAGGGATTTCATGTTAAAAAAAGTTCACAAATTAAGCAGTCAGCAGTACAAGAGTGTTGTTGGGTCTAGACAAGTCATTTAATAAAAGCTAATTGCTTTCAGAGAATTCAAACTCTTTTATGAAAGATTACCTTTGTAAAAGGGGTTAACAGTTCCTTTCCGTGGAGAACTATATTTAAATGAATTGAGACTAGTAAATGGAAGCTTATTTTAAAAGCCTTAACCTTTATCACATTAAATATCTTATATGTAAATCTTAAATATTTTAATCTGGATATGACTATTCATCATTTTGGGGAAAATTTCAAAATAAGTCCTGACTGGATAGTGAACTGTACAGACAATCAGATGGCATGTAAGTACTGGCTGATCTTGGTCTGTACTGGTTGCATAATTACATGTATGTAAAAAATGCAGCTGCCAACAGGCAAAGGTTTATTCTTTTGTGTTTGTCTATGTTTATGTCTAGCTTGTGTCATTTCTTATCTGACCTTAACTTTGTCTTGCATAAAAGGATTTTTCCTATATTTTGGCTATAGTATTCAGTGATTGGAGACAAATTGTTGCATGCAAGACCATTGTCCATATCTCAGTATTAAAGTTTAAAGATGATGAAATCATGTATATATGTATATGTATAAACTCATTGAAAATACTTAAAGTGACATTATGAACATCCAAGTGTAAATGGTGGGTCTACAATCATGTCAAAATCAAAATAACTTAAGATTTGCCATAACTGCATTTAATTTTATAGTCTAGTTCATGCGCATTATCAATACCCCATGTGACTCACAGAAAACTCTATAAATATCCTCGGGAATATATTGTTAATATTCAAATGATAAAAAAGAGTGGGGCAGTTTTTTTTTATATTTTAGGTGGTTTTATTTTATCCTAACTGTTTTTTCATTATCAATTATTGGTCAATGACCATTATATCAGTCAATATATAATATTATAATAAAGCCAATTCAACCCAACTTGACAACGAAAAAAATGAGCATGATGTCACTTTAAATAAAGGCAGTTATCAGCTTGTATTACATACTGTATGCACTGTACAGATATAACAGTATTTATATGACAATGTTATATAACATTTTCATCAAACTACAATGTATTACATGAGTTTATCAGTTTATCATATGTATTTTATCTCTATATCATTGGTTAGGGAAAACAAGTTTATCATTAGTTGTATCATTGTTGTTTTGTTTTTTTCAAGTGCTATCATACTTCCTTGTTTCATTTCTAATCTAGGGCAGTTATATCTACAGATAACTGATGTACAGATGTTTTTATTATGTTTTGTTCAGTTTTGAGTCACACTGACAAAGATTCAATCTTAATTGTAGAGGTTGACCCAAATTGCTACATTGTACATAATTACAAGCTTATTAGGTTTTTATGTCAACTGCTACAGACTAGCTAAAACATATAGGGATCACTTCTCTGTTGTCTGTCCACCAATCCGCCCATCACAAAACTTCCTGTTTCTTGAGCATATTAAACAAGTTTTTCGGTTAAATGATTAGCTGAGTTACCTTGAAGGAAAAAAGCGTTTGGCCTGTTAATGATTTTTGTGTCTCCTGCTACACTGTAGCTGCAATATGCAATTGGCTATCATCAGGCAACACATGTGTGATCACTGATCGCTCTTGTTTTGGAAAGCACCATTGATCTAAATGTTCAACAACATGGTTTAGAGGTGAGGAGCAAGTGATGGAATGTTGGCAAACTTAACCACTTCGTCTTGAAGTCACTTGTAGAATTTCTTGTAATTAGGTTAGGCCATAATTAAAGAGCAAGATGTCAGTAACTGCAGTGTCAAGGTCATGACATAAATGGCAAGGTCAGTCATTGAGGTCAAAGGTTATAAACTATGTGTCTTCACATGATTGAACTTTGCTGAATTTATGTTCCATCTGTTCTGTTTAGTGTGGTCATGTAGTTTTTCCCATATATATTTTCATTTTAAGATACATATTTCTATCTCATTGTATAACTAGTATTATTGTTTGTATTTTATATGAACATTTATCATGTATATTTCATTGCTAACCCAGGGAGGATTGGTAAGAAGATCACTGTTGTTCTAACATTGTTCATTGCTCACCTTTGTTTAATAAATAGGGAAACTCTTTTTATCCCTATTTGTTAGAATAGATAGTAATTTTCTAGTTAAGTTGTTGTGTTTTTCTTGCTAATATTGAAAGATCATGTAAGGTAAGTTTTGTTGTGAAATTTGTTACTTGAAACTGCATTGATACTGCACATATGGTGTAAGGATGTTAGTTTGCCATAAATATTGTATCCAAAGTTTGGGACTGTAAAAGCCACATCACTCTGAAATGATTTAGAGTTATAATTTTTATGCCCCCACAAAGTGGGAGCATATAGCGTTGCACTTGTCCGTCCGTCTGTATGTCCAGAAATCTTGTGAACGCAACCCCTCTTAAACTGGATGGCAGATTTTGCTAAAACTTCCAGGGATGAACAACCTTAATGTGTAGATGGTAGTAATGAAGGGATTTTCGCTGCAACCAAATTTAACAGAATTATGGCCTTTTGTTGCTTTTTTCACTATATACTATGTAGAAATTTTTGTGAATGCAACTCCTCTTAAACCGGATGGCAGATTTTGCTTAAACTTCCAGGGATGAACAACCTTAATGTGTAGATGCTATTAAAGGAAGGAATTTTTGCTGCGACCAAATTTAACAGAATTATGGCCCTTTGTTGATTTTTTCACTATATACTTTGTAGAAATTTTGTGAACGCAACTCCTCTTAAACCGGATGGCAGATTTTGCTTAAACTTCCAGGGATGAACAACCTTAATGTGTAGATAGTAGTAAAGGAAGGAATTTTTGCTGCAACCAAATTTAACAGAATTATGGCCCTTTGTTGATTTTTTCACTATATACTATGTAGAAATTTTGTGAACGCAACTCCTCTTAAACCGGATGGCAGATTTTGCTTAAACTTCCAGGGATGTGTAGATGGTAGTAAAGGCAAGAATTTTTGCTGCAACCAAATTTAACAGAATTATGGCCCTTTGTTAATTTTTAGTTTTCAACTTGTGGCACATGTAGTCCAAAAAATATTTGACCTAGAGTCATAAGATTGACAGAACAGTGACGTGTGGGGGCATCCGTGTCCTATGGACACATTTCTAGTTATAGTTGTGTTTATTCACGACTAAGGTACTATGTGAAAATAATAAACTTTTCTTAAGTTAAAGTTATTTTAGTAGATATAAAAGATTTTCAGATTTTTTCATTAGATGGTCCATGTTACAGTATAAAGAATTTACAATTAAAGATGCAAGGTTTAATTCTTGTTCATTTGTTTCATTTTGAGATATATGTAAAAAACAGAAGCATAGAGGAGAAAGGTTCAACAGAGCAGTGACCTTTTAAATAATGGAAAATGGACAATTTTCATATTAAAGTATAAATTACATAATATGTGTATATAATGGTTAGCTCAGGAAGTCTTAGATTACAAATTTGCATAAATTTCCTATTTTAATATCCAGCTTGTTTTCATAACCAATATATAAGTTATTAGTTACTTTAAAAGTTGTTTTCATTTCTTATTTTCAGGGCTTTTAAAATACATAATTCAGGAACCTGTTTTTACTTTGCCTCAGAAAGACAAGAAGATATGAGCAAGTAAGTGACAATTTTCCTCAGTTTTTATGTGTTTTTTTTTAAATTGCACCTTTTTTTAGCTCACCTGTCACAAAGTGACATGGTGAGCTTTTGTGATCACTTTTCATCCGTTGTCCGTCCGTCATCTGTAAACTTTTACTTTAAACGACATCTCCTCATAAACCACTAAGCCAATTTCTTCCAAACTCCACAAGAATGGTCCTTTGGTGGTCACCTTTGAAAAGTGTTCAAAGAATTTAATTCCATGCAGAACTCTGGTTGCCATGGCAACCTAAAGAAAAAACTTAAAATATCTTCCTTAAAAAAGCCATAGAGGTAGAGCTAAGATATTTGGCATGAAATATCTTCTAGTGAGTGTCTATCAAGTTTGTTAAAAAAAAAAGCCCTGGGGTCAAAATTGGCCCCGCCCCAGGGGGGACATTGCTTTTCCTTATATGTATATAGTAAAAACTTAAAAAATCTTTTTTTAAAAAACCGAAAGAGCTGGAGCTAGAGCTTAAATGTTTGGCATGAAACATTGTCTGATGAGTGTCTACCAAGTTTGTTCAATTAATGCCCGGGGGTCAAAATTAGCCCCCTGGGGGGTCATTGATTTTCCTTATATGTATCTAGTAAAACCTTAAAAAATCTTCTTTTAAAAAACTGAAAGAGCTAGAGCTTAAATATTTGGCATGAAACATCTTCTAGTGAGTGTCTATCAAGTTTGTTCAAATAAAAGCCCTTGGGTCCAAATTAGCCCCACCCTGGGGGTCATTGATTTTCCTTATATGTATATAGTAAAAACTTAAAAAATCTTCTTTTAAAAAACCCAAAGAATTAGAGCTAAGATATTAAACATGAAACATCTTCTAGTGAGTGTCGACCAAATTTGTTCAAATAAAAGCCCCAGGGTTAAATTGGCCCCGCTCCGGGGTCTGATTTTCCATATATGTCTATACTAAAAACTTAAAAAGCTTTCTTTTAAAAACCCCAAAGAGCTAGAGCTTAGATATTTATCATGAAAAATCTTCTAATGGGTGTCTACCAAGTTGGTTATAAAAAGCCCCAGGGTTAAAATTAGCCCCGCCCCAAGGACCTATATACAGGTGAGTGATTTCAGGGCCATCATTGCCCTCTTGTTATATACATTTTAGCAATATAATGCTTGAAAAATAGGCATTTATATATAACGTCAATACACATTTGTGACATCACAACATTATCAATACAAGATGTGGAATCTTGAAAATGGTGCCAGATATTTATATTTCTTCAGTTGAAAATGACATCTATTTACCAGAAAACTTATGGGTGTGTTTTAAATATTTATATTGTATATCTACAGATGGATGAACAAAATGGGTTTAGCAGCTATTACATTCTCAGAGAAGTTCAAGAAGCCAGAGACTGGAAAAATTGATAAAAACCATCCAGGTTAGATACTTGTTACAGAATAATGTTTAGTTGTTGTTTTTTTTCTGGAAGATTATATAATATGTTTATATTGAGTGGATATGGATCATATCTTAAAATATTCGTCTAAAAGACTTGTAAATTATAGAGATATTCTCATGAAAACATTATATTTTCCATATTTTTTGATGACCAACTTATTTCTTCTTTTATCATGCCTTTTAATTCAAGTCTCATTGATAAAAGCCTGTATTTCATAGGTTGGTACAAGGTATAAAATATTACAGCATTCATTAAAAAAGCTTAAACCCCCAGTATAGAGCTGAACCAGTCATCATGTGGCTTGTTGTCTAACCATACTCTTGTACCTTTGTCTGCTAAATTTGACATTATTATACTGAAATCCTTTTAATACAACAATGGACAGTTCCAGTTATACCGGGCAAGTCTAACAAAATATGAGCCGCGCCATGACAAAACCAACATAATGGGTTTGCGACCAGCATGGATCCAGACCAGCCTGCGCATCCGCACAGTCTGATCAGGATCCATGCTGTTTGCTATCAGTTTCTCTACTTTTTTTATAGGGTTTGTAAATGAACAGCATGGATCCTGATCAGACTGGGCGGATCCATGCTGGTCACAAACGCATAACGTTAGTTTTGTCATGACACGGTTCATATAAAGCTGCAAGCAACAGCAGTGTCTGTGGTCTGTTTTATCACCTGATTTCCTACACTTACCATAATACAATGTAAAAATGAAGTTTTCACATGAATGATAATGTACCACATATAAATGATTCATACCTGTTGTTTTATTGTACATTGTTATTTAGTTTCATAATTGTGAAGTATGTTCTGAAATGTACAATTTTCTTTCCTTTTGGACTGACATAATAGCCTACTTAAAAATTGTAAAGGAAAATTATAAGGAGTTTAATTGTTATTTAATTAACTGTTTTCCTATTTACTTACAGAGTAATTTACATGTGTTGATTGCTTAGACCTGTTTTACATAAATGTTAAATAACAACAAATGTATATTGTTTCCTCATTTCCATTTAATTTGAACATTTGATTGAATTGAAATTATTTAAAGTACATGTATACATTATACATATTCTCAAACTCTAACCCCAAATAAATGTCTCCCTCTTTTAAAGTTGCATGTCTCCAGATCAGCCAAAATATTTCAAGAAAATCAATCTTGAGAAAAATGTACATTCACTTAGATTTTAGGAAAAGTAAAATATTCTCAGTTCAAGAATTAATTTACATGTTACAGGCAATTAATAACTGATTTTGCAGTATTTATCACCATATTTCTACTGCGAGACTAATACAGCTTTCTGGAGGCATGGTGTCTGCCTCGAAGACTAAATTATACATTTTACACATGTATCTGACTGATGTAACATGTATAGTAACTACTGACATTGCCTAGACAAACCATACAGCGTACTGTATTTTCAATACTGGGATAAAACGAAGGTTATTTAACATTGGGTGTTCTATGTTTAACAGATCCTGACTATAGCGAAAGTGATGAAGACCCTTCCCTGACCTCCCGTAGTAGTTCAACTTCATCATTACATTCTGTTGGTAGAACTTCAGGTATTTATATTTCTCTATTAAATACATTTTTCGGACCTTAAGAATTTATAGAAAATGAAGTACTGAACAAATCTTTTGATGTAAAGTAACTTACAAAATGTTTGTTTGAACTAAATTGTAATATAATTTTATCGTAGATATAAGAAGTTTCAAACTCATGTTATACAGAATTCAAATCTTGTTGAGCATTAGATATTTGTTAAATATGAAGGTTCATTAGAAACATGAAACATCTTCTAGTGAGTGTCTACCAAGATTGTTCAAATAAAAGCCCTGGGGTCAAAATTGGCCCCGCCCCAGGGGGTCATTGATTTTCCCTATATGCATATAGTAAAAACTTTAAAAAATCTTCTTCTAAAAAACCCAAAGAGCTAGAGCTTAGATATTTGGCATGAAACATGTTCTAATGGATGTCTACCAAGTTTGTTCAAATAAAAGCCCTGGGGTCAAAATTGGCCCCGCCCCAGGGGGTCATTGATTTTCCCTATATGCATATAGTAAAAACTTAAAAACTTCTTCTTTTAAAGAACCCAAAGAGCTAGACCTAAGATATTAAGCATGAAACATCTTCTAATAAGTGTCTACCAAGATTGTTCAAATAAAAGCCCTGGGGTCAAAATTGGCCCCGCCCCAGGGGGTCATTGATTTTCCTTATATGCATATAGTAAAAACTTAAAAAAATCTTCTTCTAAAAAACCCAAAGAGCTAGAGCTTAGATATTTGGCATGAAACATGTTCTAATGGATGTCTACCAAGTTTGTTCAAATAAAAGCCCTGGGGTCAAAATTGGCCCCGCCCCATGGGGTCATTGATTTTCCCTATATGCATATAGTAAAAACTTAAAAAAATCTTCTATTAAAGAACCCAAAGAGCTAGAGTTTAGATATTAAGCATGAAACATCTTCTAATTAGTGTCTACCAAGATTGTTCAAATAAAAGCCCTGGGGTCAAAATTGCCCCGCCACAGGGGGTCATTGATTTTCCCTATATGCATATATAGTAAAAACTTTAAAAAATCTTCTTCTAAAAAACAAAAAGAGCTAGAGCTTAGATATTTGGCGTTAAACATGTTCTAATGGATGTCTACCAAGTTTGTTTCAAATAAAAGCCCTGGGGTCAAAATTGGCCCAGCCCCAAGGGGTTATTGATATTGCCTATATGCATATAGTAAAAACTTTAAAAAAATCTTCTCTTAAAGAACCCAAAGAGCTAGAGCTAAGATATTAAGCATGAAACATCTTCTTTATCAGTGTCTACCAAGATTGTTCAAATAAAAAGCCCTGGGGTCAAAATTGGCCCCGCACCAGGGGGTCATTGATTTTCCCTATATGCATATAGTAAAAACTTAAAAAAAATTCTTTTAAAGAACCCAAAGGAGCTAGAGCTAAGATATTTAGCATGAAACATGTTCTAATGGGTGTCTACCAAATTTGTTCAAATAAAAAGCCCTGGGGTCAAAATTGGCCCCCGTCCCAGGGGTCATTGATTTTCCCTATATGCATAGAGTAAAAAGTTAAAAATCTCATATTAAAGAACCCAAAGAGCTAGAGCTAAGATATTTAGCATGAAAACATGTTCTAATGGATGTTTACCAAGTTTGTTCAAATAAAAGCCCTTGGGTCAAAATTGGCCCCGCCCTAGGGGGTCATTGATTTTCCCTTTATTGCATATAGTAATTAAATACTTTAAAATCTTCTTTTAAAGAACCCAAAGAGCTAGAGCTAAGATATTTAGCATGAAACATGTTCTAATGGGTGTCTACCAAGTTTTGTTCAAATAAAAGCCCTTGGTTAAAAGTTGGCCATGCCAGGGGGAGGGGGGGGGGAAGTCATTTTATTCATTATTTGTGTATAGTAAAAACTTAACATCATGAAATATCTTCTAATGGGTGTCTTCCAAGTTTGTTCAAATAAAAGCCCTTTCGTTTAAACTTGCCCGGCCCTGTGGGCCTATGTTCAGGTGAGCGACCCCAGGGCCATCATGGCCCTCTTGTTTTAATTTACCTTGATATGGCTGCATAATTAATACGGAAAAAATATTGAAACCAAACCAGAAAAAGATTTGGATATGGATATGTTTAACTTTTACAAGTATGGATTTGAATGCATCAAATTCCAGTTAATTTATACCATAAAGATTCAATTTAAATCTTAATACAAAAAATAAAATTAAATTTTATGTGATATACATGCTAATATATATTTGTTTTACATGGATTCTTATTTTATTTACATAAAAAAAATTACGAATACCCATGTTTTTTTGCAATTGGTTAGATATTATTCCTTCACACAGTTATGTATGTTAAGTCACAATGGTATATAGACAGATAGATGGTATTTAAATTTAATTTTCTTTGAGACTGTATTTAGAGACTCCCTGTCATATGTGACCTTTTTCTGAAGATCCCTTGGAAAGTCGCATATGACAGTCTCGACTGTATATGGATAATATTTCACATTAGAATAAAAACAGTTTTGAAGATATTCCTATTTTATAACATGTCACATGATACTTTTATGTCAAAAGTACATATTTCATGATAATAATAGATCAAAACACATCTACTTTAGTGAACCCCAAAAGACATAATACCAGCACACTTGCTTATTTGGAGTCTGTGGCCCCCACATTCCCTCTTTAAGTTTTTACAAATTTATTTTTTAGTTTGATTCTTTTGGAAGCTATAAGCTTATTGAAACACTTTCGAATCCGTTCATGGAACCAACAAGTACTGAGCAATAAGTGTAAAGTTTCTTGCTCAAGGAAACAACAGTTTGCCTCTGACAGGGTTTGAACCCACGCGGTCAGCAATCCTTAGTTTACTAGTCCGCTTTTGTACATGATTATTTTGAAAACTACAACGAAATTCAGAATAACAATAAGAAAACAGAGTAAAAAGTATAGAAACAAAATCACATGCACACTGGGGTCTGCTAAATTAGATTCTGTCAAATTTATCCATATTACAGGATAATAATATTTCCATCTTGTTTTCAGATTTACGGGCACCGTCTCCGGACATCGGTGCTAGTCAGGAAGACCTGTCTGTGATGATTCGTAAGCAATCTCAAAGAGGTCAAAACTTATTTGGTGAAGACTTGAATAAACAAAGGAGAAGTGCTCTCTCAAAAGATATGGTAGAAAAAGTATCTCCAGAAGTTATAAAATTCAAGAAAGTGAAAAGTTTAGAAAGAACATTAAAGGTTTGCTAATGTTTAGATAATTCATGATTTATGAAACATTGTATTATGTTTTATTTACAGAGTAGATTTATAAAGAATAATTTGTTTGTTGACATATTGTTGTTTTAAAATATAGATATTTAATTCATCAATATATTTACTATTGCGTTTCATTTGTTTAATTAAAAAAAGCAGACATTAACTATTAATTAAAATTTTATTTTGTGGTTTAGTTGGGGTGATATATATTTAACCTTTACTCTGCCAGAACCAAACATGATTAACCTTTGCCCCCCAGTATAGAATCAGGCCGACCTGAATGTTGGTGCAGTCTGAACTGACTCTGTACTGAACACTGATAAATTAAAAATTTCCATCTTGTTATCCCCAAAAATGACAATGGACAGTCCCAAAAATGGAAACTGGACAAGTCCATGGAAGTTAATCAGGGTAGTGGTTAAGAATCATTAATTTTGTTGTGCCTACAACAAATGTAATAAATACACTTAATTGTTTAATAAATTAATACTTGAAATAAAAATGAAAATATTCACCTCTCATTAGGTGACTTTTTGGGGACAAAAAAAACAGAAATTGTAAATATTGCTAGTAATGAAAGCACAGTCCTTGAAGGTGAAACATTAATCTTCAGAAATATTGTAACAAGTTACATTAAATATTTTTTCTTTACTCTTTATAAGGCTGAAAGGAATTTGATATACATTATGATTAAATGATTTTAATTTTATTAATTTCAGGCGAAGCAGAAAGAGTTAGAAGAGTTAGAAACATTATTGACGGGAATTTCCCCAGAAAAGTTACACATGTATCAAGCGTTACATACAAACCCCGGAGAAACAGACTCGGAATAAACCAGTTTACCGTTATATTTCCATTAAAAAACTCTACCATGACTAAAACCATACACAGTGTCCATATGCCTCGATGTCGAGTCGAATATTTAGACTTGGATTGAATCATGAGTAATTCATCACATCACCTTTAACTTGAATAAATGTTTTTTGGTTATTTTACATTGTGTCACACTGTATGGATGATCAGACAACAGTTAGCAAATAAATAGAGTAAAATGACATTAATGAATGACAAAAAATATATAGGATGGGCCTCGTGGGTACTGCAGTGCATAATTTTCCAGTCATTTGCAAAATTGCAATAATAAATACTTACACTAAACAAGCATTAACTGTTTGAGATTTATTCTGAAGTACACAATGCTAACCATCAAGTGTCAGTGATTTATAACAATAACATCTAGGTCAATATCTCGAATGTTTGTAAGTGTCACTAAGTTCTAAGTGTGCATTTGGATAAATATGATGTAGGAAACATTATGTATATCTTTTTATAAGAATAGATGTTATCCGGTACTCAGCAAATGTAGGTTTCTCCATGCTAATTCCCCGGTACAAACAAACTTTTACTGTAATAGCTTCATGGTGCACTCTCTGTCACAATAGAGTAGTTAACCTGTTGTGCTTAATTTCAAAGCTGTAACTGTCAAAGTTTGTCTGTACCTACAGATTAGCTGGGAAAAACCCAAATATTCTTAATTCCGGAGTATGTTTACTTTTTGCACTCACATTTGGCAATAATTATTATAAAACCAGAAGAAGAAAAGTACATTGATGTATATACATGTATAATCTGTAAAATTCTTGTTGGATGGTAAAATATCTGTCAATCATACCAACAATCCTGTGCAATACTGTGATTATTTCTTGTTGTTTACCAAACCTTTATTAAAACAAAACCATTCTTGACAGCAGTTAAAATTAGTGTTTCATACCATGTGACCTTTTTGGTCAAATTTTAAGTAAAGTGAGCAGCAGTTAAGGAATAAACATAAGAAATTGCTGCAAATATTTAATCATCAGTAGTAATTGAATTTTGTTAATGTTAACTGGAGGATTGTTTCCTGCATATGGGCTCTAGTGATTCTTTTGTCAATAATAACATTTGCTAATATTTTGGAAAACAGTGAAGTAAAGAATACTGAAGAGAAATATTTTATCTGATGTACTGATTAACAATAATTAGAACATGTAAATAGAAAAACAGTTTTCTACTAACCATGCAATGTCTTCCGCTACAGTTGATGAAGAAGTAATTAACAACAGATTTCTTTTCTCAAAATCTAGACAGTATTATGCTGTTATGTTAAATGAAATGATAATATGGCTTCACATAACATGTTAGTATGGCCTTTGAGAAAAGTTATGAAAAAAGTTCTTACTCTTACTACTGCGAATTCACTTAAATTCGTGGGCATGAAATTTCGTGGTTTTATCAAAAAGGGCATTTCGTGGGTTCTTAAATTCGTGGATTTTCGTTTTCTTGTTAAAAAAATCCGTAACCTAATGCAAACTAATCTTAAACTTAATCGCCGAACATTTTTACTTACAACATGTACATTATCTTTACATGTCACACAGCGCTTGTCAATAAATTTAATCCTTGCCTCTGGGCATAACTAATATAGCACAGTTACTGCCGATAATTGACTGCAATTAACACATGTATGTGACATGATATGCACCTCCATTGGACACACTGCCCCTGTAATACGCCGATGTAAACATCGCATAATTTATACGACACCTGACAGGTTTTAACCAGTGAGTTTAAAAGTTTACACCCTGAATTGGTCTTAACATATTTGACAGTAACTACACGCAACGTCACAGCGACTGTGTAAACTTACATGCATATAAATTAATCTCGGTAAATAACACGAGTATTTGTGGATCTTGTAAAAGTCGGTGGCGTCTTTAATGTTGACGGAATAGCGTTCGCACAAATACAGATTAAAATTCATATAAACTGGATCATTTAAAACGACAAAAGAATGTACAATAAATTTGTTTTAGCGATCGTATTTTTTTTATAGTTTTGTGTACTTACGACATTAATATCAAAGACTTTTTTTAACAAATAAGAGCAAACTGACAATTTTTATTAGCGCTAATTATTGCACTGCCTGGGTTCCCATATTCACTCGATTATGTCAAGTATTCTTGTTGACACAATCAAGTCCTAGTAGACTACAACGATCAAGTACGTATATGCGACATTTGTGACAGTAAATTGAGGACATATAATCGAGTTTTCTTTCAAGTTTCTTAAATATTGTAAACGGATTTAATATGTCTATAACCTGATTATCTGTCTGTTTATACATCCATTTCACGAAATATCGGCCAAAAAGAGCCGACACATGTTTGTAATATATAGAACAAAGACTGGGTAAGAAGTATATTTGTTGGGATAAAAGTTTGTGGGATCTTAAATTCGTGGATTGACCTTCCCACGAAAACCACGAAAATTCGTGCCCCACGAATAATAATGATTTTACAGTATTCACCAAACCACTGATAATACAAAACCATTTTCAACAGTTAAGGTAATAAGGTAATTACAATGTACAAAAGTAGTTCTTCCTATAAACCGATCCCTTTTAAGCAGAAGGATAATTTCTTTTCATCTTAAAAAATAACCATAGTATTTACTATTATTGGATGCTGGAAGTCCAGGTTTTGTGTATGTGCTGTAGGATTTTTTGCTATTGTCTATTTTTGATATGAATTTAAATATTATAAATGATAAATAAAAATGTTTGTTTTTTCTTTGTTAATGTATATTGCTTTATTATAAATGCTGCATATTTGCTGATAGCTTTGAGCCATTTATTGTAAAATTGCAATTTGTTAGCTAGCTGTTAAAAACTAAGTCAATGTTAATCAACTTAATCTATATATAATGAAAGATGAAAAAAAAAAATAATAAAAAATTTTCTAATTTTCACCAATAAGTCATGGAGTAGAAATATGATGATCATATAATATATACATGTAATTTCATACAACATGTAAATTATTGCTTGAATCTTTTTATTGTAATCTTAGAACATTTTCCTAAAGTTTGACTTACTTAAAATGTTTTGTAGTAAAAGTAGTGATTCTGGTAAAACTAAACTGACATATAGAAAACCCAGCCTTTTGTTTTTGTGTCATATGTCAGTAATAAAAACAGTGCCTGAATTAATAATGCATGGATATTCACCTGAGGTCTTTCTCCACAAGTTCAGCGCAAAAGTGTGTTGGTGTGGCATAAAACCCAACGAAAAAAAATAATAATAAAAGCAAAAAGCAGATTGTTATGGTAACTTGGTGTGCTATTTACTATAAATAAAGTGTGATAAGGCTGTTTTTGTTTTTACATTGAAATTTTTCCAGTCATTAATGGACATTTCCAAAATCATTGTAAAACAAGATTTTTCCTTTACCTATATTCAACAGAATATAGGTACAGAATATAGGTAAAAAAGTGTTACATGTCATTTAATAGTATATACTGTATAACAGTTCAATTCTAACTATCCTCTTTAATAGGAAGTCTTTGTCGGTGTTTTAATTAATATCTTATTATACAGAATACTATTACATGATAAATTTACATGTACAGTTTATATTTATCTATCTTTTGGAATGCTTGAAATATGTTTTTGTAATTTACATATATTTCAATTGTACATGCAGTTTTAGAAATTTAACGCTTTAAATAGGCACAGTCTTGCTGGAATTAAGATTATGTGTGCTAAGACTAATTGTACAAAGAATGATATATTGTTGGGGATTTTATTTGTTTAATACATGTATTTGAATATACATATGTACAAGTAAAAAGGTTTTTTTTATTCATTACTTAGATATGCTATATTTGTGCAATTGATTTTTCATATTTGTTGAAATTTACTGTTCAATAAATTAAAATGAACTAAGTAAATTGTTTTATTATTGATGGTCCAAAATTTTCAGGGAGTTTGTTTAGAATCTTCTCACAGTTTTCTAGCACAACTGACTATTTTACTGACCTGTTACATCAGTGTAACACTTTGGTTAAAGTTTTACATGCAACTATTTGCTTGTAACTTTACAATATGAGATCACAAAGGAGGTCACTATCCAAGGCCCATAACTCTTTTGACAGAATAATGGCCCTTTGTGACCTTTAGAAAATTCCTTGTAAAAAAATAAGCATGTATCATCAATCTTCAAAACTACCTAATGATTTCACTTAAGACTTAACACATGTCTTCTGGGTTACTATCCAAGGTCCATATCTCTAGTATAGATGTTGACATAATTATGGCCCTTTGTGAACTTGGTTAAAGTTTTGCAAAATTCAAATCTTTCCTCAAAAGACTTGCAACTTCTTTATCAGCCTTCATAGTAACAAATAAGAAACAGGACAAAATTTTTATGTCTATTCAAATGGACCTGCTTGCTCGACTGATAAGGGTCTCTAAAGGTAGGGAACAGTGACTTAGCCATACAGTGTCAGCTTCTCAATCCCAGGACCCCTGACTGTGATCCTACCAGTGTTTGGGATCTTACCTCTGACCGGGATCTTACCATTGTTTGCAATCTTACCAGTGTTTGGGATCTTACCCCCTAACTGGGATCTAACCAGTGTTTAGGATCTTACCCCTGACTGGGATCTTCACATTGTTTGGGATCTTGCCCCTGACTGGGATCTTACCAGTGTTTAGGATCTTACCCCTGACTGGGATCTTAACAGTGTTAAGGATCTTACCCCTGACTGGGATCTTACTAGTGTTAAGGATTTTACCCCTGACTGGGATCTTAACAGTGTTTAGGATCTTACCCCTGACTGGGATCTTAACAGTGTTAAGGATTTTACCCCTGAATGGGATCTAACTAGTGTTAGGATCTTACCCCTGACTGGGATCTTAACAGTGTTTAGGATCTTACCCCTGACTGGGATCTTACTAGTGTTAGTATCTTACCCCTGACTGGGATCTTAACATTGTTTGGGATCTTGCCCCTGACTGGGATCTTAACAGTGTTAAGGATCTTACCCCTGACTGGGATCTTACTAGTGTTAAGATCTTACCTTAACAGTGTTAAGGATCTTACCCCTGACTGGGATCTAACTAGTGTTAAGGATCTTACCCCTGACTGAGATCTTAACAGTGTTTAGGATCTTACCCCTGACTGGGATTTTAACAGTGTTAAGGATCTTACCCCTGACTGGGATCTTAACAGTGTTTAGGATCTTACCCCTGACTGGGATCTTACTAGTGTTAAGGATCTTACCCCTGACTGGGATCTTAACATTGTTTAGGATCTTACCCCTGACTGAGATCTTAACAGTGTTAAGGATCTTACCCCTGACTGAGATCTTAACATTGTTTAGGATCTTACCCCTGACTGGGATCTTAACAGTGTTAAGGATCTTACCCCTGACTGAGATCTTACCAGTGTTTAGGATCTTACCCTGACTGGGATCTTACTAGTGTTAAGGATCTTACCCCTGACTTTGATCTTAACAGTGTTTAGGATCTTACCCCTGACTGGGATCTTAACAGTGTTAAGGATCTTACCCCTGACTGGGATCTTAACAGTGTTTAGGATATAAACACTGTTATAAGGATCTTACCCCTGACTGAGATCTTACCAGTGTTTAGGATCTTACCAGTGACTGGGATCTTACCAGTGACCAGAGTTTTGGATCTTACCCCTGACTGGGATCTTAACAGTGTTAAGGATCTTACCCCTGACTGAGATCTTACCATTGTTAAGGATCTTACCCCTGACTGGGATCTTAACAGTGTTTAGGATCTTACCCCTGACTGGGATCTTAACAGTGTTAAGGATTTTACCCCTGACTGAGATCTTAACAGTGTTAAGGATCTTACCCCTGATTGGGATCTTACCAGTGTTTAGGATCTTACCCTGACTGGGATTTTAACAGTGTTAAGGATCTTACCCCTGACTGGGATCTTAACAGTGTTTAGGATCTTACCCGCTGACTGGGATCTTACCAGTGACCAGAGTTTTGGATCTTACCCCTGACTGGGATCTTAACAGTGTTAAAGGATCTTACCCCTGACTGGGATCTTACCAGTGTTTAGGATCTTACCCTGACTGGGATCTTAACAGTGTTTAGGATCTTACCCCTGACTGGGATCTTAACAGTGTTTAGGATCTTACCCCTGACTGGGATCTTACCACTGACCAGAGTTTTGGATCTTACCCCTGACTGGGATCTTAACAGTATTTAGGATCTTACCCCTGACTGGGATCTTACCACTGACTGGGATCTTACCAGTGACCAGAGTTTTGGATCTTACCCCTGACTGAGATCTTAACAGTGTTAAGGATCTTACCCCTGACTGGGATCTTACCAGTGTTTAGGATCTTGCCCCTGACTGGGATCTTATCAGTGTTAAGGATCTTACCCCTGACTGGGATCTTAACAGTGTTAAGGATCTTACCCCTGACTGAGATCTTAACAGTGTTTAGGATCTTGCCCCTGACTGGGATCTTAAGTGTTAAGGATCTTACCCCTGACTGAGATCTTAACAGTGTTTAGGGTCTTACCCCTGACTGGGATCTTACTAATGTTAAGGATCTTACCCCTGACTGGGATCTTAACAGTGTTAAGGATCTTACCCCTGACTGGGATCTTACTAGTGTTAGGATCTTACCCCTGACTGGGATCTTAACAGTGTTTAGGATCTTACCCCTGACTGGGATCTTAACAGTGTTAAGGATTGTACCCCTGACTGAGATCTTAACAGTGTTAACGATCTTACCCCTGATTGGGATCTTACCAGTGTTTAGGATCTTACCCTGACTGGGATCTTAACAGTGTTAAGGATCTTACCCCTGACTGGGATCTTAACAGTGTTTAGGATATAAACACTGTTATAAGGATCTTACCCCTGACTGAGATCTTACCAGTGTTTAGGATCTTACCAGTGACCAGAGTTTTGTATCTTACCCCTGACTGGGATCTTAACAGTGTTAAGGATCTTACCCCTGACTGAGATCTTACCAGTGTTAAGGATCTTACCCCTGACTGGGATCTTAACAGTGTTTAGGATCTTACCCCTGACTGGGATCTTAACAGTGTTAAGGATTTTACCCCTGACTGAGATCTTAACAGTGTTAAGGATCTTACCCCTGATTGGGATCTTACCAGTGTTTAGGATCTTACCCTGACTGGGATCTTAACAGTGTTAAGGATCTTACCCTGACTGGGATCTTAACAGTGTTTAGGATCTTACCCCTGACTGGGATCTTACCAGTTACCAGAGTTTTGGATCTTACCCCTGACTGGGATCTTAACAGTGTTAAGGATCTTACCCCTGACTGGGATCTTACCAGTGTTTAGGATCTTACCCCTGACTGGGATCTTAACAGTGTTTAGGATCTTACCCCTGACTGGGATCTTACCACTGACCAGAGTTTTGGATCTTACCCCTGACTAGGATCTTAACAGTATTTAGGATCTTACCCCTGACTGGGGTCTTACCACTGACTGGGATCTTACCAGTGACCAGAGTTTTGGATCTTACCCCTGACTGAGATCTTAACAGTGTTAAGGATCTTACCCCTGACTGGGATCTTACCAGTGGTTTAGGATCTTGCCCCTGACTGGGATCTTACTAGTGTTAAGGATCTTACCCCTGACTGGGATCTTAACAGTGTTAAGGATCTTACCCCTGACTGAGATCTTACCAGTGTTCAGGATCTTACCCCTGACTGAGATCTTAACAGTGTTTAGGATCTTGCCCCTGACTGGGATCTTAACAGTGTTAAGGATCTTACCCCTGACTGAGATCTTAACAGTGTTTAGGATCTTACCCCTGACTGGGATCTTACTAGTGTTAAGGATCTTACCCCTGACTGGGATCTTAACATTGTTTAGGATCTTACCCCTGACTGAGATCTTAACAGTGTTAAGGATCTTACCCCTGACTGAGATCTTAACATTGTTTAGGATCTTACCCCTGACTGGGATCTTAACAGTGTTAAGGATCTTACCCCTGACTGAGATCTTACCAGTGTTTAGGATCTTACCCCTGACTGGGATCTTACTAGTGTTAATGATCTTACCCCTGACTTTGATCTTAACAGTGTTTAGGATCTTACCCCTGACTGGGATCTTAACAGTGTTAAGGATCTTACCCCTGACTGGGATCTTAACAGTGTTTAGGATATAAACACTGTTATAAGGATCTTACCCCTGACTGAGATCTTACCAGTGTTTAGGATCTTACCAGTGACTGGGATCTTACCAGTGACCAGAGTTTTGGATCTTACCCCTGACTGGGATCTTAACAGTGTTAAGGATCTTACCCATGACTGAGATCTTACCAGTGTTAAGGATCTTACCCCTGACTGGGATCTTAACAGTGTTTAGGATCTTACCCCTGACTGGGATCTTAACAGTGTTAAGGATCTTACCCCTGACTGAGATCTTACCAGTGTTAAGGATCTTACCCCTGACTGAGATCTTAACAGTGTTAAGGATCTTACCCCTGACTGGGATCTTACCAGTGTTTAGGATCTTACCCCTGACTGGGATCTTAACAGTGTTAAGGATCTTACCCCTGACTGGGATCTTAACAGTGTTTAGGATCTTACCCCTGACTGGGATCTTACCAGTGACCAGAGTTTTGGATCTTACCCCTGACTAGGTCTTAACAGTGTTAAGGATCTTACCCCTGACTGGGATCTTACCAGTGTTTAGGATCTTACCCCTGACTGGGATCTTAACAGTGTTTAGGATCTTACCCCTGACTGGGATCTTAACAGTGTTTAGGATCTTACCCCTGACTGGGATCTTACCACTGACTGGGATCTTACCACTGACTAGAGTTTTGGATCTTACCCCTGACTGGGATCTTAACAGTGTTTAGGATCTTACTCCTGACTGGGATCTTACCACTGACTGGGATCTTACCAGTGACCAGAGGTTTTGGATCTTACCCCTGACTGAGATCTTAACAGTGTTAAGGATCTTACCCCTGACTGGGATCTTACCAGTGTTTAGGATCTTGCCCCTGACTGGGATCTTACCAGTGTTAAGGATCTTACCCCTGACTGGGATCTTAACAGTGTTAAGGATCTTACCCCTGACTGAGATCTTACCAGTGTTCAGGATCTTACCCCTGACTGGGATCTTACCAGTGTTTAGGATCTTGCCCCTGACTGGGATCTTACTAGTGTTAAGGATCTTACCCCTGACTGGGATCTTAACAGTGTTTGGGATCTTGCCCCTGACTGGGATCTTACCAGTGTTAAGGATCTTACCCCTGACTGGGATCTTACCAGTGTTTAGGATCTTACCCCGGACTGGGATCATTACCCTGTTGCAGAATATCACACCAGGAATGGACTGGAATCAGATTAATGTTTTTTGATCATAATCAATGTACATAAGTTTGTTTAAAATAATATTGACTTCAATGATTTTTTAAATGGCTGGATGTGAAATTTATAAAGTTATCCGGTCTTACTTAAGTCTGTAATATATAAATGATGTTGATTTATTTGACAGCTATTGCTATTTAATAAACCAGCAGTTACTGATCAATCTTTCTACCTGGTATAATAAACCATGATAAGAAAGGTTAATGAAAGGTGGTTATTGAAATCTTCCAAAATCTTTCCAAAAATAAACACGTAGCTTAATAGCCATTTCCCTTTTATTAGCTACAATGAGAGTTGTATAGTGGACAGACTGTTAAAACTCATGGACAGTATGTTAAAACTCGCGCATTATACTAGTAAATGCATCTAAAACCAAAATTATAGAAAATCAACTTTTAGGAAAATGAATTCAGAAATATAAAAAAAGGTGTAAATGTCAACAATTGGTATAGCATTTTATGTAATTATTAAAAATGACTGAATTTACAATTTTATCACAAAAAATCTACCCTGTAACTGATGGGGAAAAGGGTTAATTATTTTGTGTAATTCATGTGAACTGTAAATGCTGTAATTTTATGCTGGCTTAAAGTACTAGTTCTGTTAAATATATTTGTTCACTTGATGGCATTTTAGTTACTATTTTAAGCACTTTATAATTTTTTTATAAAAAAGATAAGCATAAGTCTGGGGGTGTACTTCTGTAATAGGAAATTAGTTTTTCAATAATATGAATATTAATTTTAGTCTGCCAATATTTGTTAATATTTTACTGGAACATTAGAGGTTTAAATCTTTCTACTATTAAAATGTGATTCAACCTCTGAATCCTGTTGCTAAAAGAGTAAACATATCCATTTTAATCACTCATCCATAGCTGCTGTGGGTTTGAATCTTAGAATAGTGTATAAGAAGAAACATATAGTAAATTAGCCTGGGCAGCAGGAAAGTAATCCTGACTTCAAACCCAATCAATTATATTAAAAGTAAAAAATTTACGCTTTAATTTGTTATCAAAAATAACATTGAATCAATAATATCAGTTAATCATACAAAAAAAATGTATGCATTGTTAAAAAACTAAAACTGTGAAAGTAGTTAAATTAGTATGTTTATTACAGTATAGATATTACGACTGAAATGCGGTCAATGCTGTCAAGGTAAAGATAATAATACATATGACATAAACTGTTATAACTCTGTGATTGAGAACTGTTAACTGTGAAACCGATATATTTACAAGCTATCAACTTTTATAGACTTCTCTTAAGTGCCTATTCACGAGAAAGAAAAAAAAACTTAAAAAAAAATATTGACATTAAATATTTAATTCCAAAAATGAATATTACATGTATATGGTTAGTTTATTTAAATCAGTTATGCAGTACTTTAATGAAGAAAAAAAAACATTTTTATTGTTATACTTTTTATTTTCATTATTCAATATTTACAAATACAACGTCCTGAAAAATAGTAAAAAGAAAAAGTTGGCATGCTTTCTTTCCAGCAATAAATGAAGCTATTAAAAATAATAATTTGTTTATACTGTCATGGTGGCAAGGAATAATCCACTTTGTTAACCCTAAGAGAAGGCTTAAGGTTTGCAGATAAGAATATTGTATCGGTGTATGTTTTTATTAACTTTTTTCATTGTTGAACAACTCTGGGCATAAGTCTTTTTAACTCTTAGTTGGTGTGACAAAAATAATTATTAAACATGTGTTTAGTGACAGGTCAACCTGCACTTCTACTCACTGTCACTTAAAGCAGCATGCCTCCAGGTTCATGGTAATTTTCATGAATTTTTTAAAAATGTATTAAAAAGTAAATAAAATATTGTCAAGTGAACAAAGAAAGTATTATTTACATACTGAAAAACTGCACTTTAATCTACGAGAATTTCCCAAAATAGGTCAGAATATTTAAAAAATAGCCCTTACTGTGTTTATACTCGGTAGAAATATGGTGATAAATACTGCAAAAACAGTCATTAATTGCATATAACATGCAAATTATTTATCAAATTGTGAATATTTTACCTTTCTTAAAATCTTAGTTCATTTAAACACAACACCCTATAATATTTGTTGCAGGTAATTTCAAATACTGAAATTAATCAGCTAGCAATATAGAACCTGGTCATACTGCATGGACAAACTGGCTAGCCTAAATATATGGTGGTGGCAAACATAATTGCATTTTGGGATTATAAGGGATATTAACAGCAACTTAAACTTTTCCTAGCTTCCTTAATCAATGTGGCAAATATTCACAATTACATAGTACAATCATATTTTCCATTAAAGTCATTGAATTATCTATTTAAGAGTAGTTCCATGGACTTATAATGTTAAAGCAATATATCCCTGAACTTTTTAAAAGAAATTTTAGATATAATATATTCCTAATCAGCTTAAATGATCTTAGGGAGAAAGTGGCAAATAAATTTTTGCTGCAAAAACGTTTAGACATAGATCTTCAATGATTTATGACTGGTAAGTTTTGTTGTTTGAGCAAAGTATCTTTTTTGTGTGTCTTAACCAAGTGTCTACACAATGATTCTAATGATCACAAGACAATTAGTTAATTTTCAGACAGATATGGACCAATAGAGGAAATATTATAAAGTTAAAATCATTTTATATGAACAATTTTAGTCCTTGACAGAATATATAAAGTTGCTGAGCATGCACATTTCAAACCTTTGAATGTATTCGTTTTACATATCACTTTTCATTTCAACAGGTTGATTGAACACAGACAGACAGACAGACATACAATTTATATTCCATTAAACATTCAGCAAAATGTTATTGTATTGCGCTGACATGAACTGTTCTTTTCAAAAGACCTGTCTGATTAGATATTATAAATATAAGGCCAGTAAGTTTACATAGCACTATACTAGTATATATCATTATAGTTTCAAATTTTCAGGTATACAAATTGATGTCCTTGTAATTAAATTCCTGAGTAACATAGACCTCTGATACATGATAAATCACCACAATATGACAACCAAAACTATTTGCAAATTTACAATAGCTTATCAAGCTTAAAAGCAAAACTATTTCAGAAAATGAACTTATAATTTCATAAATGTTATATTTCCATTTATACATGATTGTATATCTTGAAATTATGAATTATTCAGATATGCAGTTATATAATACAGTAGGCTGTTACCAGAGTTCGATTTCAATGTCAAATACTGTCCCAGTTTTTCTTCTTCAACAAAGACTTAGCTTTCAAGCAGTCATGACATATATATACACAAAAACTTAGTAAAGGTTGACTGTCACATAAAATCACATCTCTAGAAAATTACTTCACCGCTAAACATTTTTTCTATTCATTGTTTAACTGCATATTCATTTTTCTTGCACTATCATATGATAGTGCAAACCCCGGTTTTTTTTCTTATTTCCTATTAAAGGCAAAAATCCCCTTTTTTTGGTATCAACATGGGGTTAAAATCACAAAAAATTACTGCTTCGGGTGCCATATTTGAGCCAACATTGTGGGTTGCTGAAGTTAAAGGAGAATCTCACTACAAGTGGGATTTCAACCTACAACCTAAGGATTAGGAGTCCAATGCTCTACCCCTGCACCACTCTTTCTCCACAAAGCTTTGAGGATGCTTTGTTAAAATCGCTTATGCCTATGATCTTCGTGACTATAATATTATATATTTATTTCTTATTAAAGGAGCTCCACTGAGGTCCAAAGACCTATACGGCAAAACAAGCAGTCCCCTAAAAAATCAATTTTTTTTTTAAATTATTTTTTATTTTCCCATCCCAAAAAATTTTAATTTTAAGTCAAATTAGCTCCAAAAAAAAATAGGAAATTTAAAATCCCACAGTCAAAACATATATAAACCCTCTTAAAAAGAGGCCTCTATGGGTTTACCGAAATTATCCATTTTTTTTAGAAAAAGTTTGACATAAAGTTTTAACCCATTTAATTAAATTTTCAATTTATATATCGTTTCCTATTTTTTTCATTTACAATTTTGAAAGGGCCTTATCTAAGAGAAAAAAGATTTGGGGAAAAATTAGGGGGGAAAAAAAATTTTTGAAAGCTAATTTAAAAACCCGGGGGGGGTCAATTTACCCGCCCCTCCCAAACACAAATACATTTTTACATGAAATTTTTTCGATAAAGATAAAATTATTATTTAGTAATTTGGGTCAAATTGATAAAAATTAACAATAATCAATTTTTTTTTTTTAAAAATTATTTTTGAAAATTTAACAAACCCTTATGTAATATTTTTTCCCCCACCGAAGGAGGACCCAAAAAACAAATCCTTTTGACACCACCAGGTGAAAATGTTAAAAAATAAAATTTATCTCCCAAACTGAAAATTTTGTCTCGTTTATGTATTTTCTTGATTGAAATATTTTTGAAAAAAAGAATAAAAATAAGCGTTTTAAAAGAAAAAATACGGGATGCCTTACAACTTGTGATCAGACAAAAAAATTTAAACCTTAAATCAAGTGAGCATTTAAAATGGAAAATTTTAAAAATCAAAAGAAAATACCCCGTTTTAAATTTAAAAACATTTAATTAAATTTATTTCATTTTTTATTTGGTGAAAAACATTGTATTTTTAATTTGGTCATTTTTTGAAAAATTAATAAATATCTGGAAAAAAAATGGTTAATCTAAAATTTTTCCAAACAAGGGTTTTTTGCGCAGTTTTTAAAATAATCCAAATCTTAAAGTAAAAAACCCTCTGAGAACTTTGGTTTTACCAAAACAAACATGTGTAAAATTTTTTCCCCTTTTTTTAAAAAAAACTTTTTTAAACATTAAAAATTAAAAAGAAAAACTCAAAAAAATAAGATGGTATTTTTTTATTTTAACCCCCATAATTAAGACCGTTATTGAAAATTAAATTTTTTAAATTGTTTCATATCAAAAGTGGTAATCCCAATTTTTAAAATGTAAAAAAAAACAATATGCAGCAAAAACATAGTCAATTAACAAATGTGTAACATAAAATTCACATTTACACAGTTATCACAGATAAGTTTGTAGATCTTTACACACTTAATTTTTATGTACAAATCTCTTTTTATGATGTCTTACTAACTTCCATACATGTAGTGCTAACTACAATTCACGCTAATCTGCCCATCACATGAAAGAAAGATTTTTTAGGATATCATCTGATTTTGTGCATTTCCCGTACTCTTTTTCCGGTGCGCATAGTAACAAGTCAATTATTTTATATGATAAAAATAGAATAAATGCACTCATTCAAGCAGTCCATTCTCTATCAACTGCATCCAACATATATACATGAAGAAGATGAAAACACTATACATTAAACAATAGTGATCAGTACAAAAAACATGTGTTTAGAAACAATAAAAATAAATAGCCGTTTCAGTTTACCAGCCTATGTAAAGAATACAGTCAACACATTTCAAAATAATCACACACTGGAAATGTAACTGTGTATTATTTCACCGTAAATCTATTTCAAAAAGCATTCAAAACTCCAGTAATTTAGTAATCCATTCACTTTGAATTTGGCTGATAAACATACATCTTGTATATAAAACACTTCATGGCTGCGATTTGTTCAAATGAGCAGAAATATATATAAAAAATAATCTTAAAAGATAAATAAAAATATTCTTATTCTAAATAGTTATTACACATAACAATACTTTGGGTTTGTTTGTTTTTTTTGGCCAGTTTAAAAATAATGCTTCACTCATTTAAAGATAAAATACCACCTGTAGAACCGGATGTTACTAACAAATAACAAACGCATGATTGAATTTTAGTTGTTCTCTTTTCTTCGGGGAAAAAAAATTACTTTAGTAATAACATATTAATTCTTTATTCAGGCCAAAAAAATGGAGAGGAAAAAAATGTTTCTTCAAAGGAAATTATTGTCTATAAGATTGTTGTCATTCTCAATTTAACATACAAGATTCATATGTAGGAACCATGTATTTAATGTTTATGAAAGCATCTTCACCGCCATGTTTCTCAAAGGCTTCTAGCGTTTCCTGAATAAGGTCACCAATATTTTGTCTTTTTTGTTGGCTGTAATCGATTCCATCACCTGAATTCACTGTAAGAAAGAAAATAACATTTTTTTTCAGTCCATGCACTAGTACACTTAGCTAATACATCAACAGACAATATTAGCCAAATTTGTGATTTCAATTACTTATTCAAAAGGATATGACCTTTTGTTTCTTCAAATTTATTTTCATTCTTCATGAGTGGATAACTCATACCAAGAAAGATTAGCTATATAAAATTGGTTGTGCATGATTATACAAACGTACATGTTGTTTATCTTTTTCTCAGTTTCATATCACTACTAATGAAAACATAAAATACACTGCTTAACACTAAAATTTGAGCGAGAAAAACAAACATAATCCTGTAATTACAATAAAATCAAAAAGACAATTGAAGCTGTGGAGGATATGGTATTAAAATATGCTTTATGACACTTACAGTTCTTATTTTTGAAGATATTGAGGATGGGCAGGATTTGTCTGTAATATGGAACCAGGGCCTCTCCAACCATATCTGCTGATATTACCAAATGTTGCAACACTTTTAGTGTTGTGCATATAACATTCTCTTTTCTACTGTTCAGAGCATCTGTAATAAGGAAAGGGAAATATGTTATGTGGGTGTAAACAGTCATTTTTACACTACAGTAAAGCAAATTGAAAATAAATATGCGCACTTGCAGACTAGAGAATGGTCTAAATGTTCATGCATCTCGATGAGTAAATGAATTACAACAAATTTCAGGTAAAATTAAACCCTTAGCCTGATGGTAGCAATAGAATATACCCATAAATATTACTGATATACCTTTAACAAAGGTAAGAAATTCTTTATAATTATCTCCCTTTGTAATAGAAATCATTAGTACATCTTTTGTCTTTTATTTAATCTAAAGCATGAATGAAACCCATTGAAAGTATTCTTCACATATTACAGCTACAGTTTCTTTTTAAAAATTCATAAAAAAAGGTTTGGTCACTAAGTTGTGCCAATTTCACAGAAGATCTTAAATATATTTAGTATTGATTGAGGTTAACAGCAACAACAACAAAATAACAACATATTTTGACTTACTTTTGATAGGAATGATAAGCTGTGGAATGACTGGCAGGATTTTTGAACCTCCGTGCTCCAACATATCGTGAACTCCTTGTCTGGCAAAGAACTCATAAGGGTGTACCGTTTCACAGAGTCCATCAAAGAACAGGGGCAGATAATGATGATAATCTAACTTTTCAATTTCAACCTGTATAAGAAATATTTTCAATTGCAATTATCTAAAGTTCTAAACCAGTTTTTAAACAAGTCAGTAATGGTAAACTAGTCACCAAGAATAAAAAAAGAAGAAGACTGTATATCTGTGATATTTCTAAGTGATATCAATGACCAAAAAAAGAAATAGAAAAAAAGAGATACAATCATGATTTATGTGCTAAAACTTGCAGATTCAAATTCAGTTGCAATAATAAGTCTTTAACTAATGTCCATTGAATAATGACTAACATTTCTATGGACATATACGTGAAATAATAAATGTCTTGATGACAAACCTTCCATGCAATTTTGTTTCCCTTTGTATCGTGTTCAAGTGCTATTGGGAAATCTCCTCTTTCATAAAACTTTCTGAAGGCAGTTTTAGTCGTCTCTCTTTCTGAGAAAGCTCCAGCTTTTGGTGGATTCTCAATCTATAATATAAATATAATGGATTTTAAATAAGAAACTCATTTTTCTTCTATCTAAACACTACAAACTTTTTAAATTAACTAATGAAATTAACTTCTTTTTAATTATTTTTAAAACTTGAGATCGAATACCATTCAATCAAATTATCTGTCTCAAAGGGCAGATTATCAATTCATTTAACTGTCACAACAGCACTTTTAACAGATTTAATGCAAGGAATCTTTCTTTTAATTAGTAAGAATTTACATTAAATTCTACATTTTACTTTGAAATTGACCATAATTATTAAGTTATCATTGTCTTTTTAGTAAATCAATGAATTTTAAGTAATAAATATTAACAAAAATCATTTTAATATGTACCAAAGGATTTTTAATTAGTTTATTTGACAGGATTTAAATTAAAATTTTGTGGATTGTGGAAGTCAAAAGAGAATCTCACAAGCCATTTCAACATCTATAACTAATCATGGGAGCAATTTTACAAAAATTCAAGGATGGGAACGTTAATAACCATTTTTAACAAGTTCAGTGTAAAATCATTCGAACAGTATACATATTAATGATAAGCTTAGGAAATAAATATCAATTCCAGTGCATTGTTGTAGAAATATGCACTGTTTAAGTTCAAATGCATAGAAATATTATCATAAAGGTCGATAGGCTTGAGTGATTAATCACAAAGCTTTTGAAAGATAAAAAACTGTGCATTATTATACTATAATGTAGGAAAAATTATTATCTATTGCCATTCTAACATGTTCATATAAAGAGACTGGATGAAAATATGTTGAACTACATTGAGCGTACAAGCAATTTTCCTGACACCATCTGGTTTATTGATGTCATACATGTATCTGACATCATAATGATGTATATATACGTATGTTGTGCATATATGATCATATAATAATGCATTTGACTGTGGCAGTGCCCTATCTGTGTGATAGGGGAATATTATGAAACATGTAAGAATCTATCTTTTACACCAAATTAAAATAAAATCCTAAATAACGATAAAATTATCATAAACCCAGCTAATAAATACTGAGACATCATAAACTTTAAACAGCTTGTGAAAAAAAATAATGAAAGTATGGACAACGGTCAACTTTTAATGAAAATGAAGAACAAAATGTCCACGAAACCCGATGTATTCTCTAATAGGATATGATATCCATTAATATCTACAAATGTAGGTTTTCAGATATGAAAAATTGTTGATGGTAAGAATAAATGAAATAGATCTGGTTGAATATGTTGAACCTTCACAAGTTACTGCCACAGCAATGTAAAGATCTGTCCAATACCTTAATTATTAAGGACAGAATTTCAGTAGTTATTGAAATATGTATATTTCTACAAAACTGACAAGTATTTCTGCATGAATAATAAGTATATGTAAGTATAAACGCCATTGTTAAACAAACTAAAAATCAAAAACAATTATACCTTTCCCTGTGCATGTTTTTGAACTGATTGAATTGTGAATCCTTTCAATACTTGTTCTGGTGATTTCACTTTAGAATAACCGAAATCTTTTTTGCCTTTGCATTGTTGCACTGCCGTCGACATCTTTACTTACTTATCTTTAATTTATTTAAAGAGATTTTCCACTAAAACTAAGTTATATCGGAATTGTAAACAACATGGAAGTTACAACTGTTTGGTGTAGTCAAGCAACCAAATGAGAATAGCCCGGATGATCGAGTACGCCGTATGTTGCTAGGGGTTTCACTTCCGGGTCAACATAATGTAATCCCACAATGCATTTCATTTCAAGCGCTTTTTAACCTTGATGAAAACAGTAAAACATTGATGGCCTTTTCGAATATTTTAAGACCTAAACTATGTCAGTTTTTGACATTAGTAAACTCACCTGCAATACTTCATCGTTTATATGTACCAATTAACTACACAGTAATTAATTTTAAAGGTAAAGAATTCAATGATAACACTAACACTCCGTTACGAATTGATAACGATTCGCCCTTCAGACGATTCGCCCATAAATGAATTTAAGAAAATAACATTTTCAATCAAATGATCTCAATAAAAGATTGCAGACTCTAAAATGTAAACAGCTATCATTGGTATCGATAAATAGAGAATACCATGCTAGTGTCTGATATTATAAAATTTATCAGGCAAGGCTAAGAAAAAAAATGAAGGGCGAGGCTCTGCCGAGCTCTTCATTTTTTTTCGTGCCGAGCCTGATAAATTTTATAATATCAGACACTTGTTTGGTATTCTATTTATCATGTTGTCAATTTCAATTGTTGTTTGATTTTTTTATATTTTAATTGAAGCAAAACCCTATCCAGAACCTCTGGTGTTCAGACGGCACGCAATAATATGTGAAATGTCAAATCAAAAAGAAATAGTCCCGAATGTTTTAGTTAATTGTAAGTGACGCGTTCATATTCAAAATTTCTATTCGATTCAAAGTTTATCAGTTAAATATTTCCAACCCAGTAGCAGGAAAAAATATTCCATTCTTTTTATTTCATTTCGCAAATTTCGCATATTTTTGATATTTTGGTTTCATGTCGCCATCTTGAATTTACCGACGTATGGACTACGAACGTTGAACGAGCGAAATCGATAGATGAAAATTGGATAAAATGTCTGGGTTAAATGGATTTATCAATTCACAAAATAAGATTACGTGTTTTTATTCAATATCAAGCGTTTCATGAGACATATCAGTGTTACATTAATGAACAGGATATGAGAAAACACAAAGTAAACAAGATTTGAAAATGTCGTTGAACAGTGTTGAACAGCTGATTTCACGGAAAATGGAAATTTTAAGTTTGCCAGTTCATCGTCAAGTGTTTATATTTTTTAAAGTGAATTTACCGACTTGAATAAACATTCAGGTTGTTGACATGCAATACTGCGCCATAAAATATGGAATTTAAGCTGTTGCTGGATAAAGCAATCTGCTGTGATGAGTGGGTGGGGTAACTGATTTGGCCAGGATTCATTTGGCCATGTGACTCCGTTGAAACTGCAGAATGAGATATGGAAATGGACTCTAATGACTTATTTGTAACAGTGCCAGTTTGATCTGTAAAAGGCGATGGAGAATCTGACGGTGTAACTGTAGCTGATGGTCCAGTGGATGGATTGCGGACTGATAATTTATTAAAAGTGTGAAGCAATACAACAAAATAAAAATAAAACAGTAACAATTTGTTTTGTGTTTTTAAAATGTTTTATTTTTATCGTTTCAAAATATGTAGTATTTGTAGTATCCAATGTAAACAGTAGACCGGAAATGACCCGAAAAAAGTAGTTCCGTCAAGGTCAAAATGTGTATTGATGAGGTGTCTGATAAAGCTTGGGGTGACTGATAAAGCTAGGTTTATCAGGCATGCACTTTATCAACAGAAATCAATGTAATGACATGATAAAAGCTATTACAAAAAAGTTAATATCACTAACTATGGTTTTAATGTAAGAATTTGTTGTCATAATATTGAAAAAAAAAATTCAGATGCAGGGATGTTTTTCCAAGCTTTTCCACGGATTTTCACGTCAATAATTGCCATAGAAAAAAATCTGGAAATTAAACAAAAAGTCACTGAAATTTGGAACTTAAAAATTACTTTGCATCACAGGTGCTTCTGTCATTTTTTCCCACTAGGCCCTATATATAATAATTAATATTATAACAAGGGATACAACTCAAAATTGCTCAATTCATGAAAAAGTAAAAAGAATGCAGTAAATAACTGCTTTTTTCTTCTTTTGATTGTTAGACATTCATGAAAGAATCTAGACATTCATGAAAGAATCAATAATTTAAAAAAAAATGACTCACTTTGATACATGGACAAGATATTATTAAAAATATGCTTATATAAAAAGTTTAATCATGTAATCGGTTAAATATCAATCATATACCACCTCCAATGATGCAATCATTAACTTCTGGTACAAATCATTGTAACAATTTTTGTTTGTTTTGATAGTTTCTGTCCTCAGCTTCCATTTTGAATGTGGCCGTATGTTCCTTGCGTAAACCCAACTTCTATTAGTGACCAGTGTTTATTTTCACTTTTGGGGGAAGGGGGTCGGTGCCCTTTGGAGAGGGAAAAATGCAATAGGAGGGGAAATTTTATTTGATTACTTATTTTATATTGTTTTCTTTGCGGTGGAAAAGGGGAGCAACTCTTGCTACACAAGTTTAAAATATGTCTTTTTCTTAATATACGGGTCTAAAATATCGATGTGTCGCATGTTAAACTTGATGGTCGCCGGCTCCCCTTACCTACCAGAGAACGATTTGTAAACAACCTTGCTTAACAGTAACTCTTACAGGCATAAAATGAAACATTTTTCAGCAGTTAGTTGCAAAAAAAGTGATACATTTGTATTCATTCAGGGCCATTTTTCCTTCTATAACAGGGGCCGGTATGGGGCTGCTTCCCCAAAGAAAATTTCTTTAAAATCATGCAGTTTTCCCCAAAAATTGAATTTACATCAAGTTTTTTCTTCCCCTTTTGCAAATATACCGTGAGATTTTTCCCCAAAATTAGGGGCTGGGCTGCTTCCCCAACCTGTGAAAAAAAGCCCTGTCATTGCAGGAAAATTTGGGCTGCCATATAGGGGGAAATTTAGGCTTAGAGGGGGGGAAAAAACACTATTTTGAGGGGGGGAATGGGACCGAATTTCGCCGAATATTTTGGTGAAAAAAAACACTGGTGACCGTCAATTTCATTGGCTAATAAATAGTAATAATCCGGATAATGATGGGTTATAGCCGGGACAGATAGCAGGTTTTTTCATCAGCCAATGAAAATTAAGAAACATAAACACACCTGCATAATGTACGACAATTTGACAGCCAATGTAAATATTGAAATGTTAGTTATTTCCTGCAATGTAACAGGTTTTAATGAAGAGTTTGTAGTAGAACTTGTGTAATGACTTGTTCATATATTAACTTCTACAATAAACTTCGACGGAATAGAGGATATTTTATACAGTTTACACATGTGAATGCATTTAACGAACCCTGCTGGTATTGCGAGGTCACAACTTATATCCCTTGCTTATATTATATATATAGATTTAATAAAATAAGGATAGATTTACCTGTGCTCTGCGTCACATTATAAACAATACACAAGAAAATCATTTCCAAAGCGTTTTTTTTTTATAGGATCACACGTTAAATTTTGAAAGTTGTAATGTGATTTGTTGTTTTAGTCACAGTTCGCCAATGAGAGTGCTGCAGTCTCAAGATTGATATCTGATTTAAATTAACAAAAATTAGTTAGATGTTTACGTTACAAAAATGGAAAGAGTTTTAAATTTTTTCAAAAGATTCCGAGTTAATTAAGAAATTAGATTCAGGCTTCAGCATTTTACAGTTTGTTTATCGAGCCGTGACACAAGGTGCTTGGTGTGCATCCTGGCTAAAAAAAGCGTAACAACAGCAAAAACAGAAAGTCAGAAATTCTTCTTGTATTGGTTGGACTAAAATGTGTTTAGGAGTCTGCAATAATTTATTAGGGACATTTTCGGGAGTTTTCATATAGACATACAGGCAAAATTAAAACTGTTCTATAAAATTTCTTTAAACTTGGCATGTTGTTAAAATATGATAACAGAAAAATTTTAAGCTAAAAAAAATTGGGGTCATCGTTCTTGTTTTGTTGAATTATTATTTCTTTTGCAGTGGAACATCTACAGCCACTACAGACTCGTGGATATAGGAAGAGAATAGATGTGTCACATTTAAAGCCCCTCAATTTTGATTATTCAGGTAGTATTTTAATAAATAAATATGTGACATGTATCTGCAATTCTGTTGGATTTTAAAGGAACTCCACTGAAGTCCAAAATGCCTAGAAATATAAGATTTGAATTCCTTATAATACTGCACATTTGTGACATCGCTTTTCATTGAATAATAGTGACGTCAAACTTATCGTTTGTATTTGAAGTGTATAAATGCCTGAAGTTTACAAAACTTTGTTTGAATTTTGGAAAAGAAATATGTTGGCATATTTCCTTTTGAGCGAATTATAATGTATGCAATCATTGCAAACCAGTTAAAACCAGGAACAGCTGTGTGAGGTCAGTTACTTCTCCATCTATATTTAGCTCCATGGTCATGTGGCATTGAGTAACTTCAACAGTAACGTGATCGTAAGCGTTTGAAAACAAAATAATTTTACCATCATTAGATATACTGCTGTCAATTTCACTTTTTCTCAAAAAAGGAAGTTTGCTGTATGATAAATTTGTTATAAATATTCCTGACAGGTTGTATGACCATATATAAACGGTTGCAATATATTTATATGGCCATATAACCTGTCAAAAATATTTGAAACTATTATGATATAGATCAGATGGGTCACTTAGAACAAAAAGATAATTAAGCAATATACTCGGAGACAAGTTGAAGATCGAATTTTATGCTATTCCTAGCCTGGTTTGAGTGAAATGGGTTGCAACGCTTTTCAAGTTCAAGTCATTTCCCACATTTAGAATAATTGTTCTGGAAAAACTGAGTGGTCAGATGATCTGAAATTTTTCACACATTATTGTTCTTGACCTACATCATCTAGAAAAATTATTTTCAGTCCTGTCATGTCAAGAAACCTCAGTGGAGTTCCTTCAATTCACACCAACTAAAAACCAAACTTAAGCAGTTATTCGTAATGAATTGTTTGTGGGTGTTAAGTTATAAGCAAAAATGTTACAAGTCACTAGAGCTGGAATAAAGCATAAGGGATGTTTGTTTGTTTTGCATGTAAGATTGAAATATATTAAATGGAGGGAACACCAGATGCAATATTTTCATGACTAATGTACATGTATGTAGTCTTGAGTTAAAATATAGCAGCTGGTGGTCATATATGACATATTATTTGAGTTAATACAAATAAATTTTCGTATTTATTTAACAATTTTTGAGTGGTTATAAGTAATTTTGACAAATTTTTGCATGTTCTCTCATTCATCAAATCATAACATCTGTGATAATATTGCTCATCTTGAAAAAGAATTTCTCAAATTTTATAACATTTTTAATTTAATATTTCCAAATATTTATGTGCTATAGCATTATTATCATGTAAACTTTAACTTTGATAAAGTATAGTTCTGTTATTCTGATTAAATTTCCATTTATTAGCTCACCAGAGCCGAAGGCTCAGGGTGAGCTATTAGTATCAAAGGGGGATGCTCCGGTGTCCGTCGTCATGCGTCAACAATCGTCTTCTTCTCTGAAACTACTGGGCAGATTTACTTCAAATTTGGTCTGTAGCATCCTTGTGACAGTCACACTTGAATTTGCTCATGTCATTCCAATTGGCCCCTTTTAGGGGTCAGCAGAGCTAAAAATAGAAAAACCTTTAAACATCTTCTTCTACAGAACTAATTGATGGATGATCACCAAACTTTGTCTGTAGCATTCTTGGGTAGTCTTTTATCAAGTTTGCTCATATTAATTTGATTGGCCCCTTTTAGGGGTCAGTAGGGCTAAAAATAGAAAAACCTTTAAACATCTTCTTCTACAGAACTAATGGATGGATGATCACCAAACTTTGTCTGTAGCATTCTTGGGTAGTCTTTTATCAAGTTTGCTCATATGAATTTGATTGGCCCCTTTTAGGGGCCACTAAAGCTAAAAATAGAAAAACCTTTAAACATCTATTTCTACAGAACTAATTGATGGATGATCACCAAACTTTGTCTGTAGCATTCTTGGGTAGTGTTTTATCAAGTTTGCTCATATGAATTTGATTGGCCCCTTTTAGGGGTCTCTAGGGCTAAAAATAGAAAAACCTTTAAACATCTTCTCCTACAGAACTAATTGATGGATGATCACCAAACTTTGTCTGTAGCATTCTTCGGTAGTGTTTTATCAAGTTTGCTCATATTAACTTGATTGTCCCCTGGTAGGGGCCGCTAAAGCTAAAAATACTTTTAAATGTCTATTTCTAGAGAACTAATTGATGGATGATCACCAAACTTTGTCTGTAGCATTCTTTGGTAGTCTTTTATTCAGTTTGCTAATATTATTTTGATTGGCCCCTTTTAGGGGTCTCTAAGGCTAAAAATAGAAAAAAACTTTGAACACCTTCTCCTACAGAACTAATTGATGGATGATCACCAAACTTTGTCTGTAGCATTCTTGGGTAGTCTTTTATCAAGTTTGCTCATATGAATTTGATTGGCCCCTTTTAGGGGCCACTTAAGCTAAAAATAGAAAAACCTTTAAACATCTATTTCTACAGAACTAATTGATGGATGATCACCAAACTTTGTCTGTAGCATTCTTGTGTAGTCTTTTATCAAGTTTGCTCATATGAATTTAATTGGCCCCTTTTAAGGGTCTCTAGGGCTAAAAATAGAAAAACCTTTAAACATCTTCACCTACAGAACTAATTGATGGATGATCACCAAACTTTGTCTGTAGCATTCTTGGGTAGTGTTTTATCAAGTTTGCTCACATTTATTTGATTGGTCCCTTTTAGGGGCAGCTAAAGCTAAAAATAGAAAAACCTTTAAACATCTACTTCAGAACCAATTGATGGATGATCACCAAACTGTCTGTAGCATTCTTGGGTACTCTTTTATCAATTTTGCTTATATGAATTTGATTAGCCCCTTTTAGGGGCCACTAAAGCTAAAAATAGAAAAAACCTTAAAACATCATTTCCTACTGAAATAATTGATAGATGATCACCAAACTTTGTAGCAGTCTTAGGTAGTCTTTTATCAAGTTTGCTCATATTAATTTGATTAGCCCTGTCTAAGCTAAAGCTTAAATGTCCCAGGTCATGGCATTTCTTCAAATTATTTTTTAAACATATTCTATGCGAGAATATATTGACATTCCAACACTGAAAAGCAGTTGTTTCTGGTGAGCGACTCGGGGCCATCATGGCCCTCTTGTTTAATATTTATGATGTATTGTTTTCATCCAAATTTAAATTTAGTATTGTCAAAAGGCCCATGCCTTTTTGATTTGTGAAAGACGTACATTATTCCATTTGAAGTAAATAACAATGGAAAATTAAGGATCCACTATTATAATAGTCTCATTTCTATATTTTCAGAGGATCTTGTAAAACAGGAGCCACTTCAGTTATCAGAAATTCAGTTCAAGTACAGCCATATTCCTGAGATTAATGAGTAAGTTTTGTTGAAATAAGAAAGCAAAGACAGCATTTAATACAATTCAGGAGAAAAAAAATATCTCAGTATTCCTTTCAGAATTTGAAATTAGGAAAATTTTAGTCTGGTTACTTTTTGCAATTTTGAAAAATAAACAAAACCTATAAAAAGGAAACAAATTAAATGTTTAAATTATCCATGTTAAAAAAAAAACCCAGATTCTTTTTATTATTTTACAGAAATGTTCCTTGAGCGAGCATCTACTAAAAAATCACCATTGTTCATTTCGGTTTACTCACACTACAGTCAATGAATTTAAGATTTTGAATTTACTAGCCCGAATTCAGTTCTGAATTTATTTTACTATATATTTAACTAAATTTTCTTAAAATTTTCATTGGCCCAAACTAATTTTCACTGGCCATGGGCCACCAGGCCAGTGCTGAATTTGATGACTGACACTATAATTACTAAGCATATATGGTAGTATGTTGATACATGTAGTTATCTACCCTTAATGTAGAGAAAGTTTTTTCGTAATATCTGTATTGTTAAAAAAGAACCAGGCTGTCCAAGCTTGATAGAATAATAATGTTATCCTAGTCACCAAGATATTAAAGTAACACATTATGTCCTTCAAAGGGTATATAGTGAGTAAACAGGTAGAAGTCAACAGAAGTTTACATTTTGCCATAATTCCTTGTAATTTTATAATTTACTTTGCATGAACGATAAATAACTCAGATACAGTAGCCCAAGGAATTTTTGTAAATATCCATCAGAATTTACCTGTAGCATTCAATTTATAAAGAGTTGGGCAGTATTTTTATATTTTAGGCAGATTGATATTTTATCCTTAATATTTTCCACTATCAACTATTGGTCAATCACCATTATAACAGTCAATCTTTTGCAATCTATTGTCAATTCAGCTGAACGTGACAATGAAAAATGAGTATTATGTGACTGTCATTTCAATTGGAGGTCGCTTTTCATAGCCCATAACTATAGTCTATAGCATGGATTTTGACCGATGCCTATCTATATGTAATAATTCTTTATGTAACATCAATCTTCAGTCTAATTATTCTGAAATTTCGCACACAAGTTATATGTCCAGACATGCATTAAGTGTTACACATGTCTTGGAAAAAAATATATCTAGTCAGTACTAGTTCCTTGTCACAAAACTTCAGGAGAGCCCCTTTAATGTACAGATGACTAAATGTTGTTATAGCTATTATACATTTATCCTTCACATTTTCCAGATTACCTGAGCATGTAAAGAAGCAATTTACTCTGGAATTTGCATCTTCGGTAAGTTTTTATTAACAAAGTTGTTAATATATTCCTGCAACATTAATTGGACAATTGAAGTAAATAGCTTTATTATGATAAAAAATAAACAAATTATTTTAAAGAAAAATATTCTTTTTAACACAGACACAGCAAGATTACCTGGTATTTTTCTTGCATAAATTTTAGGCATCATTTTTCTTTGTGACAACATGACTGAGATATTTACATGTGAATTTTGGCCTAAGTATTTTTGGAATACTTTTATTTTACAAGGTATGTTGAATGTAAATGGTTCTCCAGAAAAAAAAAAAATATGATAAACTGGTTTATAGGATGCACTTGTGATATATTCTAACCAGAAATTGTTGGGTGTCCGTGGCTGAGTGGTTAAGGTCGTTGACTTCAAATCACTTGCCCCTCGCTGCTTTGGGTTCGTATCTCGACAGGGACTTTGGATTCTTTCATTTGAGTAAGCTATCCAGCTGGCAAACTGAGCGTTGGTGGACTGGTTCTTCTAAGGTGCCTGTTTGTGCTTGAAATAAAAAACACCTAAAAGAAAGGCACCTGAGGTCTTCCTCCACCAGTAAAGCTAGAATGTTGCCATATGACCTATGCTGTGTCAGTTTGACATTAAACCAAATCAAACAAACCAGAAATTGTACAGAGTAGAATAAATCTTTGAGATTTTATTGAATTCATGTGGCCATAGAAATGATTGATCTAGTTTTTCCCCTTCTGTAGCAGGGGACGTGCAAGAACTACTTCCCTTCAGAAGAATTCAGTAAAATCGTGCATTTTTCCTAAAATTCATTTACATCAAGTTACGTCTTTTCACCTTGCTAAACTACTGTGTTGTTGTTTTTTGTCCCAAATTTAAGGGAATGGCTCCTTTCCCTACATTATGAACTTATTTTTCACTATATTAAATTGTTAACAAGGCATATTATACCTGTGTAATGTTTCTGTCATTCTTACTATAGTCTGCCTGATGTGCCATCTAATCATGATCTGCACTATTCCTTATTGAAACAGTATATACAGAAATGTCCAGTTTACTGAGGATTCCGGTTAAATGGAGATCCGGTTTTGTAGGTTTCTTCTGTACTAAGAAATGTTCCCTTAAAATGGTGAATGGTTTTGTCCAGATCAAAAATGGGCAATTCCATTTCTGATATTTCGAGTGGTCAGGGTTAATTAAAATTAAATGGACAAGACAGAAATTATTATACACAAAGAAGTTTTGTTTGTTTTTTTCACAAAAAATTTAGAGACATTGCAGAATTTTTTTATCAACTACTGGTTTTGGACCATCAACCGGACAGTTTTTGAACATTTTTCCGTACAGATTTCATAATTTTTAACCTAGAGATAAAAAAATTCGACACGTTTCAGCTAAGTTCTTCTCCTAACTAACTAACTTGTTTGTTTATTTCTGATTGTATTGACACTTATATCTGAGGTTCGACAAGGAGGGTATCAAAATTACCTAAATTGTCTACACTACAGTACCATGTGTCCGGACAGATCTGTACATGACTTGATTTAATTCAGATAAAAGCTTGGGTGTTTTTATTTTTTATTTTTAACATGATATACAATATTTCAGCAACACATGCTGAAGTTTTGGATATTCTATTGTTTATTCTGCAAATGATTAAAGCTGGTATATGAGGTCAGGCATGCTTTCTTGACCCCCCCCAAATTTTAATGTCAACATTCTTGAAATAGACATTAAAATATTACCATTTACGGAGTTGAAATAAGTTTATTTACTTAATTTTAGAAGAAACATGCATTTATTGCTGATGAAAAAGTGACTGACAACCACTGAACAAAGAAAATACTAAATTAAGCATTTTCGGGGTTGTCTGGGTTTGGTGGTTGTCCGGTTTTGGTGGTCCCCAACCAGTATATTAATTTTGAATAGTGCAGATCATAATCAGATGGCAAGTTGTTTAAATGTTGACTATATAATTATGCTAATGATTACTTTTATGCTGAGGTCACAGGCAAGATTGTGAGATCAAATTTATAAGCCTACCTAAATCAAGTTGTTACATATTTGTTGTTATTGTTTTATTATTTCAGCGAGAGAAACAAGAGCATAGAAATGCTGTTCTGCTGGACAAGGTCACAAAGCTGATTGGTCCAGGACCATGCCTAGAAAAAGAAAGTAAGACCTCCTTCAGATTACTAGGAACCGTCCCTCCAAATATCAGTATATTTGGTTCTGTCCCATTGACTTCTGTACATATTATAAGGATAATTGGATTAATTGTGATTAATTCGAATTCTTAACTTTCACATAAGTAACTGTTATTTTCATACTTCTTGTAATTATGTACATATTATAAGAATCTTACACCGGATATCGGCACAGATTTGAATATCTATCTATCTTGAGGGTAACTGTTTACGGCCTTAACAAGGCTCAGCTGAGTTTCTGCGAAACAGCTTCATGAGAGCTAGATGTTCCTGCCTGTGACCACAGCCGATGTTGATACTTTTTCTTGCATACAACAAATTAATGATATTTTGTATAGAAATAACAAACTAATATTTTCATCCAAGTTTTTTTTCTTATAGTAGCATATGAATTTATAACTTCATTCAGAACTGTACAATGACATCATCCTAAGAATGCAATTCATTCATAAATGGGGCGAGGGAATGACGTCATTTAAAATGGGCAACTTATGTAAAAAGAAGCTAATCCTGTCTGATATGCAAGAAAGAGTCCACTCTCTCCATTATGATTTAGTCTGAACCATTGAAAAAAGTGGCGGTAAATTCCTGAAATATGAATTCTTGTTTTGCTTAATCCTTTTGTCCAATTTCCAATAAGAAGCAGTTGCAAAAATCATAAAGTAGATATGAGATTATATAGTCTATCTATCTGTGTATCTCTGAATACTGCCCTGTTAGAGAAATAAGTGCCAGGGTTGTTGTTTTTTTTGTGTGTAAATTAGAAGTGGTCATTTTTGGGTTCATCATATTCAACAAAGAGTTTTTACTAAGTTTTGAGGTGGCTCAAAATGCACTTGTGTCTGTCACTGCTTCCTAATGAAAACCCTGAGTGCATGTCGGATCTTTCGTAGAAAGGTAAAAGAAAAATAAGTCTAGAAATTGTTAGCATGTTGAGACAGGTGAGACTGGAAAATACTGATGCTATATAAAACAACATACATCATAGGAATTGCTGACCATAAAACAAAGTTACAATTAAACAAAGCAGAAAACTTTGAATAATGAAGATTGGTCCCTTTAAAGAACTTTTAGTAAACGGTGCCTTAATGGACATGGTGTCATTGACTTAAAACCATTTGCCACACACTGCTGTAGGTTTGAATCCCCCCAGGGATTTTGATTTCTTTCATGTGAGGGAGCTGTCCAGGTGTTCATTTGAGCCAGATGTAATGCACCTGAGGTCTTCCTCCACCAATAAAGCAGGTAAGCCGCCATTTACAGTGTTGGTGCAATTTAAAAACCCAACCAAAAGAATAATTGATGATCATGGTCAGCATTTTTGTATTTTACAGAGAATGTGTTTAATACTAGAATGATTCTTGCTTTTTTAGTACATTAGAAAATGTTTAGGTTACAAACAATAAGAAAAAAGTTCAATATAGATTAATGTTATTAATTATTTTAACAATTGTTTTCTATTTTCAGTTTGTTTTTTGACCATAAAGATTCGTAATATGATTCCATATATTGTTGGTGACAGAAGGGTAGGACATTTATATTTTATTTTGTATTGTTATACATTCTATTATTAGTTCATTATTATGCAAGCAGTGTGCAGACACTGTTGAAGAATTAATATTTGTGAACAAAAATATTATCCAATTAAACTTGTTATTGTCAAGCGCTGTTCCAAATCATTTACCTCCAGAAGCAAGATTTGGGAAATATAGTTTGAATTGCTAAAGAATTCACAGACACAGTTTGGGAAACTTTCGTGTGTAATTACTGAAATATTATCAACAATTTTCACTTAACCAGGGGGAATAATTAAGATATTGTAAATTAGAAATTTTTCTATGCATCAATATTTTGATGAAAATAAGTGTCACAAATTTCTGATAACATGTCTGGAAAAGTACAAAAGCTACATTGGAAAAATATATACCATTGCAATTGGCAAATATTTACATTATGTACCTTGAACATGGTATATTTTTATGCCCCCACAAAGTGGGGAGCATATAGCGTTGCACTTGTCTATCCGTCCGTACGTCTGTCCCGAAATATATATGAACGCATCTCCTCTTAAACCGGATGGCAGATTTTGCTTAAACTTCCAGGGATGAACAACCTTAATGTGTAGATGGAAGTAAAGGAAGGAATTTTTGCTGCGACCAAATTTAACAGAATTATGGCCCTTTGTTGATTTTTTCACTATATACCATATATATGTTGTCAGTGGGGGCATCCGTGTCTTTTGGACACTGTTCTAGTTTCATTCAAATATTAAAGATATAACAAAAAAGTAGTAAAAAATATGTGTGACCAAATGTTATGTAAACATATGTCACATGGTCACCCATTCTTGTCAATGGTTGGTGCTAAACTTGGGGTAAATTACTGAAATGTTGTTGACCCCTGATGCTAAACATGGGCTTAATAACTGAAATACATGTACTGTCAACCACTAATGCTAAATGTGGCCTAATTACTGACATATTGTCAACCACTGATGCTAAACGTGGAGTAAATGACTGACATATTGTCAACCACTTCTGCTAAACATGGGGTAAATAACTGTTATATTGTCAACCACTGATGCTAAACATGGGCTAAATGACTGACATATTGTCAACCACTGATGCTAAACATGGGCTAAATGACTGACATATTGTCACCACTGATGCTAAACATGGGCTAGATGACTGACATATTGTCACCACTGATGCTAAACATGGGCTAAATGACTGACATATTGTCACCACTGATGCTAAACATGGGCTAAATGACTGACATAATTTTAACCACTGATGCTAAACATGGGCTAAATGACTGACATATTGTCAACCACTGATGCTAAACATGTGCTAAATGACTGACATATTGTCAACCACTGATGCTAAACATGGGCTAAATGACTGACATATTGTCAACCACTGATGCTAAACATGGGCTAAATGACTGACATATTGTCACCACTGATGCTAAACATGGGCTAGATGACTGACATATTGTCACCACTGATGCTAAACATGGCTAAATGACTGACATATTTGTCACCACTGATGCTAAACATGGGCTAAATGACTGACATAATTTTAACCACTGATGCTAAACATGGGCTAAATGACTGGCATATTGTCACCACTGATGCTTAACATGGGCTAAATGACTGGCATAATGTCAGCCACTGATGCTAAACATGGGCTAAATGACTGGCATAATGTCAACCACTGATGCTAAACATGGGCTAAATGACTGGCATAATGTCAACACTGATGCTAAAACATGGGCTAAATGACTGGCATAATGTCAACCACTGATGCTAAACATGGGCTAAATGACTGGCATAATGTCAACCACTGATGCTAAACATGGGCTAAATGACTGGCATAATGTCAGCCACTGATGCTAAACATGGGCTAACATGACTGGCATAATGTCAACCACTGATGCTAAACATGGGCTAAATGACTGGCATAATGTCAACACTGATGCTAAACATGGGCTAAATGACTGGCATAATGTCAACCACTGATGCTAAATACACCGCCTCCGTGGTCGAGTGGTTAGAGTTGATGACTTCTAATCCAGTTACCTCTCTGGCGTGGGTTCGATCCCCGGGAGATGCTTTGGTAGTTTAGCGCGGAGGAAGGTAGTCAAGTACTGGTGTAACTCTCCAGGAACGATGGTTAGGAAACTACCCGCCTATATGACTGAAATACTGTTGGAAAAAGGCGTAAAATGACACAAACAAACAAACAAAAACTGATGCTTAACATGGGCTAAATGACTGGCATAATGTCAGCCACTGATGCTAAACATGGGCTAAATGACTGGCATAATGTCAGCCACTGATGCTAAACATGGGCTAAATGACCGGCATATTGTCAACCACTGATGCTAAACGTTGGCTAAATGACTGGCATAATGTCAGCCACTGATGCTAAACGTGGGCTAAATGACTGACTTATTGCAACCACTGATGCTAAACATGTGCTAAATGACTGGCATAATGTCAGCCACTGATGCTAAACATGGGCTAAAATGACTGGCATAATGTCAACCACTGATGCTAAACATGGGCTAAATGACTGGCATAATGTCAGCCACTGATGCTAAACATGGGCTAAATGACTGGCATAATGTCAACCACTGATGCTAAACATGGGCTAAATGACTGGCATAATGTCAGCCACTGATGCTAAACATGGGCTAAATGACTGGAAAATGTCAGCCACTGATGCTAAACATGGGCTAAATGACTGGCATAATGTCAGCCACTGATGCTAAACGTGGGCTAAATGACTGACTTATTGCAACCACTGATGCTAAACATGTGCTAAATGACTGGCATAATGTCAGCCACTGATGCTAAACATGGGCTAAATGACTGGCATATTGTCAACCACTAATGCGAAACATGGGCTAAAAATGACTGACACATTGACAACAATTTGTGCTGAACCTTGGGTACTGATGAAATAATGTCCATATTTGGTCCTTAACCAAAGTAAATAAAAACAAATACAAAGCTTTATTCATTTATAGGGGGTTTATACCAGATCTCTGATTAAGCATGTTAAATGTATCAAAATATAACAGTATACTTGCAAAGTAACACTTAGCAATGTTCCTTCGTATTTAGAGTCTTAATATTTAAGTGAGTAATATAACGGTCATTATGTGGAGCATCCCTACAGAGACTTTGCTTTGTTACGGAAAGCCTGTGGTTCTACTCTTTAGATAATTCACGGAAGGGCAACTGAGGTTATTCTCCACCAGGAAAGCTGGAAAGTCGCCATAATGATATTACCTATACATTGTTGATGAGACGTAAAACTCATTCAAATGAAAAAGAAAGAAATAAGGGTCTTCATTGCCCTCTTGCTTTTCAAATCTGTTGTCCTTTCATTTTGAATTGAAAACATTTTACGAATACATGTATCTTGTGTTATTTGCAGAATAAAAAACATAAAGCGCATCTAATTGAGAGAATTGCTAAAAGAAAGAAGACACTGAAAAAATTGCGCGCACTTGATTATGACCGATTTCTGTGGCTTCTGAAGGAGCTAAAGTTAACATGGACTCCTGAAGACCCATATAGATATTGGAAGCCCTGTAGAAGGAGCCGTATAAAGCAAGGTGTGAGACAGGAAATGAGGAAAGAAAAGAGGGAGAAAATTGAAAAAGTTCAAGCTGATATTGAACAGGAAAAAGAGAAGTTTTATGAAATGAAACAGAAAGTGTTAGAAGAAATTGATAAAGAAATTAAGCAGTATGGTTTAGATAAAGAAAAAATATTGCGAGAATTTAAGCGACGTAAAGAGGATATTGTTAAGCAAGAAGACGAAGCACAAAGGAAACTTAATAAACTGGAAAGGACAATAAAAGAGATGAAAGAACAGAAAATACGGGACAGAAAAATATTTTGAGTAAAGCCAAAAATGTTGAAATTATATTGAAATAAAAATATGAAATTTTATAGTTATTTCTGATACTAATGATATATTTGTCAAAATATGTCTGGAGCAAGAAGATAGATAATCAAAGATGCTCTCATCACCCCTCTCTCCCCTCCTTCTTTACACACGAAAACTTATTTCCAATTTATAAAGTAGCTCATTGGACTACCTGGTAGCGAAGTTGACTGCCGGGACATATAGCTTGAAAAAAGAGTAGAAGTATAATTGTTATGTCATGTCGGCGTTGCCGTCCGCAAGCTTGTATGTTGATCATAACTTAAGTTCATGGTATATTGTCTTCATACTTGGCCACAACAACCCTTGGGACAATACCTTTTAGTAGACCAGACAAATCTTGACCTTCATCTATAAATGACCTTGACCTTTAAGGTTAAATGTGTCAATTTTGCTTTGTTTTTGTCTGATTTTTGCTATTAGTGGCTATAACTTGGTTATGTTTAGATGGATTGTCTTCAAACTTCATAATAATCTTTTAGGATAGACCTTCAAATTGACTAGACAGACATTGACCTTCACTTATAAATGACCTTGACTTCGAAAGTCAAATATTGAAATTTTATATCAAACTCAAATTGACCTTGGTTCTTTAATGACCTTGACCTTGAAGGTTAAATCATTGAACTTTCATTCATTTTTTGCTTTAATTGACTGTAACTTGGTAATTAATGGATGGATTATCCATATACACCTGTCTTAAGCAGCCAAAATGACTGCATCCCTTGGCTGGTTGCTTAAGACAGTTTTGACTGTACTTTGACAAAACATAATTTTTGACAAGACCTTCAGATAAGTTGAACTGCCCTTGACCTGGAGCTTTAAATTACCTTTACCGTCAAGGTCCAATTATTAATTTTTTGTTAAATTGTCATAATTTGTTATTTATGTACGGATTTGATTTGAACTTGGACAAAACAAGACTTTCTACGAAACAAACATATTAATGACCTTGACCTTTACTGTCAAGGTTAAATTAATGAAATTCTCTTCTTTTTTGTTATTGGCTATATCTTTGTAATTTATCAATGGATAAACTTCATGTTTAGACACAACATCTTTAAGGTCAGCACCTTCATGCATATTAAAGTCAAATTGACCTTGGATGATGTATGACCTTGACTTTGCAGGTCAAATTGTTTTATTTTTATGAATTATTGCTATAATATAATAACATTGTAATCAATTAATAGATTTTTTTCATACTTTGACAAAACAACCTTTTGGACAAGACATTTTTAATGGTTTAACTGACCTTGATCTTAAGTTAAGTTCTAAATGACTGACTGCCAAGGTCAAAGTATTGAATTTTGGTTAATTTGTCATAATTTTGTTATTAATGTATGGACTTGATTCATATGTTGACAAAACAACACTTGTGACCAAACAGACATGTGGAATAATTCAGATATGACTTTGACCTTTAAATGACCTTAACTGTCAAATGATTGATTTTTGATTATAGTTTCTTAACATTGTGATTTTATGTATGGAAAGGATTTATACTTGGACAAAACAACAAGTATGACTAGACAGATCTATTAAAGTTTAAAGAAAAAAAAAGGAAAACCATATTTTTTGCTTTATTTTTTTTTAAAGATTTGTCTCAACCGTTTATTTGTTTGCTTTTAGAAAAAGTAAAAAAGTTGAGCATTGTCCTGACCTAGCGGTGACTCTTGTTTCCAATTTTAGAGGTGCAAGCCTCCAGATAAGACAAATATTTCAAGAAAATCAAGACTTATTGTGTCTCACTACTTCTGTGAGTAATCAAACATAAAATACACAGTGGCATTGTGATATTGCATTGATAATGCATCCGCAAACAACAACACTTGTCAAAGTTTATCAAGTAAAAACACAATAAATGCAACTTCCTAGCTATATGTATGCTGTTGGGGCTATTTAACTGGATGCAGAACAAGAGAACTACCGAGTTCATTCTGTAGAGTGAGGGGCGAATGCCTCTCTGTTAAACAAAAGAAAGTGAAGAAATGTCCTCTTATTCTATTTCATCAAGATGAATTTCCACAGCCTTTCTGTATTATAAACCTTTTGAAGGATTTTTAGAGACTGTGTTAAATCAGCATGTAATTTGAAGAGTTTTGACCCTTTTTCAGCAAATGTTATGTTGAATTACTGGTTTAAATATCTTTATATCTGGCATGCAAGTATTGTAATAACATACACAGTCACACAGATTTTTATTTGCAATCAGTTAATTGAAACCTTTATTTAATTGATTTTCTTTTAATCAAAATGAAATCAAGTCATAATCTTCATTTATCTTCCATTACTGATAAGTTAATTTGTCACCAAGAAAAAAAAAATGGACTGTATTTTTCTTTTACATCTAATGGAAAAGTCATTATCTGAGCCATGTACAACAATAAACTTGCCACCTTTTCTTTTGGCACATTTTTGTCCATGATACCTTCTTGTAAATTTGAGATTGGATATATATTACCCTGCCTCAGCAGAGCTCTTGATTAAGAAAAGTGATTCACACTGATTTCCATTTGTGTGTTACAATTGAATAATGGCCCTAATAACCATTTTTCAAGAAAATTATCTGCCTAATATTTAACTGCTTTAACAAAAAGGATATAAATATTATATGTTATTTTGTTTTTGAAGTGATATATGTGGATATATTACCTGTTAAGATTTTATATCACCCGAGCCGTTAGGAGAGGGTGATATTTTATTCTGTAGAGTGAGGGGCGAATGGCTCTCTGTTAAACAAAAGAAAGTGAAGAAATGTCCTCTTATTCTATTTCATCAAGATGTTAGTTTGTCCATTTACAATTATTTCCACAGCCTTTCTGTATTATAAACCTTTTGAAGGATTTTTAGAGACTGTGTTAAGTCATCATGTAATTTGAAGACTTCTGACCCTTTTTCAGCAAATGTTATGTTGAATTATTGGTTTAAATATCTTTATATCTGGCATGCAAGTAAATGTATTGTAATAACACACACAGTCACACAGATTTTTATTTGCAATCAGTTAATTGCAACCTTTATTTAATTGATTTTCTTTTAATCAAAATGAAATCAAGTCATAATCTTCATTTATCTTCCATTACTGATAAGTTAATTTGTCACCAAGAAAAAAAAATGGACTGTATTTTTCTTTTACATCTAATGGAAAAGTCATTATCTGAGCCATGTACAACAATAAACTTGCCACCTTTTCTTTTGGCACATTTTTGTCCATGATACCTTCTTGTAAATTTGAGATTGGATATATATTACCCTGCCTCAGCAGAGCTCTTGATTAAGAAAAGTGATTCACACTGAATTCCATTTGTGTGTTACAATTGAATAATGGCCCTAATAACCATTTTTCAAGAAAATTATCTGCCTAATATTTAACTGCTTTAACAAAAAGGATATAAATATACACTGTTATATTTTAAATGCCATCATTATATAGAGGTGTGGATCAGTTACGGTCGTGTAATTTTTGTGAGTGGTTTGTAAAGTAAAATTGCTGCACAGAGCATTTAATGCAGCAAAGTTATCTCCCATATAAAATTATAAGATGACCAATTTTTTTTACACAAAATCAGATGTATAACAGATTGCCTTCAAAATGTTTTTATACCTTCATGTAACTACTATATTTTCTGATCTTGGCTAAGTAATTTCATTAGATTTTTAATTTATATTCATGTGTATCTCCAAGTAGCTTTGTCAAATAAAAAAAATGGTTGATATTGAAATTATGGTTATTCCTGGACTGATTGAATTCAATGAATTTGATCATTTGTGGCACAAATGTACATGCCTCAGTACACTTGATATTCCTTTGATTGTAAAAATAACCAGTTGTAATATCTAAAGATAAAAATATCTAAAAAGGATGTTGTTTACTTCCAGAGCAGTTTTGCTTGACTCAAAATGTGCACTTTATCATTGTTAGCAAAGAAACAAAATTATTTTTTTACCCTTATTCTGAGGTACATGTACATAACTTTCACTCCAATTCTGAGGTACATGTACATAACTTTCACTCCAGTTCTGAGGTACATGTACATAACTTTCACTCCAATTCTGAGGTACATAATTTTCACTCAAATTTTGAGGTACATAATTTTCACTCCAATTTTGAGGTACATAATTCTTTATTTAATTTTGAGGTACATAATAATACCATGGGGCACCATTCAAGACATTTGTAGATATAGTCAATGAATGTGCTTGTTGGCCTTCAATTGGTTGTTATTTTCCGCCAATGTTTATTAATAATCTATATTTCAATACTTGAGACTTTAAGAACAAAACCATCTTAAAAACAAAAAAGATGAGAGTATAGCAATTGTCAATCAATTTCAGAAAGTATTCTAATTGACAATTTGTATAAATACGAAATTATCTTTAATAAAATGAGAAACAACAGTTCAAATTCCTGAGTTTTACTTTTATAATGATGATTTGATGACATGAGTGGTTTGATGCAAAGGTGAATATTTTATGAATTTATATAATGGTAACCATAGGTATTTTAACATTTTGTTTATGTACAAATCCATACTTTTTAAGTGTAGGGCTATAGGCCCAGTACTTGTCTCCATCACCTTGACCATCAAGACCAATATGGATAATTTCCCCATATTTTATTGGCAACATATTGTCATTGTCATTATCACAGTCACACTGACACACAAACTCTGTTATACCCCTGATGTCATGCAGATCCATGGATTTAATTTCAGCAGACACCACTTTGCTTGAATTATCTTTCATAACATTACTTTTCTCTTTTCTAGAGTCACTGTCCACACTTTGACAACTTTGTAAAGAACAACGCTGGATTTCAGAATTTATCTTCCCATCTATATTGTCCGTGGAAACATTTTCACTATTAGTTTCGGTGATAGAGTATGTCATACCATGTATACCAATTGTACTATTATTAAGAAAAAGATTACATTTATTAACAGCATCTGTTTCAGCTTCTGAATGGTGTAATGTGGAGCAACTTTTAGTGTCTTTTATTACATTATTATCATTTCTATGTATTTCTTTGTGGTGCTTGTCTATCTTTGGATTATTTTGATTAGCCAAACAGTTAACCTCTTGTTTGTGAGTTCTATCGTTTTTATCACGATGCAGGAGTCTGTCTGTCTTGTTAAGTAGGTTATCTGTTTGATTTAATAATGCCATCATTGCCCCGTCATCAAAACATACATCTTCATTTTCATTATAAAATACTTCATTGTCATCGTCTTGCTGTGTTTTAACTATACCACCCACCGTTCTTGATTCAGGATTCTGTCTTAAGTTGTAAAGATCTCTGTTGTTTTTTAATGCAATACCTTGGTCCAATCCATCGTCTGCTCCATTGCTGTTTTCACTGCTTTTTGTGCCTCTTCTGGTATCATTTGTTAATGCACCAGATGGTCCTCTATTTTCTTGTCTGCCTATACTTTGTTTAGTTCTCCTAGGATACCCAAATGACCAATCAGGCTTTCCACCAATCTCTCGCAAGTCAGTTGAAGAATTGTATGGTCGTATATGAGTTTTTTTATTCTCTTTATTATTCTTTATAGACACATTGCCTAATTCATTATCTAATCCGTAATCTGTATTCGCTACTGAATGTTTTGTTTCTACTTGTCGTAAATCAGATGATGAATTATATTTTCTTGACTGGTTGTCCTTTGGTTTTCCTTTAACAAGTTTCTGATGAAAATCAGTCGTTTCAGGACTTTTGTACTTCACATCTTTTCCAAAGAACTCATTCATGCTTCTTGCATTGTTATGTTTCTGCAAATTCTTTGAAGAATGATTATGTTCACTCGTTTCCACCTTGTAGTTTACATTTATAGCATCATTTTTCTCACTACATTGGCGATTCGTTTTTATATTTTGCTTTTCCATCTTATTTAAAGGCAAATCCAATAAGAACTGTTTTAATTTCGGTTGGTTTTGAGAGTTTTTTGCTCTATTGCTACACTGTCTATTACGATCTTTTGACTCCGCTGCAGACGATGATTTTCTTATCTGATGATATTTTTCAGAATTCTTTTCGATGTTTCTCTGTTTCAGATGTGAATGCTCCGTTTTCTTGTTTTTATTAGCATTTCGCATCCGTAGAATTTCAGCTACATTGATAACGTCGTGTTTTGATTTGTTAGCAAATTTTGTATCAGCATCGTCATAGAAATATTCATCATAATAATCTTTCTTACATTCCTGATATGAACTAAAGGCCGGCATCGACACTGGGCGTTTTTGTCTTCGTCCATAACTAGATCTACTTTCAAAAGAGTCACTCGTTTCACAAGAAAAGTTTCTTCCATAGCAGTTGGATTCTTGAGTTTCTCTCCTATTTCTACTTGCATTTTTAATGTTACCTCCTCTTTCTTCTAAAGACGTTTGGCCTTCTAGTCTTTCATTCCCTTTCCTTACAGACTTTTCATCAGACGTACTACCGTCGTAGGATTGCACATTCAAAGATCTTGGTGATAACTCCATGTCTGACAAGCCACGAGCACATTGCCTGTAACCATAGATACCGTTAAAACTGCTTTCAAAAATGGATGAATCGCTGTAATCGTCTGATCTTGGAGATAATTCGTCTAAGGGTGATTTAGCAGCATTGTCTAGATATTCTGCACTGCTCTCTGATAGAAAAGTGTCTATTGAATCTACCGATTCGTCCAGCCTTGGAGACAAACCATCCAAACTTGCTTTCTTTTTTCTAGGTGGTTTCTTCGGTCTTTGTTTCTTTTGTTTATTTGCTTCATCAGTTATGTCGTTAGCTGTTGTGATGGGACTTTTCCCCTTTAGGTCATTTGTGATTTTCCAACTTTTCGGAATTTCATTTTGATCTGCTTTAGTTTTATTAACCGGACTTTTCTCATGACCATTGACTCGTCTGCTTTCTAACGCTTCGTTATCACTATTTTCAAAGTCTCGTGTGTGTTGTTCAGTTAGTTGGGTGATATAGTTACTTGGCACGTAGCCTTCATAACCATCTGATCTTCGTACCAAAAACCAACCAGGATCACTGTCATCTAATAGATCCACTATTTCACCAGGTTTTACGGACACATCGTACAAGTCTAAACCTATAATAGAAATTGAGAAATTTAAACAATATTTCTTTTGTGATACGCATTTACGTTTGAACATGTGTATCGTACATAAAATATGATGCAGCAAATTTCCATCTGTCATGAAACTTTGATATTGACATCAATATTTAGACAAAACATAAAAGATTTTGTCAATCATATATACATCATAAATGTATTCTTCTTTATTTTCGTCGCTTTGTGATGGCATATAAATGTTATTCAGATTAACCTGATAAAGCTGCCAGAAAATATTCATTGGTAAAATATATATTTAGCCATCCACTTTACTGTAGGGGTTTATTATTACGTCTTCAATATTATATGGTTAACGTTTTTGAGTTTTTCACCAGCTTTCCTCAAACGCAACGAATCTTTTCATTTCTACTTACTTTTATACATGTAAATACTGAAGCGTAAAATCATTTTCTCCATTTTCTTTTTAATTTCTTTATGCATCCCCAGTGATTCCTTTTTAAAAATTGTTTAAAGATGATCAAAAAATTAATAAGTGTTAAATACCTATCTGGTTATTTCTTATAACAAGCTCAAAGATCATCATCAAATTCTTATTAGGAAATTTACCTGCAAAGTTAAACAGCACTTTGAATTGAAGAAGACGTTGGTTGTTGTTATTATCAGGGATTTCATTGTCGTCACTTCTTCCTGGTGACGGTAACGGATTTTTATGCAATATATTTGTCCTTTCATCCAAAAACACTTCATAAAACATTGGAACTTTTTCGAACGGTTCTGTCTTTAGAAAATTTACTGACGGATAATCTTGTACTGTAGTAACTGATCCCGAATCAGTTGACCATCCCGGGGAAGTGAATGTGTCGTCTGCTAGGTCGCTTCCGCTATGATCAGTTTCTTCACTTTCAACAGAAAAGTTACGAGGATTCAACTCACTACATCTTTTTGTATAAGTTCCTGTGTCTATAGCATTTCTTGTTGGGTTAGGAGGCACCCCAATCTTTGCCAGAAATATAAAAGGGACGAATCCTTCCTTTTTGTCGTCTGTAACAATGTATGCCCAATCCCCTTCTCTGTAAATGTAGTTGACCTTTTGACCTTGTTTGACATTAATTTCTTGTGACTCACAAGAATTAAAATTCTGCATAATAATTCGACGAGATTCTGGAGTTGTCCAGCTTAACTTTACAAGATCTTCAAGCGTTAAAGTGTCTAATCTATCACCCTCTGTCAATCTCCTCATCATGCTTTGGTAACCTAAAACAATTGCGACATTTATGAAAGGCTTATAACATAATTAATATAGTCAACGCAGTTTGATATCATTGAAAGTTCGGTGACGTAAAGGAACACGTTAAATATATATGAGCAGATGAAACTTGTTATATTCCATCTAACCGATGGACTAGCCAGTAGGACACATCCAGAGACTTCGCTTGCTTATCTATCATTTTATCACTTATTCACTGATAAAATCCGTTCAATGTACATGTATATGAAATTATTATGAAAAGGCATTCGTAGATAGAATAAATTGTACTACTATTTACGCCTAACTTTGTATTACATTAAATATTATGTAATATGTATTTTTTAACGTCGTGAATATAATAATCATCTTTCTTAAAATGAAAGTCAGTTTCGAAAGGAGATAGTATGTATTATGTAATACCGTGTACATATTTTAAACCAGGTCGCAAATAACATTTTTCTGCGTTACTGCGTTTTGTTACCATAAAATATGGAGAAAGGGTGATACCTCGGAAGCATAAATCACGACAATATAATATGTATATTGCAGACTCAATTTGACTGAGACTGTATATGAGGGATAATGAAAAAGTGCAACATCCATCACGCCCCTTATACCGGCTTGAGCGGTGCTCAATTTAAAACATTTGAAAGTGCTGGAATCAATGATCCTAAAAGACAAAGACTAGTTTTTTGTTTCATCATTGTATAGTTCATTACTGAAAAATGTGATTTACATTGTTTGATTGAAGGCCATATTGTAAATAAGACATATATTTCTTAATACTGTATTCATAAAATAAAATGTTTATTTTTATCAATAATAAAAAATATTATTCCTTTCAATAATTCCATGGTAAAAAGTATTGCAGAACACAATCATCTCGTCAGGTCTTTTGAGTATTAAGCTGCACAATTTAATTGTATTTTAGAAAGAACGCAGTATAAAACCAATTTACTCTTAATCTTTTTTTACTATATACATGATATAGTTCTGTTAGTAGATGCAAGCATAGAAACATAAATATATTAAAACTACTAGTATAAGTATATTACATACCTCTTTTATGCTTATTCCGACCAAGCCTACTTGGACAAAGGAACGCCATTTTAAAAAAATGTTGAAAAGTCTCTGAACACAATAAAATGATATTTATTATAAACTAGTAACGTGTCTTAATTGATTTCTGTTGTTTATACAGTATCTCGATCAACAAATCGTTGCTTGAAGCTGATTTTGCTACTTAAGTATGAACTAAAATATCTTTTGTCATCTCTCTCCAATTCATTGCTCATATCCACGATTTTAAAAATAGTATTTCATTTAACACCAGTCACATTAATGACGCATTATTCCTTAAAGATAACATGCACGTATTGTCCGTAGACCAGTCGCGCAATGCTTTCATTTCTTCCTCTGGCGTTCTTGTTTTCGCACATTAACTGATATGTTATTAGGTCAATTTGACATTCCTTAATTAATTCCTTAAATATTTTCACACAAAATTTCACAGATATATCGCTGGTCCTATGCCAGTACACAATTTTCAAGCGATTATTTATTTATAATTCGTAAATCTCTTCAGTATTTATGATTGTTTAGAGTCCAGATTTCGGAATTAACTTAAGCATATATAAGTTATTATAACTTAATAATGTAAGACTGAATATCCTAAAGGGCTACCACGTTGTTAGCGTGGTGTAACATTAACATGTTATTGTACTTGAACATAACAAATATACACTTAAACCATAAAACATCAAAGTTACGTTTTGTTTTTATTTCACATATTCATTTAAATGTAGATAAATATAAACCTAAATGGTGTAAAAATATGATAGGTGGGTGTAAAAACATTTACTTGTTTATACAGTAAAAGGCCTTTTCTTTTCACCATTAATGTCAGAGGTAACATAATTAATAAAGCATACATGATAATGAAGCATAGTTACTACACCTTTGCACTCTTTTTTATCTTATTTTTCAGGTAATTTTATTATTAGGAGACGGTTAGGTTTTAGGAGCATACATGCAAAGCTTAAGGCAAAGAAAATGAACTCAAATGTTTCTACCCTTGGTTGAAAAATTAAATCTTGTCATAGTTATAAATTAAGGGAAGGGGGAGAAAAGACGCCTCTTAGTTGACGAATGTATACAGTACTCACATTCTTTATATCATTAAGTTTAAGATACAAAAATACAAAGATTTTTAGTAAAAAAAAATCAGTTTTAAAGCGCAGATTCTCGAATTGTTTCAAATGTTCTTTGTTATGAACTACGGGTATAGAAGTGGCAGCTGCGTCAATATTTTCAAGAACTTGTGGTTTTTAGTAGTGATGTGCATAATATAGTGAGATCATGAATTTGTGAAGATGCAATCTTGAATACGTGAAGTTTAAATCGTGAAGTTTAAAACATGAATTCATGAAGTTGAATTCGTGAATTTGTGGAGTTAAAGATGAAATCGGTTATTCGTGAAGTTGAATTGTCCCCACCGGTCTTTCGTATGCCAGTCATCCTGCTTCTCAAAAAAAAACAACATTAGACATCATTAGGTATGGTGAGGTTTAAATATATGCCGCTTTTCGCAAAAAAAATGATTATATGAATAATAATGAATATTTTCATTCAGGTAATGTACCTTTAACTTGTTAAATCTTGGCAGACGTTTGTGTGATAAAATGATAAATTTTATTGTCATGTTTAAAAAACACCTTACGATTGGTATCTTCAGTATATGATAATATATTCGACATTTTTAAATGCCTGATACGAATCTTTCTATTTTTACGGACGGTTTAAAATCTTTTACAATATTGTTAATTATTTACTATGCTTTAAGATAATGTATTCTGATATAAACTCTGGCAGGTTAGGTAAATACGACAATCCCTAATGTATTTATGTTTTTGAAAATAAAGATCTCGTATTGGCTTCGTAAGCGTTTCCATTTAAAACAAAAAATAACTTATTCTGTGTCCATGCTGTCGTTCTACTCTATGAAAATAACTACAGATACTATACTGTAAGATACAATGTGGTCAAACCTGTGTCAGTGACCATTTCCAAAAAAATCTTTCATACAAAACTTGTCCTTGAGAAGCCAGTATTTAGATTCCCTTTTTGATAAAATACGTTCTAAATCACTTTTTTTTTCAAAAATAAATTCTTTAGCAAACTGCAAAAAATTTTTTTCATCCAAAAAGATATATTTTTAAGTTATTTAAGTTGGGGGCTTTTGCCGAGTGGGGTTAAGGGTCGTTAACTTCAAATCACTTGCCCCGTACCGCTGTGGGTTCGAACCCGACAGGGACTTTGGATTATTTCATGTGAGGAAGCTATCCAGCTAGCTTACGGAACGTCGGTGGTTCTACTCATGTGCCCGTTCATGCCTGAAATAATGCACAGAAGGGCACCTGAGGTCTTCCTCCGCCAGTAAAAGCTGGAACGTCGCGATATGACCTATACTGTGTCGATGTGACGTAAAACCCAAAACAGTACGACGAAGATTAATATTCGGTTTTAAAACTCTCGGATAGTACTAAGTTAGGCTTCTTTGCCAGAGTTTAAGATGAAAAGGGTGAAGGGGTTCATAGTCTTAATACTTTCTCTTGCAATTATTGCATTTATTCATTTACTTGGAACCGTATCATGATAACCACATTATAAACAGATCTGCGGATGTTTCTAAATTCAAATTTTCACTATTTCCATGTGGACCGTAGCTTGCAAGTTCATTTTCACATAATTATTATATGTTTCTTTGTAATTTAAATTAACTTTTGAACCATTTCAAAATTACAGTGGCCCTGTAAAATCCAGTAGTGCGTTTTTCCCCAGTGGGATATTGTTCATTTGGTTAAGAGGAACACCCCCCCCCCAAAAAAAAAAAAAATAAATAAATAAAATAAAAAAATAAATAAAAAAAATAAATAATAGGCAATTTTCTTTTTATTACCGATTAGAATTAGCTATACAAATACATATACGTTAATAAGGCATAATAAGGGCACCCGTGAAACTGGTCAACTTTTCACCATAAACCATGCCGCTGTCACTGCCATGTACCTTTACAAACACTTCATCCCCTACCTTAAGTTGCGTAGCAACCGATACGGATCCTTGATCATATCCGTTAGCATATGTTTCAGCTAATATTGCGCCATTTTTTAGCAATTCCAGAGATATCCAGTGTGATGGCGTATTTAACATAACAGATAATGAAAACATATAGATTCCTGCTGTAGGTGCAATGAATAGTCCTCCCGAGCTGTGGTACCCTCCTCCAATGTTCAGATGGACTGAATCAAACACGATTGTCTGCCCAATTGTAAGCTGCGTGACGTGAGTTTGCACATCGATTGTCGCATGAAAAGCAACTGTTTCTTGTAACTGACGTGCCATTGTTTTCCCGCGTCTTTTAACTGAAATGCACGAAATAACACGTGGTGTTGAGTAATTTTGTTTGTTTTTAAACAATTTCAAACTCTTTAGTCGCTAACTTCCGAATGTCATGACCATTCGTGTATCAATTTTTTCATAGCAAAAGAGAGTTGAAAAAATAGCTCATTTAATAAATATTAAAATTTTTATTTGTTATACATGAATATATTAATTTTCAGCTTGGTAGAATTATGTTTTGTTCTCTTCACAATACTTTAAGTATAAGTTATTATTTATAATAAGGTCGACTGCGAAGAAAGCTTGTATCTTAGTGAAACATTTACGAGTTCGCTTCCAGAAATAATTAGCACTTGTGTCATATGAGGACACATGACAATGACCCAAATTGGGCTCGAGCCAACGATGTTTGAGTTGAGAAGCAGATATGAGACCCCTGCCACAACTTTCTTGTTTTACTCAATTTTAAACCGATATTGTTTCAGTTTAACATAAAAGTAAAAGAAAGTGCTGTGTACGTCTCTAACACGAAATGCTTTGATTAATAATTAAGTTATTGTGGCTGATTTGGTACGCTTTTGTGCGTCGCGTTGGCGCGTTGTCGTCCTGTCTCTAGCGCGGCACGCCGATTGTTGTTGCGATGTCACATTGTCGCTCGGTTCAACTTGAAGGGTTGGCTTATAAGCCAAGCAACAGGGCGACAACGCGCCGCACGACAACGCACCGGTTGGCGTGCCGCGCTAGAGACAGCGCGACAACGCGCCGTTTGGAGCTTTGTCGTGTTGTCGCTAGCGACAGGACGACAAGGCGAAAGTCCGACAACTCGCCGTTTGGCGCTTTGTCGTGTTGTCGCTTTCGCCATCTAGACGCACAAAAGCGTATCAAATCAGCCACCATAATAAGTAAAGACTGCGCGGCAGTGATGTAGTCCGTGAAATATATACATATAGATATAATAAAAACGGATATGGACCACAAGCTGCTTTAATTTAAAATCATAGCTTTGGATATCTCTGATGATTTGTCTTTCATGTGCTTGTAAAAACGCACAAGGGGTTATATTTGGTTCGTAGTTAGACCATTGTGCACATTACGGTCCAGACATTTGTAAAACATGATATTCCACAGTTAAGTGATTAAATTCAGAATCGCTAGATGTGATGAAACCACACTTACAATGTCGATATTCTCCAATGCTGTCCATACTAGTAAATACATCTGATATGTTCCTTCCCGGATCACCAACAAGCAATGGCTGAGTTTCTTTATTTCCATTGATGTCTGTGTCCAAAACGATACCTGCCGTATCATGTTGGCTTTTCTTTACTCCGGCTTCAGTTATGACGCCCTCAACACTGCCACGAGCTATGACGTCTTCTTCCTTGGCATGAGCTAGAACACCGTTGATAAATGTCTGTTGAGCTTTAACAATGTTCTCTAGTTCTTCAATGCGCTTTTGTTGTGACTCATCTCTTTTTTGAATAACCTGTATACGTTCGTGTTGCAATGCGACTGAAATAAATAACATTTTGTAGATCAAATATGAACGGAAAGATCATAAAGGGAGAGCGACAGTGACTAAACGCAATACCAAACAGTACCAAGCCACACAGAACCATTGGTAAGCCAAAAGCTGACTTCAAAATGTCATTTCCATCTATCTCTCAGTTCTCTTTATTGCGTTATTTGGTGAAAGTGTAAGGTTAAAATGCGTTTGTCTACATAAGCGATTGATAACACGCGGTGGAGAATTAAAGACCGACTTTTACTAAACAGATATAGAAAGGTATGTGGACATCTTATTGTCATCTCATCAAAATTTACCAATAACGTGGATGTTTTAAATGTTTAATTACAAAGAACTATCACTTCACATATGTAATGGAGTTAAAGAAAATGAAAATTTAAAAAAAAGTTTTATATAGTATTAGAAATAAAATGTTCTTTCACATGAATACACACACTATCTTAAATACGTTAAACCGGCAAATCAATTTAACCCTATAAGCTTAGGCTGAATTATATTCATGTTTATTTCAAGAAAGTTTTAGAAAAATGTAGAATTCTCTTACTTGAATAAATGGTATGTACCGCAGATTTTTTGCATATCTAGCATACCTGTATTTTCCAGGGTATCAATCCGAGATAATATCAATTGGAGTTTATCTGCATCCTGACAAAAAATAAATGGGTGACTAATTGCCAAAAGGAAACAAAACAGAACGATCTTCATTGTTGCACTACAAATGAGACAACTTGTATCTGCTTACAACTAGCATAGTTTCTTATCTAAACGATGATAAGTGAAGACCTCAAAGGTTGCTTAAATGTAATGCCAACATGGTTTGATTGGGCATGTACATGGACAACTACGGTTCATGTCCTGTACTGGCTGAAACAGAATACGAAAATGTTATGTAGCATAAAGCATATATAATTAAATATATGTGTTCAAACGACGGTGATTATGGGACCTTCAGTAATGTGTCACTTTCGGACATGTAACTCGTGAAAATTGCGTATTTCCCCACATAGAAAGAAGTTCAGTACATCTTATATGACTCTTTGAAATCACGTTTTTTTTTGTTTTTGTTTGTTTGTATTTTTTTTCTCCATGTGTTAATTGAGTTTTATTTTGTTCTATAGAGTAAGACGCAGGAGTCATTCTAAAGTACTTGTTACTATGTAACGACACAGTGTATGTATCTCTTGAATTGTCTAAACGGTATTTTCTATTGTACTCTCTGTGATGGTATATCGGTTTGAAACATAAAACGGGACAAAATAAAACATGAACAAACTGTATCATAAAAATATGGTAACTAGCCTTGGGGTTGGGTTTATCGAAAGTTTATATGATGAAGAAATACATTAGTCATTTATCTAGTGTGCCCTTACTAAGTATTTTTTAAACAACGCCAGCTGCGAAAATTCCCAAGCACCAAGAAATTTGCAAAGCCAATGGGTTTTATGCGAAGATATTGTCACTAAGTTATGCAAGTACAAGGTTAATTGCCAAAGGGGATTTATTCTAAATGTTTAAAGGACTCAACAAGCATTTATATGTGACATTTAATTCATTGTAATTGTTTAACCAGCTTTAGCTTATCTTACGCACCAATTTCTAAGCTGGAGACAATTTTCCTATTATCAGACATAATGACACAAGGGCCATCAGTGATGACATGTCGCCTCATGATAGCCAATTGCATGTTGCAGCTACTATGTAGCAGGAGACCCAAAAATCAACACATTTTTATTCGAGGCCATAACTCGGCTGAAAATCCTTCAACCGGAAAACCCGTGTAATATGTGCAAGTACTTGAGCTACCGATCAATCCTGTAAAGCTTCATAAACATTGCATTAGTGGTATAAGAGGAGTAGTCCAAATTAAAATCATTAAAGGGACATTACTCTGACAATTATCATTAAATCGAAAAAAAGGTTGATGAGATGCACAACTAGACATAGTATTGGTCATTCCTTTAAATTTTTGATGATAATGCACCAGCAGTTTCTGAAGAGTAGTCCAAACATGTAGCTGGCAACACAAAAAAATCACCTTTTCATTCGAGGGCAATAAATCAGCCAAAAAATCAATCCTGTAAGTTTATTTAAATTTCATAAGGGGGGAAAAGAGGGGTAAATTCGGACAACTTTTAAAAAAAAAAAGATTAAAAGGGGCCCTAATCCGAAAAATAAATTGAACCATAAAAACAATGAATGCAAATAACTTGATAATGATCATTCCTGTAAAGTTGGATGAAATTGCTCCAAACGAACTAAAATAAATTAGTATAAACTCTAAACTAAATAGATCTATAACGCTCCTCTGGCGACTCGGGTTATATATGCAAACAACCATTTATATAGGCCCATATAACCTGTCAGAGGAAAGTAGGAACAATATGTCGCTGGACGTCTTATTTGAATGTACCAATAAATAAATCTAACAATTTTGTGTTCGTTATTTTAATAGATTTTAAGTTTGTACAGATTTAAACAGGAATATCTGCAAATATTTTTTGGTGTCTCTCGGAAGCTTCTGTATTTATGTGGGTATTAAATGGTGGCCGCTGGGCTCTGTCATTTACGATGTCCCAGTTTAAATTTTCTTGTTTTGTTGTTGACTTTTTATTACGTTTCTTGCTGGTAACCACTTTTAATTTTCTCTCCACGATCGGAATGTACTGTCTAACTTTTCCTGAAACATTGCGCAATGGGGGAAGAGCTTTATGGCTTGGAAAATGACCGACTTGCCTTGAGTCTATCGCCAATTTTGGAATATTGTTTAATTTTTTAAAATCTCTTTTTTCGGTCTTCTGTACATGCTTCAACGGAGGCAACGGTCTTTTATTAGGCTGTATTTTGCTTTGAGGTGGAATATTGGGACTAAAGCATTTTACTGGTGATGGAAACGGTTTCCTTTTTATAGATGATGACTGTTTGTCATCATCTTCGTCAGTGACCTTGGCCTCTTTGTATGGCATCGTGAACGGTTTATGTATAAATGTGATGTTGACGTTGAGCGGTTCTGACTCGGGTATAAGTCTCTTATCGCCTGTAATGGACACGTCCACCTTGCCGTCCCTGTAACACGCCACTGATCGCAGCTGGTGAGGGATACCAGGTTTTGCAACTTGGCATTGTTTGCGGTTCTAAAAAAAATGGTAAATGCCCAAATTAGTTTACTGAATATTATCAATACCTAAATTTCAGAACAAAAAACGAATAATTATAAACAGAAAATGATGAAAATACCTGAAATTACCCCAAATCGCGTTTTTGTATGTTTAAACATGGCCTAACATATAATTTTGAAGAAAAATTGTTGTTTTGTAGAATTTTTTGATTTTTTTTTTATTAAAGGTAGGCATAACCAAGTAGATAATGTGTGTTTCTTAAATATTTCTTAAATGACCAAATTTTGCTTAATGTTTATTATATTTTTCACTTTACACAGAGAATAACAGTAACTTAATAAAAACTAATAACAGTGACTTACATGAAATTCAGGTTTAATAATCAGTTGTTTATTAGCTGATTTAAGGGCAGCTGAAGGCTTTTCATTACTTTTGTCAACGGCTGTCTGGGGTTTGGATCTTCCTGCCGCTGTAAAACATGTAAAGTTAATACAAATTATCAGTTTTTACACTGTAAACTTTTTTTTCGCTTTGTACATAGCAAACATTCTATAATTTTTTTTATAAAATACACACATATGTAAGTATACTTATGTATCTATAAAAGCTGTTCAAGTGCCTGTTTGATTTATGACTCGGACAGTTACATATCTGAAGTAAACTTACTGTTTAATATTAAATATCTAATTAACTAATTTGGCCTGTAACTTATTTTTTTCTATCAAAGTTGCCATCTTGTAACAAATTATAGCCACTAGTTTAATTAACGCTACTTTTATTTTGAACATATATGAAACCTTTCCATCTAACTTATATACTACGAAATAAGCACTATAACACGTAGATGCTAGTGAACATGCACATAGTTTCAACCCATTGTTTGTTTTAAAAAATATTTGGATCTGATAGACAATGATTACTCAATAGTAACTAGATGACTTACATTTTGGAATAGGTGGTAGCACTTCTTTAATCTTTTTCCGGTGGAAGTTGACAGCTGGCATGTTTAAACCCGGCTGATTGGGCCTGACTTCACTGTCATACTTGGCTTGCGGATTCTCCCGGCCAGACTGCACACTATATACTTCGTTAGCTGCTTCAGAACATGCTGTCCTAGCCCCTTCGACTTTACTACGTGCAGCCGGCGTGAAGTCAACCCGTGTGCTACATACTGGAGATGTGCTGTCATTTTCAGTTGGAGTCCCATCGGCTGAGATGGAGGTCTCGTTTTCGCGGGAAATTTCAACTATGTCACCAACTCCAGATGCTTCGTGGTTCAAGACGGGACATGCATCTGATGTAGCAGGCAGAGAATCCATGTTAACGTAACCGATGTTTTTAAGTTTATAGCTAGTAGACAAGGAAGAAAACATTCTCAATGCGATGTGAGAAGACAGTTGATGGTTTGGAAATGTGCGTTTAATCTGTCTACCTAGACGGTTTCTCGCTTCAAGTATTTCTTCATATCTAGCAGCTCCATTTTGAAATCTTTGACACAGATTTAAAAGGCTTGTTTCAGAAATACCAATCCTGTTACAATTGGATGTCGATCTTATGCTTTTGGAGGTTGTCTCGCTTACATCATCGTCAACATTGTCGTTGTCTTCATCGTTGATATCGTATTCAACGTTGGATTCAGAAACGTAGCTATCTTTGTCAGAGAGTGCCTCATTGTTGTCTTCGTAATCACTTTCAGAAGCCGAGATACTCTCACGATTGAGTTCTTCTTCGTCTGATGAACTACATTCAGATGAGGAACTGCTATAATCTGGCCCGGAAGTTGTTTGGTTGTCGACTATATCGTTGAAAAATGTACATTCGTCGCTATCTACTTCGGCAGTCTTAAAAATAAATAAATAAATAAATAAATAAATAAATAAATAAATAAAGAAAGAAAGAAAGAAAGAAAGAAAGAAAGAAAGAAAGGTATGCAGCGTTTGTCATCTTTTCATTTCTCAGTACTCGATCCGCATACACACGGAAATGACAACAGCAAGTTAAAAAAATCCGACAAACAAGCATAACAAAAGGAATTTTAAAATTTTTAACAATTCAAATTTTAACTTAAGATTGATATATCAAAATGTCCTCCCTTTTTATATATTTTTTTTAAATTGTCTTTATTGTTTTATCCATATAATACATATTTGATAATTATCTAATATTATTTTCATAAAATTGGACTTAAAATAGAATGATTATGAAATTTGGAATTAATGTATTGTTATTTAATAAGATATGGGCATTTTATAGTTCATCCAAAAATTGATTTATTCTAATTTTGATCTGATTATTTTTGTTTTTGTTTTGTTATTCGCCGATGTTATCTCGAAATAGGGTTGTTCATTGCAAATCGGCATTATTATTTTTTTACATTTTGTTGATGTACCATTTAATTCTAGTCAAATACCATCAATTTAATTTTTATAAACCAATGAAAATAAAACCCGGGTCATTTGAACCTGAACCTGAGCTTTTCTTAGTGAACACGAGGCCATGAATGTGTGCTGACAAATAATAATACATGTACATTTTATATTATTTATCCCATCAGTAGTTATATCGTCGGGTGCCCTAAATTCGTCCCTGTCCTAGAGTCAACACCCTTACTGTGTATGTCTGAAAGTCTCAACAAATTTTCGTTAAGAGAGAAAACAGTTGGATATTTTTAAACATCATAGTAAATTTGAGCCGCGTCACGACAAAACCAATATAAATTAATGCGTTTGCGACCAGCATGGATCCAGACCAGCCTGCGCATCCGCGCAGTCTGATCAGGATCCATGCTGTTCGCTTACAAACCCTATAACAAGTAGAGAAACTGATAGCGAACAGCATGGATCCTGATCAGACTGCGCGGATGCGCAGGCTGGTCTGGATCCATGCTGGTCGCAAACCCATTATGTTGGTTTTGTCGTGACGCGGCTCATTTAATAATTCTGCCAAATTTATTCAACAATTTCTTCTTGCTTGGATCCATAGAAAATAAAATAGAAAAAAGGTAGCGCTGTTTATAAAATTGCTTGGGTGACGAAAAATTGGGGCCAACCCGAAAGGATAAATGTTTACAGGTAAAGAGATTATTGACATCTTTTTTGTAAAATTATTTACACATTTTCCCCAATCGGTATGATTGCTCCATTACTCTATACTGCATTTCGGCAAATTAATGTGGCATCAAAGTTTTTCATAGTAAATAAAATTCATTCATTCGGTAGGAAAATGTTTTAAAACTTACTAGAATGGGCGAATTGTCATCTGTACTTGAACCATCCTCAACCGGCGTCTCCTTAATAATTTCCGGCGACGACACGGAATCAATTGGTATAACTATGTCTGATGCTCTACTTCTTTTAGGTCTAGGACCGCCGTCATCCATTTGTATAATAACCATTCCAATATTTGGGTCAGCCTTTACTGGTTCCGGAGAACTCGCTTCTGAAAGACTTTGAGATGGCGTATCATCTGAAGAGCTATCCGATGGTAGTTCAATTGTAATATAACCGGAAGGTGTTACGGCCGGAGCGTCAGGGTACTCTATGTAAGGCCCATGTTTTCCGATATCTTCATCATACCGGAAATAGTAATTACCCGAAGAATTGATTCTGTCACTATATGACATGTCTTTATGATTTAAAAACTAAAAATAACTACATTTTCACTCAGATAATCGATTTTTTTCAACCTGCATGCAAGAGTCTTACCCTACCAATCTATCATGACGTTGTTTCTATGCTACGACGTGTTGTTGACGTAATGACTTCATAATAATAACGTTTCCGCTGCCGCAGTCGCCTGTCTTTATTTTAAACGCTGATGCATTATTGTCATCATTTTCATAATGTATAAAATGCTTAAATAATACCAGGGGCATTTATGTAACCTGCTAATAACATAATATGGTCTAACCTTACAGCTTTAAATGGACTTGTTTTAGAATTGCGCAATTGAGAGTTATTTTGCTAACGGTATATATAGAACATGGTCAGACTGGCCGGGTAAAGGACCAGTTTATTTCTTCATTTACTTCGTCACGTATAAAGCTTAAACCAACATAAGCAGTCAGGGTGTATTATAGAATGGACAGATTAAAAACTTTCAAAATAGCATAAAACCCACTTACGTCTGGGCGTTATAAATTTTCATGACTATTGTCGTTTTGTATTTAGCTCGAACCAAGTGTGTAACCACTTCACGTCCTTAACCTTGGTCAATATGCAGCATTTAACTAAATATCAAGTATGTTAATTCTCAAGAATTTTCATGTTTTATTTTGATACTTTTCGCCCTTTTTGGGGGTAGGGAAGGAAGGGATGGGGTGCCCACTTTGTCATTTATAAATTCCCAGTTTCATATAGGCGATACTTTTCATAATTTGAGCCGCGTCACAACCAACTCTATTACAAGTAGAGAACAGCATCTGGTCTGGATACATGCTGGTCGCAAACCAATTATGTTGGTTTTGTCATGACGCGGCTCATTTTTTGTTCGTTGTAGTTTACTTCCTCGTAGCAGGGTCTTTCAAAATTTGAAAGACCCTGCTCGTAGAGGTAAGCATTTTTTAACTCATGTTTTCTATTCGACTCCAGATTGTCAAGGGAGGCAACAAAACCCGTTTTTTACCGTTGAAGTCATTTTTTCTTACAGTATTAAATTTAAAATCACATCGGAATTTAAATATTGCACTAAGTTTTAATACTTCTTTAATATTATTTTATGTACAGTCCCACGCATTTATCCCAGAGACCTGGTGAATTTCACTAAGGGCTTATCAGCCAGTAAATCACTATGACTAACACGTCCGCTGAGTTGAGAGTCTTATTTAATTGCCATCACTAATTGGCCATCTGAATTCTTATCTAATGGCCCTTACATTGAAGGTTCAAGTTTCTGTAGATACAGCTTTTCATAAAGATAAACACATTTATATCAGTGTTTTTCTCCATTCTTTTGCGAATGGGTCTGCGGCCCATTTGAGTTGTGAAACTTTACAATTATTTGCAAATAGTGTTTATATCACAATCATATTAGTTTTAGGTACTAAAAGAACTACATATTGGGATTTACTTTTATTAGTGATAGTAATCTTCTTAATAAATAAGGTTCCTTGTAACTAATTAAAGATTTGTCAATAACTATACGCATAGAGATATATTTAGCTCCATGCTATACGTGAAAAAAGTCTTGGCTTTGTGAATGAGGCCCTATTTCGGCCCCAAAACTCTCATATAGAAATGACCAGGTAAGTGATATTTTTATTTTTAGCCAGACAAGTGTGTCCGCGTTTAAGTTTTTGTGTAGTAAGTTGTAATGTGACCATTCATAAAGTTCACATTTAAACATTTTAGTAAAGTTTTATTCACTGTGATTTTACACCACTATGTTAACTTCTGTAAGGAAAACATCCAATAGTTAGAATATATTGATGCTATGTCTTTAAAATAAAAAACATAACCTTTTAATGAATGATAATGATCATGACTAGGGGGGACAATTCCACAGTGCATAAAACAGTAAACTGTTGTGATATGATTCTGTGGAGTTGTCTCCCTTACAAACAATTAGAACGGCTTTTCATGTATTTCATGTTATATAAATATTTTATGTATACATGTAAAGATGAGACTTAAATAAATAAAATAAAATAAAATAAAATAAAAAATAAATAAATAAATAAATAAATAAATAAATAAATAAATAAATAAATAAATAAATAAATAAATTTATTATATACTTAATTATAAATAAAATATTGAGAAAAATTGATGAAATAAAATGCATATTTTCATTTTCCGTATTTTCACTGAAAAAAAAAATCAATACAGTGAAACATATTTTCCGTATTTTCACTGGTGTCTTGCCGGACTACTTTCTATGCCTGCTTTATTTCTTACGGAATAAGCTTCAAATATAATGGTCTTCATGTGATTCATAACTCTACTGTACAGTACTGTTCAAAGCACCAATAATTCCAGAATTATTACAACTTGAACCTGGATTTTTTTAAAATAAAAAATTGTTTTGCTCTTTCAAAGGGTTTACTTGAAAATTAATGATATATTACTGCTAAAATATAAAAAGTAATTAAGAGATCTACATAAGTATTTTCATTTTCATTGCGAGTTGTATGTGATTAAAAACCTTCTCTATAATGTAATCTAAACTTTTTGTCTTATAAAAATTGTATTATGTACATGTGTAAAAAATTGTTCTTGAAAGAAAAAATGTACGCCCAACGGGGGACTCGAACCCACGACCCTCAGATATCTGAAGTTCAATCAGCCTTAAAAGTCTGATGCTCTACCGACTGAGCTAGCCGGGCGATATCTAACGGCTGAAATATATTATTTAAATACGTAATACTCGTTTGTCAGCGAACAAGGGTACCTGTATGTTTGTTTACACCGTTACATTTCAATAAAATTATAGGATTTTAATTCGTAAAAAGATCGTTTACAATAGTTGTGTTTATAAGTGTCATATTCTAATTATAACAGTTCAATATTGCGTTATAATTTAGGTCGGCCTTTGTTGCTAAGAATATTAGGTGTTTGCTTGTGTTCGGATATGTACTAGAAATCGGATATTGTGTACCCCAGCTCGTGGCGTCGTGCATTGATTTGGAAGTTTTACTCCATTTTAAAGACAGGTGAATAGTTCATGTATGTGCTCTTTGATATTCTTTAACTTTTCTACTCTAACATTGTGTATGTTCATATCCTTTCATACATAAAACATGATTTTCTTACTGACATTGTCCTAATTATTTCAATACTTGAGCAATTTATTATATAAAATAGTTATCCTCATTTGTATAATAAGATTTAAGTTGGATTTGACTTGGATTTATATCTACATGTATATAAATGCTGAGCAAAATCCTAAATTAATGTAGCAATGAATGTTATGAAAATAATAATAAACAATAGAATCTAATTTATAATGTATCTCATGAAAGTAAAATTGCTTCTGTCCATCCTGGAAATGGTTTCATTAAAAACAAGCATACAGTACGGTAAATTTTACAGAGTTTGTGCTGTAAATAAATTGAGTATTTATGAAATGATAAACTTAAGGCCATATTATTGGACTTTGTGAAGATAAAAAAATGTTTGTAAAATTCATTAACGTTTTAAACAAATACGAAAAAAATAAATAAAAAATTTAATGACCATTGTTTAATGAATTTTAGTTAGTATGATACTCTTTCAATCATAATGTTTGTTCCAAGCATTGGTCACGCTGTGCGATGATCCGACCACTCTGTACATATGAAAAATATGTTAATTGCAACTAACATGGAAGAACTATGAATTCAGCGGATGATTATGTTAAATTTGGGACATTATGTGATATTTTATCAATAATAAAATTATAAAAAAGAAATGCAAGGTTGAGTGATGTAAATGTATTATTGTGCAATTGGATTTCTTTCTGACAAGCATTGATATTCAAACAATGTCACAAACTGTCAATATCTTCCAGGTGCTATCTAGAGAAGTCCAGCATGGCTGTCTAATGCATAAAAGTTACAACTACCTGTGTGACTTGGCTATCAGCTGATAAAAAATATAGAAAGACTGACATTTAAGAAAAAATCTAGATAAAAAAACAGTGAAAAAATGGGAGGATCAGCCAGTCATGCCATTTCCCCATTGCCAGTTGGCAAGAATATTATTATCACAGGGGGAAATACAGGTAAATATATATATAAAGTTGTCCTATAATCATCTTGTAATAATTATATGTATTGCCAAAAGGCAAGCCTTAAAATTATCTTTGTTTTGCATCCCATGACTCATCATTTTGCCTCCTGTGACCTATGCCAGTTTGGGTATGGTACATTTGTTGATCAATGAAATTTTTTTTTATCCAAAATATTTTTTTTTTACCTATCAAAATTATATGGAGTTCAAAACAAGTTTTAAATGTTTAGCATCTGTTTAAAGATTATACAACCATATTTCAGTTTTATAAAGATGTGATTCTCATTGACAATCTCTGCTTCAATGTTAAGTAAAAATATATATATATATTTTTGGTAGCAGTGAGTATGCAGTGGGGGGGGGGGGAAACAAACAATATTTCAGTTTAGGCCTAAGACAGAGAACATATTTATATCATGTCATTTCACAGCTAAGTAAAATTTGTGAATCCTCTTTAATTGGGTTCAAGTTTTCAAAGGGATACTTTCCAAGTTTTGCCAGGAAGGTAGATGTATATATTAATACCTCTCTGCTTTTGCCAAATTGGATGTGATTTATTTGTAAATACTTCCTTTTGTAGCTGGGTGAAGTGACTAAATGAAATACATGTTTTACCAAAAATATGGTTATCTATGAATTGTGATAATAATAGGCCACTTTCCCATATCAAAGTCCCAGAATTTATGTTACAACAGTATTTTTTATTCCCTTTTTAAAAATAAATATATTATAATAGTTAGTTTTACACTAATTTGAAAACTTGCATGACAAAAAAAAAATCAAACAAAAACAAGCTAAACATACCTTATTTTGATATTCACTAACAGTTATAACAATAATTGTTTAGATACATGTAAATAGGCCCCCTCCCCCAACCCCATCCAATATTGTTTAAATGATATTAAAGAGTCTATAAAAGAGATGTTTTTTTAGGAGGTGTATTTGGAAAATGTGGTGTATTTGATTTATTGCAAAGTGAGTGCTAAAAAAGTAATAAAATTTAGCCTTGAACTTACATTATATAATTTAGGTAACATATGACTCATTGGCACTAATTATTAATTAATAGATAAATGTGAGAGTAATGAATGTGCTATATAAATGTAAGAATATGCTTCAAACCAGCTACAAGAGTGTCTGATAATGAAAACAGTTTGATGTACATTCTTTTCTGTTTCCATGCATTGTATCAATCACATGGTCTAATATTAATTAGATTAAGAATTTTATCTTCAATGTGTTTGTTTTGAAGGATGTCAGGATTTTTAGTTTGAATTCTGTTGGTATATTTTAATCTTGATATACCCAGGGCCCTATAAATTCAGCTTCTAGGGAATTACAATAGGGGAAGGGACCCTTGGGTAGGGAAGATCCATGTCCTTTAGAAGAACAAGGTGAATAACAATACTCTTGATGTCAAGTACTATATATTTTATTTAGCAAGAAGCAAATTTTAAAAGTATATATTGTTAAAGGTCTCTATTGTTTATTGTTTAAAGGGTTTCCCTGCTATTGGCAGCTTAACTAAATTCGAAAATTGAGGGGATTTTAAGAAAAGAAAAAAAGGGCAAAAATTTATGCTTCATTGTATATGCAACAGTATCAAACATTTTTTTCTCAGTCAATGTCAGATAATAGGTGGAAAGAAATAAAAAAAGGCATAAACAATGTCTTCATGGAACTGTCTTTTTTTTCTTAAAAAAAAAAAACACAGACAGGAAGACAGCTGTGAATTTGATCAAGATAATCAAATTTGTTTGACGGTTTGTATTAACATATAATATGTAGCAGTAGCCACAACAATGTTATTGCTTCAGACATTCTGTTGTTGTTGTTGTAACTCTGGTCAAGTTTTTGTTGTTCATTAGGAGAATGGCTGCATGATATTACTGGGACAAGTGCCAAATTGGCATCTCTTGTTCGTACTTACCTGTAGCAGCTACAAGTTTTGTCATTGGTTTGTCTGTTATATAGAATTATTAATTCCGAAAACTCATGTAAATCAATGACCTTTCCCAATGTTAAAACCAGAACTGAATAATTTATTTTCTCACTTTCAGTTTTATCATATTCAAAGCTATTAAAGCATGAATTCTGAAGAATATTCTGTCCCATATTTATAAGTTAAGGGGTAGATGTAATATAGGGTATGGAGGTAGGTGGGGGAAAAGATATTAGAGAACAATAAGTATTATTACAATACTAGTAAAAGTTTTGAAGTACATATATAGTAAAACTTGAGATGCTAATGTATTAAATAGTTATGACCAATTCAATGGGTTTTTTTTTCTCTCACTAAATTGGGAAGAAATTTGATTTTTGGGGGGAAACTATCACTAAAATTGCTAATTTGGAAAATAAAAGTTCAGAGCTAAGTTCAGGTTTTTGGGAAAACTGGATGATTTTAAAGTAAATTTCTATTTTGAAGAGGCCTTTCATAGGCCTCTGTTATATAAGGTGAAAAATAACTTCAATTTATTTTTGTTAAGCAATTAATTAAGAATGATGATGGTAATTCCTTGGAGACTTGAACCCAATTGTACATCAATATGTTTACTAATTAATTGAATTGACCTTTCAGAATACATTTTGAACTTGTTTTATTATTTGACAAGAAGAAGTATAACTGTAAAGTATTCAAATATTGAGATCTGTAAGAGGTTTTATAACAGATGTGCTAAAGTAAGCAAAATATTATGATTGAGACAATTAGATAATTGATTATGTCGGTTAAAACTTTACCATTAAGTCCTTCAGGTCATTGATTAAATGCAACTAGGATTATGTGATCAATAGATCATAAACAGGAATGGTTTAATCTTTAATCTTAATATGACATTGACTGAAATATAAATAGAGAACAATTGTATGTAAGAAAAATATTTCTGTTTGAAAATCTACACTTTTTACATTCTGAACTTTGATATTATTGAAAGTATTATAAAAAAAACACACACACAGAGGTTAAAAATTATTTTTGTAAAGTCAAGAATGGTTTATTTTTAAAAGTAATTTTTAAGTGTTAGTGTCAGTAAATAGGTGAGAATTTAATAAGGACATAATGTATACTCTGCTGGTCTTGACAAGAAAATTGCCTTTAAAGGCTTCTGTTTAATATATAAGTAGAATTAATTTTTTATGCCCCCGCCATGTAATGGCCGGGGCATATAGTGTTACCCTGTTCCGTCCTTCCGTCATTCCGTCCTTCCGTCATTCCGTCATCATCAGTTTCCGTGCATTATCTTAGTAACGGTTGCACATATTCAACTCAAATTTGACATATGGATATGTCATTAGAAAATACAGGTCAAGTTCGAATTTGGTCATGGTTCGATGATTTTTGGCAGAGTTATGCCCCTTTTACTTTGAAAATAATATGAAATTTTCAGTTTCCGTTCATTATCTCCCCAACGGTACAACACATTCAACTCAAATTTGACATATGGATATGTCATTAGAAAATACAGGTCAAGTTCGAATTTGGTCATGGTTCGATGATTTTTGGCAGAGTTATGTCCCTTTTACTTTGAAAATAATATGAAATTTTCAGTTTCCGTTCATTATCTCCCCAACGGTACAACACATTCAACTCAAATTTGACATATGGATATGTCATTAGAAAATACAGGTCAAGTTCGAATTTGGTCATGGTTCAACGATTTTTGGCAGTGTTATGCCCCTTTTACTTTGAAAATAATATGAAATTTTCAGTTTCCGTTCATTATCTCCCCAACGGTACAACACATTCAACTCAAATTTAAAATATGGATATGTCATGAGAAAATACAGGTCAAGTTCAAATTTGGTCATGGTTCGATGATTTTTGGCAGAGTTATGCCCCTTTTACTTTGAAAATAATATGAAATTTTCAGTTTCCGTTCATTATCTCCCCAACGGTACAACACATTCAACTCAAATTTGACATATGGATATGTCATGAGAAAATACAGGTCAAGTTTGAATTTGGTCATGGTTCGATGATTTTTGGCAGAGTTATGCTCCTTTTACTTTGAAAATAATATGAAATTTTCAGTTTCTGTTTACAGTACAACACATTCAACTCAAATTTGACATATGGATATTTTTTTGGAATGCCCAGGTCAAGTTCGAATTTGGTCATGGTTCAATAATTTTTGGCAGAGTTATGCCCTTTTCACTTTGAAAATAATATGAAATTTACAGTTTCTGTTCATTATCTACCCAACAGTGTTACATATTCAACTCAAATTTGACATATGGATATGTCAAAGGAATGGGCAAGTCAAGTTGGAATTTGGTCATGGTTCGATGATTTTTTGGCAGAGTTATGTCCCTTTCACTTTGAAAATATAAATATAGATACATTATAGGAATAGGCAGTTTAAGTTTGAATTTGGTCACGGTTCAATGATTTTGGACAAACTTATCTTTCTTGAATATTGGAAAAATTTTGAACTTTCAGTTTCAGCACTCATACTTTTGTGGAAATGTATGTAGCCATTATTTTGGCTACAAATATGAAATATGCTATTTTCAAAAGGTTAAGACTGAATAATTTCAGTGCCTTGAACATTGAATGAAAATGGTTTGTGTTAACATTGAAAAGTTTTAAGGGCTTTGAATTTAAAATGAAAACAATAATTTGTGCAAACAAATTTGGAACTAAATATTATAACATCTGAAATTTTGGCTGCATGCGGGGGCATCCGTGGCATGATGACACATTTCTAGTTCTCATATATATTTTTTCTGTATCATAGGCCTTTCAGTATATTGCCACTATAGTACTGAAATAGGGTAAACATGTGTTATAATATTATACATTAAAAGAATAAGTCATGCAATTCATATATCTTGTGCTTGTATCTTTCCCAGGTTGTATCTAATTGACATTTCTTAATTGACTGCATATTAATTGTTATTGTGTTATTCTGGTAAATGGTTTTGGTTATGATTTTGTTATTGTAAATAGCTTTGGTTATGAGATTTATCATGTAACATATTGAGAATATTAATAAGGGGGTATATTGGTCTTGTCATAGATTTGTCCACCTCTCAAGCCAGGGATCATTATGTTTGAGTCCTATTTGTATCACAGCAATATTTTAGCAAACCAGACAGGTACAAGTTAGATCTTGGAAGTTTGTGCTTCAAGTTGTATGGATTTCGTCCACAATCAAGTTGAAGTAAATTAAGATATGCTGAGACTGAAATGTTTTCTTAGCGAAAAATCCTTTTAGTTGTTAAGTTTTACACTTTAAATTAACTGATTTTTGGTTAGTTCTATGTATTTTAGTATGTTTTGGTAGCTTTTTAGTTTGTCTATTTGGAGAATAGTAAGGCTTCCTACTTGTCAACACTTAAAAGTTTGTTTTTTTATTTGTACCAGGACTTTATATCACATTAATCCTTGTCACACTAAATATCTTAAATGGACTTGTCTGTCTTTCAATCTGGACATAACCATTCATTACTTCTAAGGGAAAATTTCAATATATGTACTGGTATTGATGGAGAGAGAACAGTGCGGACCATGATCAGATGGTGCAAATCTTGGTTTGCTCTGGTTGCATGGGTAGTTTAGTTGCTGACAATAAGTACTGAAGATACATGTATTCAAATAAATCTTCATACATTGTATATTAATAATGTTATGATTATACATGTAAGTCACTAAGCAAGACACATAACTCTAGCAATGATCTTTACCTAATTACAGGTACTCCCCTTATAAATTTAGAATATTTCTGCATGCAAGTTTTATCTCCAAAATTGCTAAACGAATTTGTTTAAAATACATGTATATCACACATGTCTGTGCTCATGTTACATAACTCTAGCATTGATTTCCCTGAGTTATTCCCCTTTGTGAATTATATACCTTTGTTTTATTCACTGTCCATTTGACAGCGTTTTGATATTTTTTGGTTTTAATTGAATTTCAGGTATTGGGTACGAAACAGCCAAGAATATTGCAATGATGGGTGGGAATGTAATACTAGCTGTGAGGACAGAGGAAAGGGGGAAATCTGTAAGTTATTTTATATTGACATGTCTACAAAGGTCATAGTATATAAGCTCAATTTGTAGGTACCGGTAAGTTTTTTGCTGCTTCTTATAGTAGCTCCACTTTATATCAGCCATCAGCTTGGTGTTTTATGTACTGCATCAATTTAGCTGCCTTTTATGTGATCTTGAATAAATTATCAACAAGGCTATTGTTTTGTATTGATTTTAGAAAATAAGTTCAACATTTTCTGTGAAATTGAAAATACAGTATTGCGAAGAAACAATTATCTAGAAGTACATAATTATATTCTTATGAAAAAATCTATGTATTTCTTGTTAGTTATAGCTTTTTATCAATTTCAAGGCTATGTATAGTTGGTTGTTATTTGAATTGTTCATATAATATTAGAATTGTTCTATTAACCCTTAAACTGCTGGAAAAAGAAAGTGATTAGCCTCTGCCACCAAGATATAGCTAGGTCACACTGCAAACACAGGTTCTATACTGTTTGTAGCTCAATTTTTGTTTTTTTTTTTAAATTGAAAACTTTTAACATTTAAACAGTCTGTTCCAAATTCAAAGCTGGGTAAATCCAGCTGGTTAAAGGTAAGAACTATACTGATGAAGGTATTCACAGGTGCCACACAGGTGTGCATAATGTGAAACAACTGACCTTAGCTAAGCTGGATACTTAGTTACTAATCTTCCTCACATTGATAGAACCAACAGGAAGTAGTTTTGTTAATGAGTAAGAATACACAGTAAACATTAGTTAATGGCTGCATACTGTGCATAGATTATCTTAAGCATACAGCTTTCCCTTCTTTATTAACATTCCATTATATCAGAAACACATTCTTCATCAGAAACACATTCTTCATCAGTATATAACTTAATAGATAATTGAAATAAACCAATCAAAGAAACTTTTTGTGAAAAGAGCTTAATGACAAAAAGAATTTCTTTATGGACACTGACTTCCATTCAGACTGGGGAACAAGCAACAAACTACCAACAAGATAAGCAGTCTTATATTGAGTTCAAATTGACAGCTGTTTGATCAATAAGCGTAATAATTTTAATTCATTTATCTATGCTGTTATTTTAAAGAATTTTCATAGTTAAATTTTCATAAAATCATGGTAAGACCATTTAAACACGAAAGGACTGTTAAAATGTCAAGCTGGTTGGCTTATTTTTCTCTAATTTACACTGATTACTACTGACACTATAATACCCTTGTCATAATTATCAGTAATACACATTATAGAGGAGGGTGTGTCTGCTTTGACAAATTATAACAATATTATAATAATAATTATCATGACCAGATAGTCTAAGATTCAAATGAAAACATAAAAATTGTTCAAATTAGTAAACATTGTTGTTGGTGGTACCTACCATAGTGTATAGCACTTATTATTATTATCTACAGAAAGTTGCAATAAAAGCTTGTTTGTCGCTGATATGAAATTATTTGTCTTACATGTCGTAAAATGAAGGCAAAGTTAATTTATATAAGGATACTTTATACAAGTTTGCTTCTTTGAAAAGAAGCATGCGAGAGGTCTTTTTGCAGCTGTTGAAGATTTGTTTAATTCGAAATTATTTGGAAATATTTTTATGTGAAAGGCACAATGAATGGTTTTAAATTACAATTATGTAACAAAATAGAATTTATTATTTATATTGAAAATAGTATCATAATGAAATTTTGTTTTACACTTCATTTTTGTGAAAGATTTGCCAGAGAAATGGACTTTTTTCTTTGCGCATTGGGGATACTTCTTTTACAAAGTGGGGATACTTCTTCTACAAAGGGAACAATTTATGTTATGTCATCAAACTAAATTTAAAATAAATGATGTATATATTAAAAGTAGTATCAAAATTAAAGTTTCTTGTAAAATTCAATAAGCAAATTTTCGGTAAATAAATTTTGGTAAGTATATGGAAACATTTCCTCTACATTTTCCAAAACGGGCATAAAGTATGTTAATCAAACACTTTTAAGTCTCAGATTTACATAAAGAAAATGTGCGTTGATTGGATTGGAATAAACAGTATATAAAGCTGCATGCCTCCAACCACAATATTTGTGTTGAAGAAAATCAAACTTGAGTAGAATTTGTGCCATTTGCGCCAAAAAATCGTTGCGCAATTTAGTCATATCGGTTCAAAAGTTAAAGGAGCAGCAAAATTTTGGTACACGGTTCACTCGGTCATATAATAGTGCATGGTGATATTGTAGCTATAATATTCAGTTACTATTTATTAGTCGCCGGTAGAAACCGGCGACTATATTTGTAACAGTTTAATATTATACCTATGGTAGGAGCAGGCATTAAAATCTGGAAATAAAAGCACAACAATTACTGAACAATTAAAGACTACAATTGTTTTCAGTAATCTCAAAAATTCAAACATACAATAATCTTGCTCAATGAAATGAAATATTCAAATATTGACATCGTAAAAAGCAACATTACAATTTTTATAAATTGAATTAATGACGTATCCCTATGGATAAGTCATTGAATTTAGGGATGTTTTTCCTTTTTTTCAAAGTGTCAAGTGTTGCTATTTTATGATAAATAAATCATGCATGATATTTGAAATGACACTTTTTAAATTATCTGGTTGTTTTTACGTTATGAGACCTATTCTATTCTTTTTTATCTTATTTATCATAGACAGCTTCTCCCAGAATCACGTGACTACACGTTGTATGTTACCGTTATAAAATCTATTAATAGTAACCAATGGCTACAGGTAACCTGTGAATGGTTTGCAGCTGATAAAAGTGCAAATCAAAGTAACCCTGTACGTCAATGCCCCAGAGTGGGTTATGTACAGTATTGGAAGAAGAAGAAGAATTTTGTGTATGACAGGAGGGGCCCGGAATCGTATTGGATATATACACAGAGAAAACTAATAAACTATCTTTGTGTTGATAGTTTATCGCACTGGAAGGCAATTAAACGTTAACTATATAGTAACGATCAGCTAAATAATATATTTTTTCGATAGTGCATAAGAATATTTTTTTAATGCAGACACCACTTTTATAGTGGAATTGCATTGTTTTATGCAATAATTAAGCATATATATTTTCATAGTCACTTTGCAAATATTCGATGATCAGTAATAATTTGTTGGTAATTATGGGATTCAGTATGGTACAACGGTATATGTATGAAGTAGAATTACAAGTAGAATTATAATCATATCACTTGCTTTACAAGCCTCGATGACAAGGTGTTAGATTTTAAGTTAGTTTCAAATTGAAGACTGTAGGTTCGATAAAGTGATTTTTTTATGTTTTCTTTTATAATACTTTTTGTATTTTGCAAAACTTGACCATTTCTCAAAATTATGAAATAAAAAAGTGCTATAAATAAAACACACGATTAAACATTATTCATAATAAGTTATGTAAGCTAACGAAACAGATCCCGAAAATTATTGAGTCTCGGGTAAATATTGCCAAACAGTACTTCCTTATTTAATAATGATAACAGTTTCTTCACAAAATTGCTCAGCAAGTTTGCTTCAAATATGATGTTTTATTATAACATAACATGAATCTATTGCATAAAACTCTTTTACAAAGTTTATAGCAAGAAAGATATAATTGTGGCAAGTACGTGAAAACGTGTTTCTGAATAAACATTACTCAACTTATTGTTCTTCTTTTCTTTATACTCGAACAATTAAACTGATATTTTCTTTTATTTATTATGATAATGCAATCATATTTCTATCCGGCGACTTGATGCTTTAGCATCAAAATCTCTACTTGTCAGAACATGAAATAGTAAAACGCTATTCAGAAAACAATACGGTAATCGATTTATACAGTTTAAAAGATTAAAACGGAATGAAACATCCACAGAGCGCTAAGTAACGTAAATTATATTTTCCGATTTTTCTTTGTACCGATTTGTTCACTTCGATGTTAATTTTTCGTTTAAGTTAAGTCGTATTTTGAAGGGGAGCATGCGCATAACAATTTTTGTAGACTGCTCCCAATGATTTTACGATTTAAATGAAACTCATTCACTACAATCAGATACGCATAAATGGATGTCGCCAGCAATCAGTCTGAACACTGTGGAGAGGTCTGATGACCTCTCCAATAAGGACAAGTAGAGATTTTGATGCTAAAGCATCAAGTCGCCGGAAAGAAAAAGACTGTATTATCATAAATATAATAAAATATCAGTTCAAGTATAAAGAAAAGAGGAACAACATGTTGTGTAATTGTTTATTCACAATAAAACATCATATGTAAAGCAAACTTGCTTAGCAATATTTTCAAGGAACTGCTATGATTATTAAATAAGCAAGTATTGTCTGGCAATATTGACCTGAGACTCATTAATTTCCGGGAGGTGTTTCGTTAGTTTATGTAACTTATTATGATTTATGCTAAAGATTTTATTGATAGTATAGATCTCGATATTAAATCAATTAATATTGCTCGATGGCGTACAGGCGGTAAGTAGGACGAAGTTGTGACCTATTAGGTCAAGTTCGAATCTTTGAAAATCCCTTTTGCAGTTTTCATAAAACTATCTTTTTTATTATTTCTGTTAACTATATGAAACATAAGTTGATAAATCGTGTTTCATTTCTAGCATTTTTTTATTTCTTTATTTTGATTAATTTTGTAATGCGAGTGATATTCTCGTAATTCTACTTGTAATTCTATCTTATACATATACCGTTCTACCAGACATCGAAATCCGTTTTGTATAGTTCAGAATCCGATACACCAAATAATCAACGGCCATATAATATTTGAAAATATATATGTTTTAATTATTGCATGAAACAATGCGATACTAGTCATACTACCGTAAAAGTGGTATCTGCGTATTTCTTTTTGCGCTATCAAAAAATGAATTATTTAGTTGAAATCAATATTCTTGTCATTACATACGATATAGTAAACGTTTACTTGCCTTTCAGTTCGATAAAATATTAACAAAAAGATATTTTATTAGTTTTCTTTATTATGTATCTAATTCATCCGTCATACCGTTTTGGTAACCTGCGCGACGGAAATCGACGGAATATAACAGAACAGAACAGAACAGAAAATTTATTCAGTCTTATGCATATACAGCACATCGACATCAACCAATATATAAATACATTTGTGACAACAATGACATAGTTAAAACACATAATTATATACAAGTTACATAAATAAAGAGAGTGTTTCTAAAGTTTAGATATCACATAAATCGATTAACAAAAAATGTTACTGATAATAAATTACTCTTTCCGGATATTAGTAAATGCAATACATGTGTAGTATAACGAAAACGACGATTACCACTATTTCAATAAATGTGCCTCTTTCGCATAAATCTATTTTGTGATGTTCAACCTAAACTAAACTATTGAACGTTGACAGAAACGTTTAACCCTTTACCAAGAAAAAATAAAAAGGTTTTGAAAACTTATTTAATTCTTTGATGTGCAAATTATGAGTACATTGTATACAGACCTTTCTAATACTATAAAATATGAAACTGATTAATGAAAGATAACTTTGTAATTATTTATACATTACATCTAACCAACTAATCACAAGTAACTTGTATATCTTATCAGCAATCTGTTACTATTAATAGATTCTATAACACTAACATACAATGTGTAGTCACGTGATTCTTACAATAGAACAGGGAGAATCTGTTTATAATTAGACAAAATTATGAAATATAACAGGTCTCATAAGATGTAAACAACCAAATAATTTAAATGTGTCGTTTCAAATATCATTCATGATTTATCAATCATAAAATAGCAACGCTTGACACTTAGAAAAAAAGTAAAAGTTACAAATATAGTCGCCGGTTTCTACCGGCGACTAATAAAGCAATTTGTACATAAGTCAAATTACTGAAATCATTATTGCTTAAATTGCTGCCAAAAAGCAACAAAAGCAAAAGATGGTTCAGGAAATTGGCCAAGGAGTAATATTTTGGGTGCTTTTGAGAAATGAAAATAAAAACAATTCTTGGTCATAATGGGCCTTTAAGATTGAAATTTTTAGCACCTTATTCTGAAGGCATTAGGCTTTAAAAAAGTGATGGGGAATTAATTCAGGCAGCTTATAGTTTCCCACTTGTGTCTGTAATTAAGGACAGAGATAGTGTATGGTTTCACTTAGTTATAATATAAAGTTGGGAGGTCATTATTTAGATTAATGAATATGATTAATATACTTGTACATGTTCTACTATTACTATAGACTTTTTTCTAAGTGTAAAATGATTAAATTGATTTCTTAAGCACAGCGTTAATTGAGTTTTTCTTTTATTATCAGTAACAATTGAAATAAAGTAAGAAATTATTTTTTTGCTTTTATTACTTATCATTTTATACAATTTGCTCTGCTTGTTATAGATTTAGACAAAAAAGAAGAAATTAAATGATTTTTTTTAGAATATCCATCAGGGCAGTTTTGTTTTGATTTTTCTGTTAATTTCCTGATAATTTAATCCATACTGTACCAGACAAGTTATTGGTATTTTCATATAAACACAAAACAATTATTTGTCTTCCTGTACAAGCTCTTGCCACTGCAAATAAAATAGATTGCATGATGGGCTCCGGGAACAAAGTTTTACAATGGGAAAAGAAAAAAAATATGCAGTTCATGGACATGTATATAGATTGAAAACAAGATATTATTGTAAAATAGGTCAATTTTCATTGGACCATTAAATTAAAGCAGTGTGAACAAAGCATGTGCATTTAATTTGAGAACCAGTTATGTTTTATTTGTTTATTCAATCAATATGCAAACATCAAAGCATAGATTATGTTATGTTTACATTATAATTTTAATAGTGTTAAATTGGTAAAAATAAGTTTTTTTTATTTGAAAAAGGAAACACAGGTTCTTTGTTGTCAGGAGGTCTGTTAATATAGGTACTTTCACACTTAAATGGCATAAAATGCCCATTTTGTGAAGGATGAGGGACATTATTTGAATAAAGCCAGAGGCCGAGCATAAATAATATCATGAGTAAGATAGCTGGATTCAAACAATATTTTAGTATTTAATCAAATTGAAAAATGAACAAACCAGGGTTATTTTGTTGTTATTCTTTCTAAATTGTTCAAGAGGCAATAGCCTGGGTTGCATGTGTACAAGTATATTGAACCTTTCTCTGTTATTATCATATGATAAGGTTCAATAATGTATTTTCCTTCAATAAAACAATATTTACATTCCAATTCAGATCTTGTTTCCATTATAAGTCATTAATATTTCAAATATATTGTGTATGATCAAATTGTTATCAATAAATGCATAATTTATGGTGACTGCCAGCATAAAATAGAAGAACTATGCTATTTAATTTTTATTGCTGCAATGATCAGGATGACCTGTACTTATAATTCCCTCTCATCTGTTGAAATTTAAACCAAAAAAGTATGTTGAACTTGCTGTTGTATGATTTTATAAGTTAAAAAAGTTGCCTCTGAGGAAAGCCCAAAGTCAAGAAAATAGAAAAGGTTCTTTTTCTATAAAAATGTGAAGCTAAATACTTTTAATCTGTTTTGTCTCTATCTTTATACTGCATATACATGTATCGGCACGCTGGAGGCAGGATTGAACCATGGGTCGCTAGATTGCCGAGCTAGTATGCTAACCACTAAAGCAGCCATTGCGTTTTCTTCTTGCTAATTGAGCTTATATATATTTCAGTTACTTTTAATATATGAAAATAAAATAAGCAGTGTCATAATATATCAAGTAATTTTCAAAAATGTAAATAGCAGACAGATAAGATGATAGATTTCTGAAGATTTTGTATATTCATTTGTCTAATTTGCAAATAATGCATACAATTTATGATGTTGGTATTCCAAAAATGTTGAAATAAAGGCCTGTTAATATTTTGTATATTTCAGGCAATAGCTAAGATGGAAGCAGAGTATGAGGAAAGAAAGAGTAAAGGTGACCTATATGGTATCTTAGAGAAAGAGAAGCTAGACGTTCAGTACCAAGTTTGTGATCTCACCTCACTGAAATCTGTCATGCAATTTATTGGATGGTTTAAATCAACAGGCCTTGTTTGTGACGTCCTTATATGTAATGCTTGTACATATTCTTTAAAGGAAGGTTAGTATAGTGAAAGAGAAAGAAAAGTCATATTAAGTATGAAGAATTTAATATAGTATTTTAAGTAATGCTGAGAAAATGTATGGCCATGTTCTGAGACTTATGCAACTCTATGTAAAGCAGATACATTGAACTATATTCTCATACTGAGGTCCAAATATTAATTGTTTAAATACTTTTAAATGATATTTGCAGGTATATGCCACAAGTTAAGGGCCGGATCACATGCATTTCCCAGTACTTTGATTTGACTTTGTATTGTTGGCTATTGAATTTGTACATTTTTAAATGAAAAAACTCCCATCTAAACAAATGAACCATTCCAAATTCAAAGCAGGCCAAGTTGTTAAAAGTTACATATACTATACATGTAGCTTTTAGACACTAATAGTCTTGTTAATTTTACAGTTAAAAGTCTTTGTATTTGAAATACTTTTAATGCAATGATGTATTTGTTTCTTTTGTTGTTTATGACAAAGATGAACATTTCCAAAAGTGTCAACCAGAGATGCAATGTTATTATAAGTAATTCAGGATACACCACATGGCAGACATTTTTAAAACATACATTAAGGCTCTAGTAACATGTTAAATATATAGGGTATGCAGACTATTAGCTTTTTTATTGTAAAAAATAATTTAGTTTTGGATAAAGAAGGAGTTATGAGGCTGATTGTTGTCAAGTTTTGAGTTTTGAAAAATATCTGAGAATAACAATCTATCTTTTCGCATATACATATGATACTGAATCAGTTTATTTTGTTATTTCAGCGTTTACGGATGATAAATGGGAGGCGACATATCAAGTAAACTATATTGCCCACTTCCTGTTGATATCCCACTTTCTTCCCCTCATATGTCAGGCAGGGAATGAATGTCGTATTGTCATAATTACGAGTGAGATACATCAGCATGCCGTGTTTGACGTGGAGTACGCTGCAAGCAGTAAAATGAAGGACTATAGTGGTTATGATGCATATGCTAATTGTAAATTATTTCAAGTAAGTTATAGGCCATGGTAGATGATGAAAGTTGCAAAAAAAATCTTTCATCATTAATGTAATGGTATGATTAGTTGTGCTTAATGTCACAGTAACACTGTTAAAAGATGTTTTCCCATAGTTCAGCATTAACCTGAAATAGGTACGTGTTATGTGTGTTTTGTGTGTTTTGAAATGAGTCTTTCTTATATTAAATAAAAAACTTCTTTATTATATTAAGTCAATAAACTTTTTGGTTTACAACACATAGGTGTGTTTCTCTATTTTACAGATAATGATGATGTACAGTTTAGACAAAATACTTGAACATCATCCTAAAGTTGACGTATTGTGTGTGGACCGAGGCAAATTAGACGCCCTCGCCTTCCCTAACGACCCTCATTCGGGCGAGGGGTTCAACTGTCATTTTTGTTGTCTTAAATGCTGTGGTAAGAAATTATATAAAATCTCTTTGTGGGTTTATTGCCATACTGTCTTTCTAATGTTATACTGCATAAGTATGAATTTCATGTAGAAATGACAGTTTTGCTTTAAACACACAATCTTATTGTATGTGCTTTGAATTTGTTTGTATGGGCTGTAAAGTTTGTGATATTTTTTTCTGGCTTTCTTTTTTGTTGGAAATGAATGGTTAATTTTGGGATGTTTTGTGCTTGTGTTACTTTTTTTATGAAAATCTATAAAGTTTACAAATTGAATCATTTAAAACTTTGAAGTTTTGAAAAATATCAACTAAAACAATAAAGTATGGTAACTTTAAAGAATAAATATTATTATGTAATGTGGTTCTTTAATAAAAGGTTAATACATGGAAGAGTAGGGCTGGAAAGTGATAATCGGCCCACAGTATGAATTATGGTCTGAGGGCTTCATTGTAAGGACATTATTCATTTCAGGGATGATTGTCACTCTGCAGCCCATCTATGATGTGTATTTATGTCTTAAATACTCCTGATAGATAGAATTAGTAGAATTAATTTTAATTACTTTGATATTTCTGTCATTGAAATCCCTGTTTTTTTTAAACTTCAATAAAACTGTATTCAAATTATGCTTAAGTTGTAATCATAAAATCAAGAGATTACTTATCAGTGCTTAAAACCTACTTTCACTTTACAGCAAGTTGTTATGATGACATAAAATGTGATGTCATTGCTACAGTTTTTGTACATGCTCGTGTTCAGCAGGCTTATTATGTTTATGATATTTGAGCCCGCGGCTACAAACTCGTAATCAGACATGTGATTCTCATAATCAGTTGAAGTCAAGAGGCAATTTTCTTACTATATATGATAACAAGTGTATTGAATAATGGGTAAAGCTTGTTCAATACGTTGTATTGTTTAAAGTATTTTGTATAAATATTGAAATGTAAATTCATATTTTCTTTTCATTAAAAATTGTTAAATGCAGGTGAACACAGAGAAAGGCACAGCTACAGGTTACAATGTTTAACATGATACCTATTTTGTACAAATTTCCATGTATAGATTCCTTTGATTTCTGAAATTAAAACCATAGAGTCTATAATCTGATGATTTTCTGTGAAAATGGAAAATGTTGAGAATTGAGGTGTAGAATTAGAACAACTTTCTTTCTGCACTTGAAATGCTTTATTAACCTTTGCCATGCTAAATGGACTTGCCCTACTTGGAATTTGGAACAGTCTGTTCTTAATATAGGGGATATTTTGATTTCAATAAATTTAAGTTAATCAGATGACAGTATAGATATAGGTCAGACTGTACAAATGTGTTGGCTGACCTAGCTTTATACTGGTTGGGTAGGGGTGCCTTCATGACTGCAAGCATTTAAAGACTTATAACTAGTTCTTTCTATGGCTGTTTGTTTAACATACAGCATGCTTTTATATTGAAGAGCTTGAAGTTGAATAAAAAAACAGATTATGTTATTATGAAGAAGTATTGAGTTGGTTGGAAAAGGAATAATGTTCATAGAAGTAAATGAAAATTTAATGGTTAAAATTTGAATTGTTTTAAATCTTTGACGTCATTACTTTTAATTGGGAGGTTTGCCTTAATTGTTTAGTGTCTGGATTCCTTTAGAATTTTTATTAAAGTTTAAAGCATTATATATTTAAAAGTAACAATGAGATGGGAACATCTGTTTTAGACATTTATACTTCAATAAAATGCAGCATTTAGTTGATTCACAGTTGTTGTTCAAGTGTGTTTGACATAATATATGATTGTGAAGAATTTTTATTTGCTAGTTGGTAAAAGTAAGTATGTGCATGTACATCATGATATAACATAGAAGGCTATACCATACCATGCTTCATAAGAAGTCTATACCATACTATGCTTCATACATGTATACATGTAATATAAATTAAAATTTGCTATTTTTAACTTTAGCCGCTATTAGAGGTAATATAAATGTAATTTGTGCAGTGTGTTTGAAAAAAAAAAGCTAGTTTGATATTAAATTTTTCTTGTTAATTCGTTTGCATTTATCTGCTTTGAAAATTTGTATTTTGCATTAAGAAGTATTTTAATTAACTAGATTTTATTTAAAAGCTGTATGTCTCCAGATGAGCCAAAATATTTCAAGAATAAAACCTGAGAAAAAAGATTTTAAGAAAAATAAAAAAATCAAGTAATGATTTAAACATCTTATGATAGATTAACAACCGTTTTTTGCAGTATTTTTGACTACAGTCTAACTTGCCAATGCGACCATGTATATTAAGTGACTTTTGTCCTTAGCGACCGTTGTAATTTCCCCCAATCATTAATTTTTCTCTTTATATCTATAATGTGTTAAGCGACTTTTGCTCAATGCAACCAGTCAGCATCAATCTGGAGGCATGCTTCTTTAATAGTTACAATATCCACTAGGAAAGAGTGAGTGGAAGTTGTGTTTTGTTTGTATCATATGTCTGTTTTTTTCTGTGATGATCATAATTATATTGAACCTTTATAAAACAATATTGAATGATATACCGGTAGTATTGATCATAAAGTGAATGGTTAGTGTTTCGATAACCTCTACACTGACATTTTTCTAGGACATTGACTTTTTGACTTAGGACATTGACCATTGAAGACTTTTGACTTATAATGCCTAGCTTTAAAAAAAAATGTGTTGATAAGAATGATATTACTAGTACTACAACAGTTCTAGAAGAAAATATGTATAAAATCACTATTATTTGGATATCAGTTAAAAAACAGCTGAAATCCTTAAAAATCAACTCAATTCAAAATAGTAAAAATATCTATAGATTTTATGGTCTGAACATAGTAAATAAAGGCATTAATTATCATATGCATGCAGGTAAGCTGTTAATTAATACAAAATAGATATGACATAGTGCATTTGTCCCTATTCATGGTTGTTAATAAATCAAGTACCTTTCTCTTAAATTTATTATCACCTATTTTTTTCTGGATTTAGATCGTTTTGTAAATTCTGAATTGTGACATTTTGCCTGAAAGTACCACATGATTGTAGTAATTGCGCCATTAGTTTATTTGTGGTGAAGTGAGTTAGTGAAAGTTGTACCAACCCACAGGTAAAAATGGCCCCATGGACATACACAGGTCTCCTTCTCCTTTTTGTGCCCCCACTTTAGGGGGGGGCATTTAGATTTTCCCTTGTCCGTCCATCCGCACTACCGAATAGGGATAAGGGGCCATCTTTTAGAGTTCATTCCGTAACAATAGAGTAAGGGGCCATTGGCCCTCTATTAAACAATAGAAAATAACAAAGAAATGGCCCCTTATTCCATTTTGGTCGGACTTCTGTCTGTCTGTCCATCCGTCTGTTCTCTTTTGTGTCGCACGTAACTCAAAAAGTATTTGACCTAGAGTCATAAAACTTAATAGGAATGCTGATCAGCATGTGCAGTTGTGCACCTGGGTATTTTCATGTGGATTTATTCAATATTTTTAGAGTAATTGCACTTGACTTAGTAAAAGTTTGCAATTTTCAAATTGTGTCGCACGTAACTCAAAAAAAAATTTGACCTAGAGTCATGAAACTTTACAGGAATGTTGATCAGCATGTGAAGTTGTGCACCTGGGTATTTTCGTGTGGATTTATATAGTATTTTTAGAGTTATTGCCCTTGACTTAGTAAAAATTTTCAATTTTTAACTTGTGTCGCACGTAACTCAAAAACAATTTGACCTAGAGTCATAAAACTTAACAGGAATGTTAATCAGCATGTGTAGTTGTGCACCTGGGTATTTTCATGTTGATTTATATAGTATTTTTAGAGTTATTGCCCTTGACAGAAGATTGACAGAACAGTGGCGTGTGGGGGCGCCCATGTCCTATGGACACATTTCTAGTTTGAAACAGCTGTAATTACTTATATATATATTCAAACAACATGGACATTTACACAGCTATTTTGCTTGTAGATTTATTATATACCAAAGTAGGCTATACTTTTTTAAGATTTTTCGGTATTTTACAAGAGAATGTTTTCAATTTGTCACATATTTTCATACATACGTTATATTCCGGCTTGATTACTTTCTAATATTTTTCCTTACTTTTCTATTGTTTTATTCATAGACAATACTTTATGAATATATGTGTTTAAACAATTTGTCTGTAGTATAAAAACTGCTTGTAATGTGGTTTTCTTTTGCTTGTATATTAACTGAAATTGATACAAATGCATATTCTATTTGTAGAAAATGCCGCTGAAATAATTGTAATACGTGATTTTTCTGATTTCAACTACTAATATTTCACACTGTTCACTCTTTTAAATAGCAATTCGGATTCCATCACATAATACAATACCAGATTTTATGTTAACATATTGTTGTAATTGTATGTTGTTCATTACAATTTTTAGGGAAACTGAAACAAGATGCCGATGGAGCTGAGACGACAGTATATGCTGCATTAGACCCCCATCTAGCTGGTCTAAGTAGGGGTTACTTCCTGCGACCTAGAGACAAGGCAAGATTTCCTAGCAGGGAAGCAAGGTCAGTAAAAATGTTTGATATTGAAATGCAGAAAAGAAGTGGCTGCGATTTTTGGTTTAACTAATATTTTCTGTCAGCTCTCTTATTTGCAATAAAATCTGCATAACTAATAATTGGAACTGTAATTGCACAACTTTTCCCTGTTTGTAATACAGTATTTGAGTACAGGAGATGTATTGCACTTCTTCAAAGTTCATTGGCTTAAAGGCTTATGCAAGGGTTGCATATAGACATGTAGCATGTGTTTTCTAGAGGTTTCATTCTTTTATTGATGTTTTCACTGTAATTCCAAAATTCCAAAAAAAGCCCTTTTGAAAGAAATATGCATTTCCATAAGAGCTGATAGCACATGCACAAAAAAATTGCTAAACGGTTAAAATGATAATATTTTGTTCCAGAACATTTTATTTAGTTTATGTACAATATTCATGTGTGTTGAATAACAAGTCATTTCTATTTTACTACTCTTGTGAATCAACCATAATGGATTATGGAAATAACATAATTATACCATTAACTTTTATAAAGTTTATGAAAACAGTTTGTTAGATTTAACTTTATACATAGTAACGGATGTTATTCTATGCCAGTTTGTTGACTTAATCCTTTATTTTGTAAAAAAACGACAACCGCAATTTGTTTTATTTTCTAGGAATAAGGACTACCAGGAGTATCTATGGAAACACACTATAGAGAACCTGAATGAGTATCTAGACGCCGACTGCCTCAAGATCCTGGCGGAACATTAGCATTATATGACCTCACACATACAGTTTACAGAGCTTATGTTTACCATAGCAATCTGGAGTGTTATATTATCATTCTCCTCATCTAATCAGTACTTACTACATTCTTAAAGTGCCTTCATTTAAGTGCTGTTTGTTAAATGTGCTTAATAGAAGGGTATTTAAACAGTTAATGACCTCTAGGATAAAGGTCATGGACAGTAGATTGTTGTTTTGTGAGAAATACAAGTTAACATTGATTATCATTTACATGTTACACATTTTTTACTAAAATCCCAAAAGTTATTAAGGTGTATTTATTTGTCGTGAGTTGCCTTTTCCTTTATTGATTAATTATAGATTGAATCCATTCTTAACTATAAATAGCCTGAAAATAAGAGTTCTGTCATTGGTCAATTTTATTATTTCCATCTCAATTATTAGCCAATCAGGAGTGCCAGTTACTAATTACCAGTAATTGTGCATACATATAATTTTTGACCATGTTCATATAAAATTGCATAACTTTTTGTCTCTTTGCACATGATATTATTTTTAATAAAAGTACAAGTCAAGGAAATTTTATGGACAGCTTGCTATAATAGTGGATTAGTCAGATTTTGTTTTACATAATCATGTCTGGTTATATGGCAGTAAATAAACAGTTGCTTGCAATATTTCAAAGCAACCATTTATATACGGCCATATAACCTGTTGAAAATCTATTGAACGACTATTATACTTGTTATTCAGTTTGGTTACATGTCTTTTTTCATGTAACAGTAAATAGTTAAATATGTTTAGAACGCAAGTTAGTAAGAAATGAATATTTAATGATTTGGCAATGATACAAATGTAACATAATTCATTTGTCATTATGTTTTATTGACCTTTGAACTCACTAGTGTCTCAGACAGGTTAATTTATCTTATGATAGATTTCAGTATGGAAGTTAAGTTTTCTATTGAAAATTTTTATAAATGAAAATTTGACTTTGTTTACAGTAAATTAATGAATTTTGTACAGCAATTACAGATTATACTTTGTTATATGTTGAAGTAGCTCAGTTGTTTGTAGACAATCATGTTTTATTGTTGTTATATTATTTATATACTTAATATATATTATACATGTACATATTCTAGTAGAAACTTTTGTAAACTACATGTGTGAATTGTTTGGTGGAAATATATCAGATTGGTGTACATTTTTGCATTTCATAGAATAATTTAAGATGGATTTTAACTTAACAATCCAAAGACCAACACAATAAGTGCATTTATACAGATCAGGAATAAAAATTACACATACAATAATATTAAAAGTTTCTGTGGTTCAATTATGCCCTGATAAGTTTAAAAAATGAAAGGAAAAATGATAATTGATATTTTACATCAAACTGGCATAAAATTGCCATAATTTTGTGTCACATCTGTGTTTTGTGTTTAGAGGCTTAAGTACATCCCTGTTATAACTTCATTTATGGTTATCTTTACCGTGCTGATTGAAAACTTATCCAGCTGGCAGCAATAGATTCCTCCCTTGCGACCAGTGCACATTAAGATCCACAGGCAAATCTATGCAGTCTTATAATGGTCTGTACTATTCGCAATTCGGTCGGTACTTATTTTGAAAATTTTCACCCAAAAAATGACTCAGAGTAAAATATAGCTGTCTATTGTGTAATAAAAAAAACAATAACATACAAGTGTGATAACTAAGCATATGAGGCTACTGGTCACTTATTTTACATATTTATGTGAAAGTTTCAGTGCATTCCTGCTCATATGAGAATCTCAGCACTAGATTCCAACGGGTTCTGTGAATATCAAAATTAAACATGCTAACAATACATCACAAATTATTGATCAAATAAAAAAAGAAATTCACAGCATTATAGTTTTATCACTTAAATTCAGATCAGTTTAATGCTATTTAATATAAAAAAGTCTTAAGAATTATCTGCCATTAAAAATACAAAACAAGTAATGACAGTGATGTAGAACACCCTCTTGTTTGTTTAAATGTATATACATGTACATCAATGTGTTTTTCTGCAGTATTATCTACTTTTGAGTTTTTACCTTTTACTGTTTATCTCACCAATGTGCATTTATTTAGTGATATTTTTATTTACCTGTGATTTAAATGCTCACTTTTTATCAACCTTTTATTCACCTGTGATACCTTTTACATATTTGATATTTTACCTTTTTTATACTTCTAAGTTTTATTTTATTTTTTATTTACTTCATTGTACATATTTATTCTTTGCTTTGAATAATTCAGATGTGACCTTGACCTTTAATTGACCTCGCCTGTCAAGGTCAAGTTATTGAAATTTGCATATTTTAAGGTTGTTTATAAGCTTAATCTGCTGAATTTATATAATGGATTTGCCCAGCTTTGAATTTGGAACAGTCCATTCAAAGCTTTAAGGGATTATACCATCAAAATACAAAAATTGAGCTAGCAACAGTATAGAGACAAGCCTGACTGCACATATTTACAGGCTGGCCTGGCTTTATACGAGTGGCAAAGGCTTATCTGCAGACTTAGGGTTAAAGGAACTCAACTGAGGGACAAAAGTTGTAAAGTGTAAAATTTGTTTTTCTTACATAGATGAATTGAGGCACTTAGAACAGAAACAAATGCTAAGTATATTTAAGAATTATTATACTTGGAAATAAATTGAAAATTTATTTCTTTGCTATTTTTCATCCGTTTTGAGTGAAACACTTTTCAATTTTAGGTCATTTTTCACAATTAAAACAATTATTCTGGAACAACAGAGTGATCGAATTATCTGAAATTTTGCACAAGTTATTGGGCTAGCCCTACAACAAATGGAACACTTATCTTGAGAAAATTATTTTCAGTTCCGCCGTGTCAAAAACCTCGGTTAAGTTCCTTTAAACATTCTATGTTTTCTTTCTGTATGTTAAAAGTACATGTATTGAATATATTATAATGGCAGAAGACAAGCTGGTTACTAGATAGAACATTAACCAAATTATTTTAATTCATACTACACTTGGTTCTAAAAATTTTAACATGGAATGGACATTTAAACAGATCTCATTGTAATGAACTGGGGTGCACTTGGTATAATGTCATACAATTATATTTCGATGCCTTGTAAAACATCTTTTTTATCTAAATCGCATTCTAATTGATATTTATTTAGCATAATGTTATTGATAAGAAGGCCCATGGTGTACATTAACAAGAAAGAAAACTGTACAATTTCAATTAAAAATCGATTCTGCACAAAAAATGGGTATCTTCACAAATTATTGAAAACTAATATTTATTTTACTAAGGGGAACAACTCTATATAAAAACCTTTGTGGATTCAAGACTTGTTTACCTTTCTAACTGAAAAACATTGATGACATAACATTTCTGCCATTCTTTGTATGTCAAAATTACAGTTTATAAATTACACAAATGTACAGGGCCATTATAGTTTTAGCAATGGTTGATCAGGAAAAATACCGGTAGTTATATCATATGTATTTGTTGTAAACATTTCACTACCTATACTTAATTTTTATTTATAATTTTGTTAAGATTATAATATAATTTTAAGTACATGTAATATACATTTGGTTTAAATATTTATGTGAATTAAACTTTTATGAGCTATAGCTAACTGAAAGGCAAGCATTTGTGATAGACATATTTGAGCCGCGTCACGACAAAACCAACATAATGGGTTTGCGACCAGCATGGATCCAGACCAGCCTGCGCATCCGCGCAGTCTGATCAAGATCCATGCTGTTCGCTATCAGAGTCTCTACTTGTAATAGGGTTGGTAAGCGAACAGCATAGATCCTGATCAGGCTGCGCGGAAGCGCAGGCTTGTCTGGATCCATGCTGGTCGCAAATCCATTATGTTGGTTTTGTCGTGACGCGGCTCATTTTGTTGTTAGCACAATTTCTTTTGTTTATCATTGGAGTTAGAAATACATTTTATTAGAAGAAAAAAAATGCTTTAAAAATCACCTTGTCAGCACAAAAAAAAAGCCATAATATGTTCGATACATACTATTACCTTGTCGACCAAAAAAATCATTTACCTTTGGTCAGTTTTGGCAATACTATGAAGGTCACTTTCAATATAACATTTACGGTATATCTTCTTTTCTAATACCACATGCCCTTGCCTGTTGGTCACTGATTTTACAAATATGTACATAGGAAAACACAAACTACATTTTGTTATTTACAATGTATTAAATTAAGCTTGATTCCCCTCGGATATGCTGCTGACAAGTTAAACTTTCTTCCAGATATATTATATATAATATAGAGGAATGTTGTGTTTAAAAATAAATTGTTTTAAATATCTGTGTTGTGTACTCTTTCTTCTTCTTTTATTAGAAGTCATCTCAATGGCTCGACCTGGATACATGTTTTACTTTCTTTTCTGATCCCTACCCAACAATTTACTAAGGGTTAAGTTTTATTGGAATCTGGCTGTTACTTTGAGTTTTACTTGCGCTGTATTTCTCTCAAACTATAAAGTATATGTTGGATTTTTTTCAAAATTTTAACAATTGAGAACCCTAAGGGGTCAAACCTAAGTGAGCATCCATGGAGTGATTTCAGTCAGTAAGAAAACCATTCTCAACCTAATAGATACTGTGGATTCTAAGTAAATTTTCATTATATATACATTGTAAATGCTACAAAGAAACAAGCAAATTTGTTGAATTTATATCCCCGCCAAGTACTGGTTATTACTAACACAATAACTTAAAACATAAAGCTTTATTTATATATATCTATCGTGGTGTAAACAGTATTATTTTCTGTGTACATGAAAAATATTCATGGCAATAACAGACCCATAACTCTGTGTTAAATAGTTATCTCTGGACATGCCAATGAGATGTAAATTGCCTTTTTGCATTGATGGTTCCCATACAGTTTTGTTGGAAATCAATACAGCAGTTGCAAAGATATAGCAATATTGCTTTATATGCATACTACTAATCAAGGGCCATAACTCTGTAATGAAGGGTCTGGTCTGAACAAGGCAACAAATTATGCACATCTCCTCATGGTATTAATGTTTCCCATAAAGTTTAATTGAATTCCAGCCAGCAGTTGCAGAGAAGTAGCGGGGAAACAATTATTGCTCTATATGCATACTGCATAACTAATCAAGGGCCATAACTCTGAGTTAAAGTGTCTGATCAGAACAAGAAGAAAATATGCTCATCTCCTCTTAATATTGAAGGTTCCCATAAAGTTTCGTTGAATTCCAGCCAGTAGTTGCAGAGAAGTAGCACGGAAATGATTGTTGCTCTATCAGCATAATGTATAACTAATTAATTAAGGGCCATAATTCCGAGTTAAAAGGTTTGACTAGAACAAGCGGAGGATATGCCCATCTCCTCTTGATAATGATGATTTCCATAAAGTTTCGTTGAATTCCAGCCAGTAGTTGCATAGAAGAAGCGTGGAAACGATTATTGCTCTATATGCATACTGCATAACTAATCAAGGGCCATAACTCTGAGTAAGTGTCTGACTGTAACAAGGCGACGATATGCACATCTCCTCTTGGTATTGAAGGTTCCCATAAAGTTTTGTTGAATTCCAGTCAGTAGTTGCAGAGAAGTAGCACTGAAATAATTTTGTTCTTTCTGCATAATGCATAACTTATCAAGGGTCATAACTCTGAGTTGAAGAGTCTGACTTAAACAAGCTGACAATATGCGCATCTCCTCTTGATATTGATGATTCCCATGAAGTTTCGTTGAATTCCAGCCAGTAGTTGCAGAGAACTATTGCGGAAACGAAATTCGGACGGACCGATGTCGCCAAAACAATATCCCCCTCCTACGGCGGGGGATAAAAAATTATGTTTAAACTACTTTGTTAAAGCTACTATCCCACATGTGGTGGTTTAAATGTTTTTGAAATGAAATGTTGAAAATATTTCACTACATGCTTATACATTTGTATGGAACTTGATGATTAATATATATCTTGGGCAATGAAAAAACATCTTCAGTAATTTCTAACCAATTAAAATCCTGTATCAACATACCTGTTTACTGATTACAAGAAGAACAGTTAGTTGCGAGTAGAACAGTTTTTTTTTATCCTGCAATTGATAGTTGCACAATACATGTATATAATAGAAAGTTATCTCTTTACAAAGTGGCGTACTATGTTTTATCCAGTTAAAAACTGACATTTATTTCTATTTATCTAGTTTATGGATGAGATAAACGGCAGTATTTATATCTGTCTGAGTGAAACATTGCATCTCTTGGGTCACAATTATCTCATTGAAAATGCAAATTTTACTTTAATGTGTATTTAATAACTGTTATCAAATATGTTGATGTTTTAACCCCTTCTATGTGAGTGAATAGCTTTGAAGGATGTATTTATAAAATTTCAAGTAAGATGTGTCACTAAATACAACATATTCCCTGAAATTTATGCTACAAAGTGAAATCCTGGTTAGGTTCAGATTGGTGAACTTAATGGTATTAATTACAAAAGCCAGAGGAATGACACTTTATGAAAGGAAGAGTTCAAAGACTCCAGTTTTGGCCTTTGACCAATATATAGACCTGGGTCTTGTGCATACAACATCTTTCAATGATAGCGTACATTTGTGTAAAGTAACCTTATAATGCAAGGAATGACAAAACTATAGGCCCAACATTAAAATATATTTGATTTTTGGCTTTTGACCACTCTACAACTTAAAGTCTAGAATGTTGATCTTATAAAATTGAAACTATCTTGTGTTGCCAAAGTAAAAAGAACAGAGTCAAGTTTGAAGAAAATCAATGAAAAGATGACAAAATTCCCATTCAAACATCATGTCTGATAGACAGTTGAATAATGGGATGTCCGTGGCCAAGTGCTAAACTCAAATCACATGTAAAATCTTCACCCTTCAAGGATCTGGTTGGTTTTCATCTTTATCTAGATTAACATACAGAAAGACAGTAGTTACACTCAGATGCCCAGTTGTGTCTTTAACAATGGATGGGAGACAGTCTCCATCTTCCTCTACCAGTAAATCTTGAAATTTGTACTATGACCTTTGCGGTGTTTAAAAGACATGCTAACAAGAGGGCCATGATGGCCCTGAAATCGCTCACCTGTATATATGCCCCTGTGCCAAGGCCAATTTTAAACCAGGGGCTTTTATTTGAACGAACTTGGTAGACACCCATTCATGATAAATATCTAAGCTCTAGCTCTTTGGGGTTTTTACAAGAAGATTTTTTAAGTTTTTACTATACACATATAAGGAATATCAATGACCCTGGGGCGGGGCCAATTTTTACCCCAGGGCTTTTATTTGAACAAACGTGGTAGACACCCACTAGAAGATGTTTCGTGCTTTATATCTAAGCTCTAGCTATTTTGTTTTTTTAAAAGAAGATTTTTTAAGTTTTTAGTATCTTTAAATAAGGAAAATCAATGACCCCCTGGGGTGTGGCCAATTTTTATCCTAGGGCTTTTATTTGAACAAACTTGATAGACACCCACTAGAAGATGTTTCATGCTTAATATCTAAGCTCTAGCTATTTGGGTTTTTTAAAAGAAGATTTTTTAAGTTTTTACTATCTAGTATCTTCAAATAAGGACAAAGTGATCAGTGATCACATGTGTCGCCTCATGATGGCCAATTTCATGTTGGTACAAGTTTTGTGACAGACGGAGAAGTGATCAGAGTAGTGGCGACATAAATTCCTGTAAAGTTAGGATGAAATTGCCCCAGTAGTTTATGAGGGGTAGTGGGGACAAGTTTTGTGACAGACGGACAGACAGACAGTGCACAACTAGACTTGGTACTGATCATTCCTGTAAAAATCGGATAAAATTGCACCAGTAGTTTATGAGGAGTAGTCTGGACAAGCTTTTGTGTATCTGGCAACACACAGAAAAAAACACCTTTTTATCAAAGGGCCATAACTCAGCCAAAAATCATTCAACCGGAAAACCCTTGCAATATGCGCAAGGACTGGAGCTACAGATCAATCCTGTAAAGTTTCATTGAAATTGCATAAGTGGTATAAGAGAAGTAGTCCGGACAAACTTTAAAAATAAAAATTATTAAAGGGCCAAAACTCTTACAAAAATCATTGAACCGGAAAATGCTGACAATATGCACAACCGATCATTCCTATAAAGTTTGGATGAAATTGCACCAGTAGTTTATGAGGAGTAGTCCAGACAAGTTTTGTGACGGACGTTCTAATAGGAGAGTAATAATGTGGCTACTCTATTGTTCTCTCTATTGTTCTTTTTAGCCACACAAAAGAAAATAGCCACATAAAAGCATTACGGAATGAATGACATCAAAGAGAAATTGTCCCTCTAGCCACATAATTACTGTCCTGTGAGTGTGGAAAGACAGACAGATGGACAGACCGATGACGGAGATGTGATCCCTATATGTCGCCACTACTCCGTAGAGGCGACACAAAAATCAATGACCCCCGGGGCGGGCCAATTTTGACCCCAGTGCATTTAAGCTCTACCTCTTTTGGTTTTCTAAAAAAAGATATTTTAAGCTTTTTCTTTCGGTAGCCATGGCAACCAGAGTTCTGCTTGGAATTAAATTCTTTGAACATTTTTTAAAGTTGACTACCAATGGAACATTCCTGTGAAGTTTGGATGAAATTGGCTTTTTATGAGGCGATGTCGTTTAAAGTACAAGTTTACAGACGGATGGACGCCGGACGAAAAGCGATCACAAAAGCTCACCATGTCACTTTGTGACAGGTGAGCTAAAAATCCAACATACTGGGAGTTATTTTAGTATATTCTACCAGAACATTTTAAAAGGAACAATGCTGACAATATATTAACATTTATTCACAATAAGATACTCTCTACAGATAACCCATCACAATATACAAAACAGTCATAAGTGTTTCTGTTTTCATGTACTGTATACATGGAATGATGATCATGATGATGACTCAATGATGATGATAGATGATGATTGGTCGCAGTCACACTTCTTTCACATTCATCACAGATATCTGAAAAATGAATAAAACTTCATTTTATATAAACCAAATCACAATATGATAACTTACTCAAAGGTACAAATCTACATGTATATACTGTAATATCAATGATACTAAATATTCGTAGATACAAGTTATACACTGTTCTTTTCAAGAAAATTCAACTTGGGAAAAACAAATTAAAAAGATTCAATATCAAAGTAATAATTTACATGTTATGTGCTATTAATGTCTGGCAGGAAGGACTAATTTCGAAAATTCTGACCTCTTTTTAGTAATTCATATTGATTTTATGTGTCATTTGCAATGAGTAAAAAACTTCCTTTGTTTATATACAGTATTTTATTTTTAAATGCATTTTCAAAATTTCATGAAAATTAGCATGAATCTTGAGGCATGCTGTCTTAAGCTAAGCAAAATAATATCCATAAATACACATAAGTGATTCTGACAACTGCATTTATTGATTGATTATTGTAATTAATGACATTACAGTTTCCTTGAAACCTTTTCAAGGGTCTGTTAGTGTTTTTTGCCATTCTAATATGCAGCTGTCTCACTTGACAAGCATACTTGAATATTTTTTTTCAATGAAGCTAATAAAATATGCATTAGTGACATAAATAGAAAATAGTGTATGGATTTGCCATGTGAATAATAACATAGTAATAACATGATTATCTTGTTTTTCACATATTTTTAGTACAGAATTATTTTTTTAGTTTGATTGTGTATGAAGCAATAAGGTTATCAACATACACCCGAATTTGTTTCTGGAACCAAACAGTACTAAGCCATGAGCAAAAGGTTTCTTGCTCAAAGAAACAAAGGCATGCCACTATGGTAAACAGTTAACATCATTCTCAGAATAGTCATTTAAGTAGTTTTATTCAATCTGCAGACAAACACTTTATGGTCTAAACAAAAAGCAATAGTTAAAGTTTAGGAAACGAAAGGGAAGTAGGGAATAGATGTGAAACAATTTGGTAAGAAATGAATTAGTTTACTTTTGGGCTTAATAAAACTGGCAGTCTTTTTTTTTTCGAAAGACAAGCACCAAATTGAATCTGATGCAGCTTATGTGTTCAGTGTAAATGGTGATAATTTTTAGCAGGAAATTTTACTTGTATAACTGTAAGCAAAGGGATATTCATACATACCAGCTGGATTTGCTGCTATACAAAGATGCCAACCCATAACAACAAGAACAAGACACCAAATCCCATAAATACAGATGCTACTAAAGAAACTAGTAACTCCTTGAAGATGTCTCGTGTAAATTTATTTGATGTTACTTCATATCTATCATATTATTAAGGAAAAATATACTACAATGCAATATTAAATATTGAAAGGTAAATAATCATAATCAATAAGAATTATAGAAAAAATACTTCAGCTAAAAGATGTATGTGTTCTCATTAACATTAAGATTCATTTGCTATTATAATTTAATAAGCTTGGTACAATTCTTGGTAACAATTTTTCATATAAACTTGTGTAGTTTTGATTAACTTTATTTTAGTTTGATTGTGTTGGAAGCTATAAGCTTATTGAAACATCTTAAATTCATTCCTGGAACCAACCAGTACTTTAAGCAATGAGTGTAAAGTTTCTTGCTCACAGAAACAACGGCTTGCCCCTGACAGGGTTTGAACCGATGCTGCCAGGAATTTTTAGATTACTAGTCTGACATGTTAACCACTTGGCCATGCCACCACCATAACATTAACATGTGGATTAATTTCTGTTTGCGAAAAAAAGAACAAGATATCATGATTATGATTTAAGGTAATTATTTTAGGTAAAATTTTAATAACCCCTGTACATAGATATTATTTTGTCAACAAGAACACATACGGTTTTCACTATAATACAATAGGCCTGTGAATTATAAAATTATATTCAGTATATCTAATAGCCAGGATTGTCATGAATATTTTTCTAGGAAGGTTTGTTTAGAATTTGAGGCAGTCATTTTTGTGTTCATCAAATATAACAAATTTACACTTCCTCTCGTCTCTTGTGTTACAGTATATTTTCATAAATGCATATATACGTATTCAACTATTGCATTTTAAGTTAAAGGATACACAAAGAACCATGCCATGAAGAATATGCCTATTCCAAGTAAGACCACTGTAAGATGAGGAAATACTGCAGGATTAATAGGGCTGACATAGCGTGTCATTTCTTCAATTGGCACCGTCTGAAATAAACAAATAAAAGTATAAACTTAGTTCACAAAATATGATCTAATTTTATTTAACAATATCTAACATGTTAGATGTATTTCAATACCGGTCTCACAAGGATTTTCAAAATAGGAGTCCTCGAAATTAGCACTTGCCCGATCGCCCTGGCGAGTAAATATTTAATTCGGGGGACTTAAAAATCCAATTTTGTTTGCCTGTCTGGCGAGTAAAATTTCCGATCGCCAAATTCATTATAGTGGTGTTCAATTGCGCACTTTTTGCCACGTCACTACGGTTTCTTGGCTTACTTCCGTTAGCCATGTAAAGCGTGTAATTTATTGGGAACCAACATTGTCAAGTATTGTATCATAGTAACCGTGAAAAATGATTTTCATGACTGTACAGCAGGAAATAACAATAAAATAAATTATGACACAAGACTTGTATTGGATTTCCTTTTGTTACTTTTATTTACCTTCAGCATTAAAGATAAGAAGAAATAAAATCAAAATTTGAAAAATTTATTTGGGCTAATAAAGTTGGTTTCGGGCGAGTAACTTCTCAAATGTTAATGGCCCGAATGGCCAGTAACTTCAAAATGTTAATTTCGAAGACTGGTTTAATACTGAATTTATTGAACAAGTTGAATAAAAATATATTATGCGAGCCTCTGGCAAGCATATTATTTTATTCAACGAGTTCAATAAATTCAGTAATGAACTTACATGAATTTAATATTCTATTTCTCACATACCAAAAATAAAGACTGTTGGAAGTAAAAATGAGCCATTTTTCATTGATGCGCCTATAGTATTACCTTAACATTTAGAATGTCTTAAGGCTTTGTTTATATAACACAAATGACATCACGTCAAAATATATGCAAATACATGCATGTCTATGCAAAACCATTTTTATGGAATCGCAAAATCGGCACAGATTAACATGCATACTAGGACCCTAGATCATTGCCACCGAGAATAAGATTTGAGATGTAAGGCTATACAAGTAAATTGGATTTAAAAAAATTATGAAAATTAAGTTAAAACATTACATTGCCGTAAGTGTATACAGTATATAATTAGATATCAGGACATTATAAAGTGGTAGCGCGATAGCTCAGTTGGTTAGACCACTGATGATCACTCCTGAGGTCCCGGGTTTGATCCTGGGTTATGACCTCGGGATTTTTCAGAGACACTTTCAGTGTTTCCCACCTACCTAGAGATGTTCTGGCAAGAAATCAAGGTAATCCTAGCAGAGTGATCGTAAACGATTTTAAAGAAGTATGCAGGGCTCCAGATAATTTTTTAGGGCAATGAGTATTTACTCATTGATTTTTTTGTGAATGAGTAAAACTTGAAATCTGAAATTTGGCAGGAGTATTTTTACTCCTTAAAATGTATGTAAAAGAGTAAAACATTTATTATGCTTCCATGTTTATTGAATTATCATACTTGTAATACAAGATATGTCTAAAGTCATTTCTTTTGCTTTTTGGACTCCCTTGGTTTATAATCTTGCATTTCCAAACGGCATACGTTTTATCTGAATCTGAGGCATGTTTCTGTTGCTCATACGTGGCAGCGCTAATTATTTCATTAATTATAACCTTAACCGATTTTTTTCGGCATAAAATACCACAGGGACCCAGCACAGTGTTGGGATAGTGTAAAAAGGTAATTCTAGAAAAAAATATATACTGTATATATAATATATAGACTATATATACAGTATATTTTTTTTCTAGAATTACTTTTTTACACTATCCCAACACTGTGCTGGGTCCCTGTGTAAAATACGAGTCAATCGTTTTAACTTTTGACAGCGATATTAAACCGGATGTTTATGAAATTGCATTAATTCCAACACCTTACTATACATACGATAACATCCGATGATAGTCGGAACTACAGGAAGTTTCTGTTAGACGTCGCAAAGCATTCATACGAAGTTAATTCCACCACCATACTGTACATACGATAACAACCGATGATGGTCGGAACTACAGGAAGTTACCGGTAGACGCTTGCAAAGCGTTCAGACGAAATCAAAAATAAGATAATCATCGAGTTTACTTTCGGTTACGTTTACGCGAAAGAAATGTTGCTCAATGCGTAACCTGAATTTTGTGTGCGTTTTCATACGCTTAAATTTTGTTTTGAATGCGTAAACGTGTTATTTCCATGCGTAATTTACGCGTATACGCATCTTATCTGGAGCCCTGAGTATGATGTAGAACTGTAAGAACAGATCAGATGATTTCAATTTTCAGCCTGAATTTCATGGCATTTCTTTATGTCAGCCTTTCCTCTGAAAACTGTGGCATTCGAATTCCCAGAAGGTGCGACCGTTATATTTCCAAATATTTATTGATATTCAATAAATCATTGATAATAAAACATGATAATTTAGAAAATGTTAAATAAAATTTGCTTCAAGCGTAAACCGGAAGCAGATTATTTACTTACGTGGCGAAGCTTAAACTAATATTGCAAAAAGACTGATCATGATATTCAATAGAATATTAACTCAATGTTATCTATGTTAACTGTTTTATTATGCATTAAGTTGCCAAGTCTATCCAAAAACGTAAAATATGTAAAATATTTGTTTAAAAGATGCCGGTTAACCTACCATGTTGGCTGTATACACAGGAAACTGGATATCTGTACGTGTTGCGCATGCGCAATGCAAAGTGAAAGTTAGATCGTTCCATTAAAATGTAGGGTGTTCAAGTTAGTGGGTGTTCACAAATTTAACAATTTATTTTCTTTTCTTTTGAACAGTTTCCATGAAAATGAGATAAGCTTTATACTTATTAGCCTTGGTAAAATGAGTATTAAATTTCACCTTTTATATTGTAAAAGGGCTTTAAAGAATTCATCATATATTAACCTAGTCTACCTACAATATCTTTGGGAAAACCTTCATTTGTTGTCCTTAGTTGAGCGGTAAACTTCAATAGAGTTTGTTTACTGCGGCACGTGCTAAAATTAATTCAATTAGGAATTTTTTAAAATTATTAATTTATTATATCTACTGAGAGTAATTATATGCGGATAGAGTGTCATAATGAATCATTGAAGGAATGTATTAGAAAATGTTGAGAAATTAAAAATGAAAGATTTAATTGAGTAAAAAAAGATAAATAAAAATTTGGAATAATAACCATGTTGAGCCAGCTAAGTAAAGGATATGGTTCATGGACAGCTGGTTATGTAGATCCTTATTTTGGAGCTAAAAAGGTGTGACTTGTTCATTAATTCAGTAATGTTTAGACTTCAGTATTTTTTGTACTTTCTAAATACATGTATAAATATATTTAGATAATTTCAAGAAATTATTTTGGTAAGTTTTAAACATTTTTATTCAGCAGATGTGAGTTTCATAACAGAGAATTTTGGTGAGTTTCATAAGGGAGAATTTTTTTTCCAAAATAACTAAGGTAACCTGTTTAATCACTGATGTTATATAACAATTAAGATAAGCTATTTGAAGTTCAGAAAAAATTGATATAAATCTTCTTTATACTTATTTATACACAAAGTCTTAATATACATATATAAATGATAATACACAAATGTACATATGTATTGAAACTTTGAAAGTATGTTTGTTTCAAATGGACTTGTTCAAACTATTATATTGAATAGAATTAAAACAAAAATTAAGTATTGTATGACATCATTTCCCCAAGTAATTTTCAGCATGATATAATATATATATAATTATCATATTTACACACTTTTCTAAACGAATTTATTTAAAAATATATAATGATACATTTGTACATGTATATTATTGCTTATCAAAATTCCTGCTCCCAGTTAAAGTTATATTTCTGACAGACATATTTCAGAGAGCACTGTAATACAGAAGTCATTATTGTATTGTATTGTATTGTATAAAGGTTTAAATAACTATACATGTTTGAAAGGCAATTGAAAAAGTTGACTATTGTAGTACACAGATTATCTATATTGAAAAAGTGCGTAACAAAGTGGTAGGTTTTAAATTGAATGAGAATATTGGTAAAACAGATCAAAACAGAGACGACAAAATCATTGTCCCGTGACGATCAGATTGTTTGTGTATTAACAGAAAATTAAGTTTGATATATAACACTTTCAATAGTCTTAACATTTGCTATTTATAGTTGTACTTAACAACCATTCATAACTGAAAATATTATTGAATTACTTTGTATATTTGCTGTAAAAAACAATTGCATGCACATGTATTCAAAACATATACCTATTTTGTATTTTGATATAATTATAATGAAAAAAGAAGTAACCTTTCATGATATGAAATTTTATTTGAATATTTGTATACATTAATTTTTTACTTTTATATAAATATGGCAGGATAATATTGAATGCTTGAAATAGCAGAAAAATGTCAAGTAAAATACTATTTATTTCACATTTCCCATTGAAAGAAATATACTTATCGCAGGAAAAAAACAACAACTTTTTTTATCCCCTTTTTAATAACTTCATAACATTCTTGCAATTTCTGACATGCAAACATGTCAACATCCCAAAAAGTGGTTCAACATCATCGAAGATAGATAAATATTAAGCTTACAGGCAGGAATAATTAAAGAAAATATTTTACAGCAAAAAAACTTTTTCAAACCTTAAAAACATGTGTTTGGGTGTCATTCTACCCTCGCTTGCCAGATTCATGTGCCAAAAGATTGATTCCAGGGGCCATTACTTCTTATAAATGCTGTTCTCAAAGACTGGCATCAATATGGACTATATTTGGCAATTAATCTCTCTCCATTTCCATCATCATACAATTTTTACTTCAATCCTTGCAAGGATTGCTACTGTATTACTCTATAAGTATACTGTATATGAGCCGCGTCCTGACAAAACCAGCATAGTGCGTCTGTAAGCGAACAGCATGGATCCTGATCAGACTGCGCGGATGCGGACCCATTATGTTGGTTTTGTCGTGACACGGCTCATATAATGTATAGTCTGCATCATATGTGATTACAATTTGTACTGTTATCATGTTGTACGTAAATTTTTTCAAAAAGACCTTTTTATTTTATGTTTTTCTTGTCTAAAGAAAATAAAGTCAATACTTTATTTTAAAACCCCCCAAAAATTTTTTTTCAAAAATTTGAACTCTTTTCTCTTTTTTGAAAAATAGCTGTAAACATTACAACTTGTGCCTATGTTTAAAAATTTAGGGCCCCTGAGCCCCAAAAAACATCATTTCCAGAATAAAGAACAAAGAGTCACATATTCAAGGGGTCACCGTTGGGAACAGGGCGGGTAAATTAAAAGCCCCTGTCCTGGGGTTAATAAAAACGAAGCCGGGGGCAACCTTTTATGGTATACCCCCTTTCCCAAAAAAAAACACAAAAGAAAAGGTTCTTTTTCACTTTTTGTGGGCCAATGAAACCCTTTAAGATTTATGATGAAGATCTGGAAAAGGGGAAAAAAGAAACTGGCATCTTTTAAAACCCCAAAAAGTTTTAAATTAAAAAGACCCAAGGTCAAGAAATTTGAAATAAATTTTTAAAGTTTGGAAAAAACTGGGAACCATGGAGCGTCTAGCAATGTCAGTGCTACAGTTTGGTGATCAGGTAATTATAGACTATTACAAAATGAGTTCTATGGACATATTTTTAGTTAAAATAATCAAATCAATGTGTGATTCCTAGGTGCTATTTCATTTAGCCTTACCTTGCAAGATATGTGTAAATAAAATGAGCTTATTAATGGTACCCAATTATACATTTGGACGCTTTGGGCCATAATTGTTCGATATTTTAGTTTAAAAATGCTAAAATTGGGCAGCCTACAGTATAGAATTTTTTGCCAGAGTCTTTATATACTGGCTAGGCTGGCTCTAAAGTAAAACTGGTAGCATGGACATTATCAAAGCTACATGGCTCCAGATGAACCAAAATGTTTCAAGAAAATCAACCTTGAGAAAAATGTACTAAGATTTAAAGAAAAGTAAAAATATTCACAACTTAAGAAATAATTTATATGACGATTTTATATCGCCTTAATGACAATTTTGCAGTATGTATATAATTTTTAATTGAAGGATTATGACCATGAACACACAAGTGTTTCTGATGCTAAGAATAAATCATTCCTCAAGTTCTTACATAAAGTAGATGAAGGATATGCTACAACAGGTGTGGACTCTAATGTACAGCCTGGCGGAGATTTGAACAACTACCTGAGGGATTTAAAATCTAGTTCAAGGTAATATAAAACAAAATTTATTATTTCTTAGCCTTCTAGTGGCAACAAATTCTACCCATACAACCAGTGCGGACCAAGATCAGGTGACACATTTGTACCATCTGATAAGGGTCTGCACTGTTAACTTTTAAGTCAATTGATATTTTTGGAATTTTCTTTAAAATGGTGAATGATTTTGCCACGATTTAAAGATGGTCAAGTATATTATAGATATTTAGCATGGTAAGCAGGGCTCTCTCTCTCTCTGTTTTGAGGTAACGATACCTGTTGTACCCGAGGAAGGGTGCTGAATTTCTTCACCAAAATTCTTTAATTGGGAGTCCTGAGTGAGGGATATTGATCTTATTCTCTTTTACCTCTACTACCAGCTGGAATCGGACAAGAAAGGTTAAAAACAAAACACATACTGTTTTATTTGTGGCATCAGAAATCTCTTAAAGATGACTCAAATGAAAAGCGCAGTAAATTCTTAAGGGATTACCTGCATATTCTGTTTTAAATTATGCTTCAAATCTCATTGATTTGGTGCAAAAGGCTAATAATCAGATTTTAAATAGTGTTTATTTTAATCAAATGAATCATACATATTGACATTTTAGACTTTACTTGTACTTAAGTTGCAGAAAATTTTGATAAAATACACTTATGAAATTTCAGTTATCTTATAAAATGTATTTACATAGATATTAGTAGCCTGGATCTAAAGTTACCATCTAGTTCCCACATTGTTTATTGAAGAAGTTTGAAGAGATTTCTAAATTGACAGCTGATGTAGGATTGAGAATCTAATGGTTTATTTATCATGACTTTAACACTTATAGCTGATATAATATCGGCTAAGGACCCTTTGATAAATTTTGGTAGCCTGGGGATCATCGACAAGATACCAGTCATGTTGAAACCATAACTTCTCTGTCCATAGATATCTGTCAGATGGTTTTGTAAACGTATTGAATTTTTAGATAAAAACTGTCATGTCGCAATAAAAGAAATAGTGAGAATGACTTTCACTTTTTTATTGTAAATTGTGAGATGGTTGTTTTGTGAATTATTGATTTATTATAGATCAATATTGATTTATCATGATATGACACTATGATAAGATTTAATTAATTTTCATTTCTTGCTGTTAAAGAAATTATTCTAATAGTTTGTTCAATGGTTGTGGTTTGAGGTGTAGATTTCATGCCTCGTAAAATTACCCTTGCTATTCTCTTTATAAGTGTATTGCATTTCAATTTATTAGTTAGACCTATATAAAGTACATTACAATATACATTTGAAAAATATGAAAATCCGTATTTTTTTATCTGTACACTTTTTTCTTCTGAATATCTTGAATGGACTTGTCAGGCAGTTGCCACTTCCAATTGTTTGCACTGTCCATTATCAATTTTAGTGATAAATCATCTTATCATGATTAAAATTTCAATCTCTTATTCTTAAGTACCGATACTTATTATTTAGATTGCACAACTGTGCAGACTCGCCTCACTATTATAACTAATGCTTTATATCTCAGGATTTTTTCTCAGCACTTTAGAAACATGACCCAACCCACAGAATTGGGAATTTTATGATGTTTTTAGACAAATTGGAAAAAACTGACAACATATTATATATACATAAAAAAAGACAGAGAAATAAAATATTTGGTTAATTAAACTCCTTTAAAATTATATTTCACTCATAATACATATTACAATTTTGAGTGCAAGCTCCATGGCAATTTGCAGTTAAGGTAGATGTAACAAAATGACAATAATTTTACTTCATTTATTTCAATTTTTGTTCCTTGAATTGGGAATTTTCCCCTTGAAATTGGAGGGGAAAAAACATACTTTTTGGCATAGGGGATGACCCAATATCGGTAATCAAAATGGGCGAGTAAATAACCCTGTATCTATCTTCAATCATCAAAAGGGCTAAAGAAGTGGAAATTTGTATATTATACTGTATATGAAATCATTATTGTCCATGCTAAGTATGTTTCATTAATTAAGTTTAAAAAGTGATCATTAAATATTCAATACCGATTTTTAAAGTGCTTTAGTTTTGTAAACATTTATTGACAAGACCAATTTACGATTACAAGTGACAAATATATAACAGAATGTAACAATTATCGCTGAATAATTAATTGGCTCTTTACGCGGTAATCATTATTGTGATCATTATCATTAGAAGTTCAAGAGGACGTGTTGTCATAGCAACAACAACAACAATAGAGGAAAAATCCTCATGATTAACGGTAATAGTTTCCTCGATTTTGATTACAGGAATATTTTATCACCAACAGAATATTTAAATGACAAAAGATAAATGTCATCTAAGCCATTTAACAGCTGTTAAAAATTTTTTGTTAGTTTATATTGTTGTTGAAAGAACGGATTCACTGAATTGCAAATTAATTAATTTTCCAATCAATAATTGGGCTATTACAATTTTTTGCCAGTAAATATATTGACAAAAGGTAAATCATTTTTCAAGGATCTGTTGCTAGGGAAAAATAGTTAACAACTTAAAACAGTTTCTGGCAAAGTGTTAAATGACGTAAAAAAATATACATAAAACTTTTGTCTTCAGGTAATTTTTTTGTTTTCAAGACCTATATGGCTCTGATTTATAAATTAAACACAAAATCGTTAGAATCAATTTTTATTCTGGTCCCAGGAGTCACATTTAATATTTACATATCAAACAGCCTTGTATGTATTGGGCTATGATATTAGCCTACTTCCTATTACCATAAACAAATATATGCTTTCATACAAATTAAATAAAACTGAATAAAGCTTTTTTTCCTCTTTTAACATTTTAGCCTGAAGTATTGAATTAAATTTGATTTTGACAAATCCGTTAAAGTTTTCAGACTCGGTTTGTGAATTTAAGTAAATATTATTGCAACATTTATAAAGGCACTTTAAAGATCCTGTATGTTTTGTGATCGATATTGTTACTGTGTGAATACGTATGTATGTAGCTAAAGCTTAATGAGGGTCCATCCGCCCTTTCGGGCACAAAATGCAGCTTGCGCTGTCGAGTACGGACCCCGGACATGTCACCAGTCATGTCCTTAAAGAGTTAATTTTGAAGCACAAAATGGTGATAATTTACCTCCATGCAATTTCCATGGAGTATTAGCCAAAGATATGAATTTTGAGCCGAAAAGTAGGTCACTGTACGGCGGTCAATGAGAACCTAAATGTACAGTAACCTGTGACAATAGGAAAGGTGTTTAGCCCTGAAAAGGGCTGTTGGTGCCAGCTATAGGCCTGCCTAACAAGCCGTCTATCTGTACTAGGGGCTCACGCACCCTAGTACACCATCCTCGTCGTCTCAGCCTACTTTGTAGGGCCACTCCCCTCGGCATTAGTCAGGACACCGGCAGCTAACTTACAAAGCAGCCGCCTTAAACGATTATAACTCGAACTTCCATCATCTGCCCATCATCTGCCGATGCCCTGTGCCTTCTCTGCGACGTGCACACTCCGAGGGGATGTGAGAAGACTGTGTGAATACCACACTTGCAAACAATTATATATGTATATAATTATGCAAATAAAACAATTTTCAAACATCGAAAAATATGTAAAATGTGTACTGCAAATTTTTGTGCACATTATATTTAATCATTAAATTACATGCATACATTTCTTATTGGAAAAATTGACTTAGAATTTATAGAAAATGAATTTCTAATTACCTCCCTTTATTTACATGAAATGTTAAATTGGGTAATATCTTTGTAAATAATGCTTATTATAACTTACAATACTGACAAATCTTAACTTGAGCATCATATTTCGAGGGCTGAACGGAAAACTGTTGTAAGTCACATTTACACAATTTTACAGGAGAAGCAAAAAATTATTGTATTACTACCTGATTAACCTTTTGTTACTTTTAAAGTCACAAATAGGCATTTAATATTCTTATATTACTAAATTAATACCTGATATCTAAAAAAAATGTATATATATGATAATATTGATAAACATTTGACTTACGACAGTTTTACATCTTAAATAAATGAAAAACCCATACTGATGTTAATGGAAAAGTGTCGTAACTCTTGAGATAGGTACAGTTTTCCATTTTTTTTACAGCTTAACAATTGATGGTAACACCTTTTTATGACTTAATGTGACAAAAACTTAATGTATTCATTTTATTCAATACACATTTGAAAATTGGGCATTATTAAATTAAGAAAAAGAATAATGGGGACAAAGATTAGTGTGAGTTTAGCAAATATTATTTTATTTTCTTCATATATTTGAATCTCATCTTAGGTCTCCAAAATGTTAAGGTTGTATTGTATTGTATTGTATGGTTTTAATGAATTCTAGCAATCTTATTACACTTGAACATATTCTTAGAATAACCATACCAACTGTACTTTGTCATAATAAACACATGTGAAAGAGGCAGATATTGCACAAATGTTTTAAATTTTGGTATTAATATGGAAAACAGATCTTAAGATTTGACTATACCATTTCGAAATGAAAAAGTTCTTTAAAACATTTCTTTAACTGTCACTTGCACTGCTGCCTTGACTTTGTCATTGCTTGATAGCAAAACATTAAGGTCCCTGCAAAAATGTTCTTAATCAAGAAAGGCTTATAATTCAGTAGAAATCCATGCTAGAGTTATGGGTCTTGCCGATTGAAATAGTGATACAATTAAGACCATGAAGACATGAGAAGGTTCAAATGAAAACTTCGGTTATTGTAAAATAGAGAACCTGCACTCAAAACCTCAACCTAAAAGGTCCTCATTTCACAGAGGGGAACAGTAATGTTCAGTTACCATCCATACTAGAGCCAAAGGTTTTGGACTGTTAGTGTCTTGAACAAATTTCCATGAAAAATGAAATGAATACATTCTGTGCTTGAACACACACAAACTTAAACAGAAACATTATAAGTTCACAAAGGGGTATTATTCATTCATTCAAAATCCATGCTTTAGTTATTTGTCCAGGCCAGTGACCTGCTACTATTATTCTGATGACACATTTTCAATATCTGGGAAAAAAAGTAATCCCTTGGAAACATTAAAACCAGCAAAATACTTGAACATTGCAGACTCGGTTTGATTGAGTCTTTACATGGGAGATAATGAAAAAGTGCAACATTCCTTATGCCCCCTAGCACCGGCTTGAGCAGTACTCAATATCAAGCAATTAAAAGTGCCCGAGGCAATGATCTTGAAGAACCAGAAAAATATTACTATAACAACACTTAAGTGAGCACAGGGCAATTTTTTATGGCTGCCAAATGATACTTGATACCTGCTGTTGTAATATATAAATATCTGGAGAGAAGATAATCCCTCAGAAGCATTAAAAACCAGGAAAATTACTTGAAAATTGCAGACTTGGTTTGATTGAGTCTTAACATGAGGGATAGTGAAAACGTGCAACATCCATCAAGCCCCCTCTTACCGGCTTGAGTGGTAGTCAATTTTCAACACTTACAAGAGTCAGAGTCATAATGATCCCGAAGGACCAGAAAAATATAACAACACTGAAGTGTGGTACAGGGCAACTTTTTACGGCTGCAAAATGGCACTGGACACCAGTACTGCTATTGTTATGTTTCAAGTTACAAATGAATACCTTCAACAATATTGATCACAAAACTGGCACCATGATTTTTCTTTCATATAATTCAGTCAGTCATCGCTTTAGTTACGAACCTTGCACATTGACCAGCATTTAAACACTCATTACCCTTCAGTGATTGAGGATATGTATGGTTTCACTAAGAAGGCAGTAATTTGCCTCCTTATATATCTTTATATTTTCCTTCATATGCCCAAAAACAACAATATCCTTATTTATGTGAAACAATAGAGGCTAAAAATATATATTTGACTTTGTAGTTTTACCACACATTTTGTCACATTTTTTTTTTCTAAATTAAAAGTGACCAATGTTATAAGGCTTTTAACATGCGAGTGTGTCATGTCATTTGACAGTTTTGTTTTTATTTTAAAAAAAATTATCATGGTCATCATTTGGTCATACTGCAGTCATCCATTTTTAGATAGCTTCCTTAATAATGAATATTGAAAAATGTGCAATAACAGTACATGCTCACATATTTTTATAGGTAAATACCTTAAAATGCATGTTTTATTCCCCTTTAATGTATTGCTGTGTCACAATTTTTATGTAAGAATATGGTTTGATGCCACTGTAGTAAATAGCTTCTCAAAAATATGTACAAGGAAACCAACTTCTTGAAAAAGAACTTTTTGTTGGCATAAGAAATATTGAAGAAGCAACTTTAATGAGAATTTCATGAATTTATATGATAGTCATAACATTTTGTAGGATATTGATTTAAAATAATCTTTAACATATTAAACTTTGTCATCCTTAATTTGATTATTTTGGGTATGACCCTTTTCTAGGAACTTGCTAGTTACCATCTAAATTGATTTCAAATATTTTAAGGCATAATCAAAGCTTGGAGACAAAGATCCTATTTTTGTTTTGGCAGCAACAGCAACTTATCTCCTAAGCCCTCTTTTCAAATGTATAAAAGGTTTTATTCCAACCTTTAATTTGTACCATAGTCTAAACTTACACAGTAACTATCATACATTTTATTGTGGTTAATGATTCAAAATTAAACTTTATAGAATGATACATTCCTGTCAGCTAAATCTTGAAATGAATTATTTCATTGTTATGTTATATCTTACAAAGGTTCCTAGCTGTTATTAAATGTAAATTTGAAAAATATTTATTTTGTTTTTAATGTGCTTGAATAGCTTGAATAAAGTTAAAATATTGAACATATTTTTATGGAAGCTGCTGTCTGTTTTTGATAATTATACCTGTTTTTGATATACAAGTACTTAATTCTTGAAAAACTTAATTGTTCAATTATCATGTTGATCATGTCACAGTTTGTATCAATGAAAACATTAAACCTGTCATACCAAATAAGTAAAAAAACATATTTTCTAGTATTTTTGAAACAGAACAAAGATTTTAATTGAAATACATGTACATCCTCGAATACATGTTAATCAACCATGGTTATCAGACAATGATTGAAATATTGTATATAAATACAATTTAGATGATGCTTTTTTCATGTTAAGCAATTTCTCATAGTAAACCTGCATTTTAAATGCACAAGATAAAGACATGGTCTGAGTTACAACAGTTTTCCATTACAATTTAACAGTATGTATATTAAACTTCATTATGGAAAACTTTACGTAACTCAAGTTACGACAGTTTTCCATTCAGTAAAATATTACCGTAGAGTTACGACACTTTTGCAGCAATCATGTAAAAGTGACTTATAATGAGAATATGTAGCTAATATTTTTTGTACAGATGTATTAGGGGTAATGATTGTCAAAAATGCAAAAAAGTGATTTTTGACAAAAATGTGACTTACAACACTTTTCCGTTCAGCCCTCGATTTATGAAATAAAACCATGAAAAAAATGTGTTACAGGATCTTTAAACAACCCATTGAATAGTTTAAAATCTTACAAAAATAAAATTTACACAATTAATGGAATTGCTAAAACACTAGTAATTAGCCTCCTATTGGTATTTTGTGTGACCTGCTACAGGGTAGCAGTGATATTTAGGAATAACTTCTCAATCGTCTGTCTGTCTGTCTCAAAAATTATCAGGACTTATAACTCCTCAAAAACTACTTGAGCAATGTCATTCAAACTTTACAGGAATTATCAGTACCAAGTCTAGTTATGCATATCATCAGCATTTTCAAGTTCAATGATTTTTGTCAGAGTTATGGACCTTTATTGATTTTAAGGTTTGTCTGGACTACTATTATACCACTGATGGTGCAATTCAAATGAAAATTCACCAGTAACTATAGTACTTGCGAATATTGCATGGGTATTCCGGTTAAATGATTTTTGGCTGACAAATGGCCCTTGAATATAAAACACATTTTGGCCTGTTAGTTATTTTTATGTTGCCTCCTACAATAGCTGATACATGCTGCAAAGTAGCCAGGACTTATATAGGGGACACAGTTTCTAATCACCACTCAACACAACTGCTGTAGTGGCCTATTATCAGGCGACACGTGATCTCCGATCACTCTGACTTGTGATATGCAAAAAGTTTCTTAGGTTTTCTTTGTCATTTTTCCGCACATTTAAATAATGAATGTGAATATAACTGATGTATATGAATTATGTATATACACAGAAAATTGTTGGGTTTTTTTTAAAGTTTTTTTTTTTTTCTGACGGCAATCACTTAGGTTTTAAAGAGTCATGAATCATTATGGACAAAAATGTTTGGCAATTTATTTCTGAAAAATTGCTGCTATAATTTGATTCTGTAATGCATCAAATATGATTTCAATATATTGTACCTACGGTATATATTTTTATTTTATTACAGCAATCACTCGGGGAACATGCGTATTTCAAAAAGTCGAGAATCACTTGAACTGCAGGCAATTTTACGAGGGTTAGACAACACTGGTAACTGGCCGCTATCTTACTCGCAAGATGGTGCAAGTGATCGACAAAGTGTTGGTCAATTCACACGCCCTGTATCGAGGGTTTCCTCTCGTGGAGCGTCACCAGGGTAGGTTATATTAGTGTATTTAGTCTTGTAGAATACATGTATCTTGAATTATGGGAGCTTTGTTCCTTGATAATATTCTGGTTGGAGATATTGTAGAATACTCGTGTCTTTTATGGTAGATGGCTAGAGATCTTAAAAACCTTTAATTGTTTTTATTTACATGAAAAACTTTTACAATGTATGTATGTGTAATTATTTGATAATAAATATTTAAATCTTTAGATTCAATATACAATAAAAATTTCATCAGTATCATAATTTATTGATTTAATTGTCCAGTGTCCATCATGTAATTGGTCTAAGGATGCGATTCGATGTAAAATTTAGCGTTCATGTTCAATTGGTCAGGATTTGACATAAAATTTAGGATATATAACTTATAATCAATTTATATTAAAGGTTTGATTATTTAATTTTAATTATATAATGTGCAGCGTAAACAATTAAGAATCTGCGGGATTGATTATTTAGATTTAATGTAATGTTCGAGTAGATATGTACTACCATTACTACATAAAACATGCTGCTCGATAACTTTAATATACTCACAAGTTTGCTGTAAAACTGTAAATATGTCTGTTACAAATACAATGATAATTCATTTGTAATATTCATCATGAATATTATAATTATGATAAATAATACATAGATCTGTATCTCATACATGATTATTGGACTGTGAAATTACTATATGCATAAACCAATCTTTACATAATTAAATACAAAATATCATAAATTGCAACGTACTTCTCAAATATTTTCAAAATATTAATGTAATTCAATAAAACATTCATTATTAAAATGTAGGGCCAACAAATAATTTTCATTTTAATACAGTTCATTCAAATCGCCAATACATCGGAGAACAAAAATTGAAATAAACATTAAAATAGATAAAGAAGGGGAGAAAAAACATTGTGGCGTTCAAAGGTTCATTTGTGATTTCTTATACACTTTGAATATTGAATCACTTTGAAAATGGTTTTAAAGAAACACTGGTAAATTGGGTTACACAAAAGGATATTTTTTCTTGTTTTTCAAAAGAGTTTAAAATTATTTATGTGTATAAAGCTTTTTTCTGTAAAGAATTTAAGTGCAGAATACAATTGAACGTAATCCAGTGTGACAAAATGTTATGCTTTAATGTGAAATTAGTTACTGTGTTACAAAAAGAAGTTTTATGTCATGATATAAGTAATTCATTATTCTTTGTGTAATCGTAATGGTTTTTTCCCCCACTAATAGGGTATCAATAGAAATGTTTTATACCCTGATTAATATATGTGAGCCGCGTCATGACAAAACCAGCATAATGGGTTTGCGACCAGCATGGATCCAGACCAGCCTGCGCATCTGCGCAGTCAGATCAGGATCCATGCTATTTGCTTATAAACCCTATGAGAAACTGATAGCAAACAGCATGTATCCTAATCAGACTGCTCGGATGCGCAGGCTGGTCTGGATCCATGCTGGACGCAAACCCATTATGTTGGTTTTGTCGTGACGCGGCTCATGTTATGGATTGTAGCCCAGCTTTAAATTTTGAACATTCCATTAAAACTTTTAGAGATAACAATGATTTCAGTAACAAAATACAAAAAGTTGAGCAACCAGCCTTTTAGAGCTGGGTCAGACTTCACAAATTTGTCATACATTTTTCATATGAATTAATAATGATGTTTATAATTTGGTCATGTTTTTTTAAGAAATTGCATCAGAAAAACACATAGTGCGCTTAAATTGTTTCATAACAAAGTAACCTTATATAAAAAGGAGACCAATAACTTAAATTTTATAAGAAGGCAAGATTAGAAAGTAATGCTTTTCATTTAAAGATTTCATCTGTACAGATTTTAATAAGGCACACCCCTGGAATTATGTATTAAAGTCAAATTAAAGGTATTACACCTAAGTGACCTTTGCATGGTTAATTGGATATAGCACTAGTAAACTAATTCTTTAATCAATCAGGTTATTAAATCCAAAATAGTAATTTTGGCAGTTTATCTTCTATGACACTGTGATTTGTATTGGCTTTGTTGACAACATGTATTTCTCCGTTCCTTGAAATAAAAAAGATGTGACCTACAAGGGGAAACATTTTTACATGGATTTGTTTTTCCCACCCCACAGTTACTATTTCAAAATATTGACCACTTGACTATATTATAAAATGTTCACCATATGTAATCTCATGTTTTTAAGTTGTCCTCTGAGATATTGCATATGGTTCATTATTGTGACTTTGTATGTTTTAGTTATATAATGTTTTTGCTCTTGAGTTTGTATATATGTAAACTGAGCTGATCTCAATAAACAAATTTGATATTTAATCACTAAATTGTTCCAAAACTTCTAACCAGGGCAAATTGTTTTCAATATTAAAGTTCTGTTTATTTAAGTTTGGTCCTAATTTTTATGCTCCCCGAAAAAATTTCGGGGGAGCATATAGTCGCCGCCTTGTCCGTCCATCCGTCCGGCCGTCCGTCCGTCTTTCCGTCCGTCCGTCCGTCCGTCCGTCCCCTTTTCTTGTCCGGGACATAACTTTGAAACAACAAGAGGTATCAACATGAAACTTTGTAGGTAGATAGATCTCATTAAGTAGGTGTGCAGTGCACAAGAACCGTAACTCTGCCTTGCCTAATTTTTGAATTATTCCCCTTTGTTTATTTTTACACTTTGAACTTTGTCCGGGACATAACTCTAAAAGTATAAGAGGTATCAACATGAAACTTTGTAGGTAGATAGATCTCATTGAGTAGAAGTGCAGTGCACAAGAACCGTAACTCTGCCTTGCCTAATTTTTGAATTATTCCCTTTGTTTATTTTACACTTTGAACTTTGTCCGGGACATAACTCTAAAAGTATAAGAGGTATCAACATGAAACTTTGTAGGTAGATAGATCTCATTGAGTAGAAGTGCAGTGCACAAGAACCGTAACTCTGCCTTGCCTAATTTTTTGAATTACCCCCCTTTGTTTATTTTACACTTTGAAATTTGTCCGGGACATAACTCTAAAAGTATAAGAGGTATTAACATGAACTTTGTAGGTAGATAGATCTCATTGAGTAGAAGTGCAGTGCACAAGAACCGTAACTCTGCCTTGCCTAATTTTTTAATTATCCCCCTTTGTTTATTTTACACTTTGAACTTTGTCCGGGACATAACTCTAAAAGTATAAGAGGTATCAACATGAAACTTTTGTAGGTAGATAGATCTCATTGAGTAGGTGTGCAGTGCACAAGAACCGTAACTCTGCCTTGCCTAATTTTTGAATTATCCCCCTTTGTTTATTTTACACTTTGAAATTTGTCCGGGACATAACTCTAAAAGTATAAGAGGTATCAACATGAAACTTTGTAGGTAGATAGATCTCATTGAGTAGGTGTGGCAGTGCACAAGAACCGTAACTCTGCCTTGTCTAATTTTTGAATTATCCCCTTTGTTTATTTTACACTTTGAACTTTGTCCAGGACATAACTCTAAAAGTATAAGAGGTATCAACATGAAACTTTGTAGGTAGATAGATCTCATTGAGTAGGTGTGCAGTGAACAAGAACCTTAACTCTGCCTTTGCCTAATTTTTGAATTATCCCCCTTTGTTTATTTTTACACTTTGAACTTTGTCCGGGACATATTTCTTAATGTATAAGAGATATCAACATGAAACTTTGTAGGTAGATAGATCTCATTGAGTAAGTTTGCAGTGCACAAGAACTGTAACACTGTCTTGCCTACTTTTGGAGTTATTGCCCTTTGTTCATTTTGACACTTTGAACTTTGTCTGGGACATTACTCTAAAATTATAAGAGATATTAACATGAAACTTTGTAGATAGATAGGTCTCATTGGGTGGAAGTGCAGTGCTTAAGAATCATTACTCTGCCTTGCCTTATTTTGAAGTAATTGCCCTTTGTTTATTTTTACTTTTTGACTTTTGTCCTGGACATTACTTTAAAACTATTAGAGATATCAACATGAAACTTTGTAGGTAGCTAGATGTAATTGGATAGAACTGCAACGCTTCAAGAACCTAAACAAAGCCTGGTCTAATTTTGGAGTTATTGCCCTTTGTTCATTTTTTTTATACTTTCCTGTGTCCAGAACCTTCTCGGGGAGCATCACCCGGTTCAACCGGTTCTTGTTGTTTTTATTGCTGAACATAAAGTAGCTTCGGAAGTGAACAGCTGGAAAACTTAGCTTATCAAAAAATTAATACTCGGATTTCAGGCATTTAATCGGCAGACAGTTCAATCCGTGTAGGATTAAATTAGAAAGTGAACGCCAAGATATACCACTTCAAATTCAATCAATGGTGTTATTGAAAGATCTATATTTTCCGTTTACAAAAGGAATGTTTGCAATAGATTTTAAGTGAAGTGCAAAGACATGTACTAGGCAAACAAGAAATGATTCAAACAAAATCAGCTATCAGTTGAATGACACTGTTGTATCAATACTTAACAAAATCCTCAAATTTATTTTATGTTATAATATATATTTGAACTTATAAAACGGTACTACATTAAGTGAGAGTATAAAAAAAAGAATGAAATGTCATAATTATTTTATTTTGATAAATTATTTGGTTAATGATTCCTTTTAGTAGAACAAGCATTTTTAAAGGAACTCCACTGAGGTTCAAAGGCATAAAAACATAAAATTTGAAAATCTTAAAGATATCATGTGAAGCACTTAAAATGGAAAACTCTTCAAATGATATAACAGAAATATACTTAGAATTAAGTTGAATTCTAGAATTAAGTTGAATTCTTTTTTCTCTTTTTTTGTATGATTCTTAGCCCAATTTGAGTGAAAAGCCTTGCAACACTTTTCATTTTTTTGGTCATTTGATTACTCTGGAAAAACATGGAGTGAGAGAATGGCCTGAAAATTTGCACACCTAAGTAATTGGTCTGACCTTCATCAATTTAATTTTACACAAACCATTATCTAAATGTTATAATACTTGTGTAAAGAATTAAAAAATTTGTCTGTTTCTCAGGCATAATGTGCATTTAACTAAAAGTTATAACCTTTTAAGAGGCTGTGCCAGTGACTGTAAAGGACATAACAACAAAGTACGAGCTACCTCAAAGCTTAACTTAAAGGCACATAAACCCTCAGAAATTGGTGAGAAAAAAAAACACTCCCTAAAGAATAGCAAACCTGTATTTTATACTATTTTAATAGTGTATGATTTTTACAATTAGTAGCGTTGTATGTGAAACAATTCATCATAAAAGTACCGAAGTGTAAAGAAATTGATATTTTGACTTCTTCACAGATTATTAAATCCCAATCACTGTACTAAAAATCAGCAAAATGGTTCATTTATAAAATTATTTGGTCAATAAGCAACGTTTTTTGAAACATTAACACAGCACCAAAAAATAAAAGAGTTTTGAGAAAGAAAAGTTATATCATTTTTTTAAGCTTAATGGGCCTTTAAAAATAAAAACAATATGTTTGACATTCTGGTTTTATTTATGGTATTTGAATAAATTTAAAGTGGCTTGTTTAAAAAAAACAACGCAGTTTACGTCTTTTTAAGTTCATTTGTGTAAACATTATTTTACAAAAATGACATTATCATAGGCTAAACTTGGTAGGTTCTTGTAATTTTATAATGCAAAAACTAAGAAAAACATCAAAGGAAAAAAAAGATATTTAAAAAAACTGTTATCAATAAATTTTACTTTTTATCAATATCCAGTGATACATTACTTATCACATTTTATAAATGTTAAAAGAATTAGCCATAAACAAGAACTATTCAATAAAATTTTTCATTTCTTGCATAATTGTATTGAATGAAAAAAATCTATAATGTTTTTATCACTTAATCGTCTACCAAAATACTGAGAAAAACATGAACTTAGCCTTCCAGATACATGATCATGTTATTTCCCATCATGTTGAGTTAGAACAATCTTATAGTGACATATACTTTAAATTTTCTTTTATTTCTTTTATTCATTTTGTGTTTTATGAAAAAAAATTAAATGTGTGAAAAAACGTTCATAGAAAGAGTAGTTTATTTTAGATAAATAGAAAATTATGCTATGAATAATAGCAACTCATGCCTGGAAGTAATATAAAGATGTTAATGTATCAGTTTTGAAAAATCAAAAGTGTTCATTGTAGTTTATAAGTAATGATGGGTCATGAAATAGATAACTATGTATCTAGAGGTTCTAGCCCATCAAATATTTCTATTGTTTCAAGATGTCTAAAAACTCCGCCATTCGATTTAACATTGAAAGGATCTTCATTTGAATCATTTAAAGGATATAAATATGAACACAAATCACAAGGAAATTTCTTGAATTTTGAGTTCGAGAAGAACAAAAGGAACTTGGATATTACGTCGTTATCAAAAAAAGTGAATAGACTAAATCTAGTACATGTTCTTAGACGTAATTTAAAATCAAAATATGAGATGCAAAAAATATTTCAATCATGCTGGACATCGTTCGATTCTTCTAATTCGGATGAAGACAGTGTAATGAGTTGCTCGTTTGAAAGTATAGAAGATATTAAAGGATTAAAAGGAACAAAAGCAAAATTATCTCAGTAAGAAAATTATTAGAATATTTAATACATTTTTCGTACATCTGGTTCAGAGGCAAAGATTTAATTTAGTATATAATATTTATATGTTACGTATGTTAAAAGATTAATGTATAGTATAATACAATAATGTATGGATGCAATTTCAGTTACCGGTATTGTTTATTGAGGAAAAGGTTTTATTCGGTGTGGTACGAAATTTACAAATCCTATTATTTTTAGAACTTGCAGCTTTGTCGATATTATTGCAAATTACAGATCATTTTGTATTGTCTTTTCCACAGATTTTACTACCTGTACTACAGCATTGCAAATACTTTTTTATCATGTAAATATATTTAATAGTTTTCTACGAAATCTTGCATAAAGATTGTTGAAAGGGATTGACTGCAAATTAATGGATTTTGAATATAAATTATCGATATATAAAAAGAAAAACACTTATTGCACACAATTTTTATGAATAAACCTTTTAAGCCCAAAACAAACCACAATGACAAAGTAAATTGGTCTAGTAATACAAATGTATATGTTTTTATTAGCTAAAATGAAAGTCTGTTTTTTAAAATCTGTACTGTGAAATTTTATTACATAATTTGAGATTACCGGTTCCCCTTTCCTGAATTACTATTGATTCAGTCATATGAAAGTACATAAATTTCATTATAAATGTCTTTGCAGTGCTGTATATAAGATAAGCTTGATACATTGTATCTGCTGATATAGGAATATATTTCAGCATTATGTCACCAGTTATATTCTGTATAGAAATGTTTTTACAGCATTCAGTCACTTCCTTTACTATATTTGACCTCTGTTTCAGCATCTATTGATCACCCCTTATACTATATTTGACCGCTGTTTCAGCATTAAGTCACTTTTATACTATATTTGACCTCTGTTTCAGCATCTGTAGATCACCCCTTATACTGTATTTTATCTCAATTTCAGCATTTATATGTCAGTTTTTATACTACATTTGACTTCTGTTTAAGCAAATTCAGTCAACTCATAATCCGTGTCAGCATTTAGTCACTTCTTGTACATGTACTATATTTGACCTCTGATTCAGCAACTAAAATATTTCCAACTCTTACACTATCTTTGACCTCTGTTTCAGTATTATTCAATTATTTATTCTATATTGGACCTTTATTTCAGCATCTATTGATCACCCCATTATACTATATTTTACCTCTGTTTCAGAATTCAGACTCAATTTTTGTATAATATTTGACCTCTGATTCAGCAAATAAATTATTTCCGCCTCTTATACTATATTTGACCTCTGTTTCAGTATTTATAGTCACATATACTATCTTTGACCTCTCTTTCAATAATCTCTCAAGTCTCCTTTATACTATATTTGACATTTGTATTTTTTTACTCTTTATCCACTACATGTATTTCAATTCTGTTTCTCCTTTTATTTAGCAAATATTTACTATCAATAGGCTTATCTTTCTTTAGAGATAATTACACTCCAACCTTGATGATTTGAACTGCCAGGGACTGAAAATTTACTTTAAATAATGAATGCATTTTAAAAATCAAAATTTTGATATAGTGATAGACAAAGTATGTTTGTTTTATGCATACCCTAATTTATTTTCTCTGTCTCCTATCATTTTTACAAAAGACTTGTGTCACTTCTTGACATAAACAACTTTTCATCTTTTAATTGAATAAATACCATTCCATAAAAATTGATGACTGTTTATTGATAAAATAGATGTTTTGTGAGGTACTCCAAATACTTTGAGATCTGTATCAAAATTTGTATCTATTTAGATATTTTGATACCTAACAGTTAATGTAAGCATTCTTTGACAAATTGTTAAGATATATTTGTTATTTTTCTTCTATTGTCGTACAGTAAAAGGGGAATTTTGCAAACAAAGAATGACCACATGATTGTATAAATTGTTTGGACCTTTTTCTGTTCCAAATAATCAACATGTTTACTCTTGTTAAACTTTACTCCCTTGCAGGACATGAAATAACATGTTGTTGTATTGATGTAAATGGAAGAGATGACCTAGTGGTTAAGGAGTCATTACCTACGGCTCTTGGGTTTGAGCCTTGCTTTGTCATGACCATGGTTCCTCATTTGATTCCAGTACTGTTTGGTTCCTGGTGAGGCTGTTGACTTGACAGCTGTCACTTGAGCTTAAACTTTTCTTTCCTACTGAGCTAAAATATATGTTTAAATTTTTCACCTTATATAACAGAGCCTGTAAAATGAATCTTTTTTTTTTAATTATGCAGTTTTTCCAAAAATCTAAACTTACACCATCTCTTTTACTACCCAAATTAGCAATTTAAGTGTCACTGATAATTTTTCCCAAATCAAGAGGCTTAGGCATCTTTCCAATTAACCCTTTACCTCATATATACGCAAAACAACACATTTTCGACCCCCCCCCTTTTTTTAGGCCTGAAATAGTGAAAAAATGTCCTATTTCGTCCCCAAACACATGTTTTCGTTAAAGATATATCAGGGGGTTGCCAGGGATGTGCCCCCTTCTGTTTGGGGGGGGGTTTGAAGGGGGGGGGGGAGTCCCCCTCATCGCCAAGAAAATTTTGGACTTGTGAGAGGCTTAAAATGACCCCAGGTCGATCTTAAGGTAACGTGTAACCAACGCTGAAAAGCCTTTGACTCTATCTCAATCCCTTGAGAAGTTGCAGCACTTTGAAATAAATTTTGATGGAAAAAATCCAGGCAAAATAGTGATTTTTGGCAATTTTGAGATGTCCCCTTGTTGCCATGGTAACAGGAAATTTAAGACTAAGCATGTCGTTACAAAGGCAATGATCCAGTCAACATTTGTGCCAAGTTTGATTAGTATTAAAGCATTTTTCATAGTTTCATAGCAGTTTGAACTTGTAAGAGGAGAATGGCCATTTTTCACAATATGCTCATGGGGGAAAGGGTTAAGGGAGAAAAAGCACTGTAAACTAAATTTAAACTATTTATGTACAAATATTTACAAATATTTTAACTGTTTCATTAAAGTGCAGAATTAACAAATCTATTTCTCAAGCTGCTGTAAGAATTAGTATTCAACAAATAAATGTTTTTGATAAATATGATAGCTGACAGTATGCAACAACAAAAAAGCAATAAATTCCTGGTGTGTCAGAATTGATTGTCAAACAATTTAAAACGTTTCTCCAGACAGGCAATTTCTTTCATTCATTTTGTATTTTCCTTTTCACCTTTTTTCATATTGACTTGTTAAACTACTTAATGACAGGTAATTACCTAACATTGATTAGATCAATAATTGTGTATTGATTTTCCAATCAGCCGAATATTATAATGGATTTTTCCTTTAGAAAGTGTTCAATCTCAAACATATTTGTTATCTAGTTAAATCTGTCATACATGATACAATCATAACTTTTGTATGTCAGTCAATATTTTAAAATACAAACTCACTTTTTGTTAACTTTTTTGTATCTATACAGAATCTGATGTGTTTGTCATTGTCTAGCTTTAAGATTTATTTTTGAAATTTGGGAAAAAATGTAAAACCTGGCAGGTAGCATGCTGGCAGCTTTGAAGAAGATTAATCAATGGTCTTCAGGTATTAAGATTTGGTATGGCAGATAATTTTTCACACCCTATGACATCACCATTCTTGACAGAAGTCAATAACAGCATATTTCATTGGTTTAAAAGGATAGCTATATCGTTACTGAAATTTGAGAGAGAGTTTTAACTTCAGCCTAGAAATATGTTTAGGTTTCAGATTGGAGAAAATGCATAATGAAATCCCTTTATTCTTTTTTTGGAAATGGTTTTGTAAAACACTTGACTTTTCCATTGTTATGACATCAAACCAGAGTTATTTTCCCTCAGCAAAACATTTGAACTTCTTTTTGTTATCCAGTTTATTTTATAGATTATAATGTAAGCCACCCAATATAGTTGAAAAGTGGAAAGTGTTCATAAATCATGTGCTTTATGATAATTATTGCATAAGATGATCCAAGGACTTCAATAAAGAAAAACATCAACTTATGTATGTTCATTTCTATTTTCATTTGAATTTCAAATGCAGGAATATATTAAATAAGTGTATGATAATTGTGGTTAATATCAATGCAAGAAAATAAAACATAGATCTAATTGCACTGTCGGAACTTTGCCAGCAAATTTGAATGTTTTTTCTGCTATAAAACACTATAATTTCACATTTAATGGCAAAATTATTTAAACAGGTTTAAAATGTTAAACCTTGTGATCGAAGTTTCAAATGTTTAAATAGATTTTCTGTTTATTCAGATGTCACAAAAATCTTCTCTCTTTTTTCAATAAGTTATTTAAATGATCAGAAAACACTTAAGAAAGTTTAACCTTTTTATTTCTCATGAGTGCCTTTAAATGGAAATATTGAATGAATGAATGAGACTATTATATGGCTTGAATATAATGACATATATAGTGTTCTATCAGTTACAACATTGCACCATTTATCTTGAGGTCATGAGTTTAAACACCTATATAGCAGACCTTCACTGTGGTCTCTATTTAAAGCTCATCCTGCATACTTAAGGCTGTGCTTGATTTATTCAAGAAATAAATTTTTCATTAGAAATGCTTGATTGAAAAGAATTAACATTAAGTAAATGACAGCATTCTGACACTATCAAATTTAAGAACAAAATGTTTTTTATTTAAACCTGTTGATAATTGATGTAAATCTAAAAACAATTTATACCGGTATATTGTTTGACTGTATTAAGTCTGGTCAAAAGTTAATTTTGTTGTTTTTGAGATTAAATATAAAATTTTCAATTCCACTTGCCTGATACACCAGGTCCTAGCATTATGGATAATATTACATTATATTATGTGCCTGTAATAAAAATGAGAAAATTGAAAAAGGATATTAAAAGAGCCAAAATCATCAATTTGTTTTAATTATTATATACAATATTTAAATTTTTAGCACAACAAGGTAGTTTAAATTTTTACTGTTTATCTTTATAAAATAATGCACTTGTCTTTTAAAGATATCATCTGCTACATAACTTGAAAGAAATTTTCTTAGTTATATAATTATAGGATATCTGGGAATTTATTGATGTTAATGATTAAAAGTCTTTTGAAAGTCAAGTGTTTTAGCTCCCCATTTATGTAGAATGACACCTAAAGGTTAATTAATGTTTCTTCTGCATAATACAATCAAGTGTATCCATAGGTCTCAAAATCCATAGGTCTCAAAATTTCATTTACTAAATTTTTATTCAATAGGGTGTAACTTATATATTGATAAACACTTCAGTATATTGATTTTAAAATCGATCAAATGTGCTTTTAGAAAATGAAAATAACATGGGTCATTATAATGATGTAACATAGGATAAATAGTATGTCTTAACTTAGAAGATATTTCAAATTCCATAAATTTGTTTAAAGTTAAAGAAAAAAACCAATAGAATTTGTTTTCATCAATTATTTTTGTTGAAAGTCTCACTTTTGTAAAAAAGTTTGATACATGTTTTATAATTTTGTCAGGGTATTACATATATTATTGGTTACCAGTATTTTTAATTTTTTATTTAAAGCCTTTAGACGATCATGAATTGTCTTGTCATTTATTTCTCTTTTTTTTTCATGACAACTTTCTGGCTACAAATCAAACCTTGACTATACAAAATACTGTTTAAAACTGGTCAAGTTTTAGTTGAACTAATAACCTGTATTTAAAAAAAGTGCCCTGATCTAACCTTTTCATTAGTAAGTGTGTCTGTTTACTAAACTGGTGAATATTCACCTATTATAACAGATATAAATCTGTAAGTTTGATTCATTATGCTTATAAGAAGGATAATCTGGCTTATCATGATTCTGTACCTTTGAAGAACTTAGGTCTTGATTAGTTCAAAATAGTTAGATTCCCCTAGTACTGTACAAGATTTCATAACAATTGAACTTGTCTAAATTTACAAAACTACACTAACTACGAATTTCGTCATCATAGTGTACATGTATAATATTTTTTTTATAAATAATAATTTGTTTTATTTTGTTTCCATGGTTACAGGCCCCCATCGACACCTAGATCATCCTACCAGGTATTGTCTGCAAAAAAACTTTGCGCTTCTATACGATCAGGCAGTTATCTAGGACGTCCCTCTTCAACAGGTAAGTTAATGTTTGGCTCGGCTCAGATAGCTGTTTGGTAGGATTGGACTATTAGATTGTTGGTTTATACAGAATTTATTTTATTCCATTGTGGAGGAAGCTATAAGCTTATAGACAATCTTTCGAATCCTTTCCTGGATCCAACCAGTACTGAGAAATGAGTGTTAAGTTTCTTGCTCAAAGAAATAACAACTTGCCCCTGACAGGGTTTGAACTAATGTGGCTAGCGGTCATTAGATTACTAGTCCGATGCGTTAACCACTCGGCCATGCCGCCACTAAATTACTTATTAGATTGTTAATTTTTCATTACACGGCAGTTACTGCCATGTATCTAAACTTTGGTCCAATCATACTTGATATAGTGAAATATATAAAATGTGAATATATGAAAAGAGATAGCTTACACTAATACATGGTTTTCATACAGAATATAACAGTTGAGTTCAATACACAAAATGTATCGATGTTGTAAAACTAAAAAATTAAATTATTGTTTCACACAATGTTTGAAAATGATTGTGCATGTTTCACAGACACTAAAAGTGCATGTAGTGTGATAATGTAGATGTATATTTAATTAAATAGATTTTAAGCAATTTTATGTACATATGAATACAATTGATATTGTTTTTTCAGCAGACGAGTTGCTTCAACATTTTGTTGTCAACTAAATATGTTGTCATTTTTTGATAACAATGATTTGAAGCACTGCTATGTATGTGTTGTGTTTAACCATTTGCCATTATATTAATTAACTTTGTCTAAACATAGATTATAAACTGCATGTAGTTTCAGTCAATGATGATGATGATGATATTTTGGAAAGTGACGCTGGTCAGGTTACCTCAGCAACTATCTGTAGACCAGTATGGACACCTGCAGAATCAATGGATGATTCTCTCTTGGACGCACGTCATGATGACACTGATTCTGATGGAGGAAAACGTAGGGGGAAAGAACGCTCATTTCTTACTAATAACTCTCAATTATATAAAGGTAGAATTGCACGCAAAGGTGAAGGTCAGCGTGCAGGTGAGGTTAAGGTCAATTCTAAAGGTGATGGGGACTCATTAAGTCAAAGAATGACTCAAATAGAAGAAGAACTAGGGGAAAGTAGCATTTTTAAAAGAAATAATTCTGTAGTAAGTGATTATGAGCAAGGACCTGACACTTCAAGTTGGGCAGTTAAAGTTACTGAAGCTAAACATTTAACTCATCATGAACAACAGCTTGATGAAGGAATACATGAATCACAAAGCTCCAGTATTATTGATATTGAAATTGATAAGAAAGAGCACTTAGATAAAGTTGAGGTTAAAGTTAATTCAAGACCTAATAGTTACAAGTCTGACAGTTCTTATTCTGGGTCAACAAGTACACATACACCAAGCATCATTACCTTGCAATCCATTCACTCACCTCAGAAACCACATGTAAGTCAAGAGAAATTTAAAGGCCTCTATAAAAGAAGAAACACTTATTGTTATGATCCAGATAAAGGTCTTGTAAGAGCTCATAATAGCATGAGGCGCAAGTCTGAAAATAATGTGCATTTCAAAAAGAATGGAGGCAATATGAACCATATAGCCAATGTTAGACATGAAAATTCTCCAGTTGCTCATACAGCAAACAGATTTATAAATGGTCCAGATTTTCTACATCCTGATTGGGCAGCGTATAATAATAACAATGGGCATTGGCCACCAAATTCAAATTATGATTCTGACTGGCCAGCAGATGGTGAAGAGCCCAATGAAAAAAGCTATATTATTGATGATGTTGATGCTAGGAACAAATTAAATAAAATGGTTGAAGATGTAATAGATAATGCAGACACTGATACAGTTCAACATGTTGATATTGAAGACAATATAGAAACAGCTGTGATAGATCAGGAAGAGTATGTTTTGGACAATATTGCTGAATGTAATGCTGAAGTAAAACAGATAGAAGAACTTGCTGAAGGAGATGAAGCAGACATGACAATGATAGATATTCTGACTCTGGATCATCAATGGATGAGGAGTTGATTAAGGTCATACTGACTGGTCAGACTGAAAAACAAGAGGTAAAACAAATTGAACCAGGAATAAAAGATGACATTGTTGAAAATAGCAAGATTGAATGTAAAGATGATGCAGAAACAAATGAAGTTGTAGAAGATACTGATGATGTCACAGGTACAGAAGCTTTTGACAGTGGAGAACAGGTTTCAGCAATATCGGAACAATATGAAGAAAACAGAGAAGTAAGTGAAGAAACCCAAGAACAGCCAGAGTCAGTGATATCAGCAGATGTGAATGGTGAAGATCTAGAGGTTGTTGGAATAGGAAAACCATCCCCTGTGGAAGATGATTTAGAGAATGTAAGACAAGAAATCACTGATGAAACAGGTTTGTATAGTAATCATTTTGAAAGTTTAGGGTAATAAGAAAAGGAACATCATTTTATCAACAGATAAATTGACAAGAACGAGGTTATCTCCTGCAATTGAATTTTTCAACGTTGTGTAATTTTTTGCAGTTTTTTATTGCACTTGCATGATTTTTGTATTGACATAGCACTTTGTAAATTTTCTCAAAACGTGTTGCATGGGATATGGTTTTCTTAATAAAGTTTACTATTTAAATATTTACTTCATTATACAATATAAAGTGGTCAAGGTTTTTATATGTTTTATGTTTAATTTTGTCTAAATGAAATGGGTTTTTTTCTTACTTTAATTTATATGACATCTTGAGATAGCACATTTTTTTGTATTTGTTTTTCCAATCTGTTAGGATTAACAAATTATTGTCTTGCTGTATAAGTTTAAAATTGCTTCAATAATCTTATCTCATATTAAAATATTCCAACTTATTAAGTAACTAAATAGTGATACCTTAATATGCATAATTTCAACAATTTTGAGCAATTAAATCTTAAAATTGTGGTTAACTGGTATAAAAAAAAATGAACAAAGATGAAGTTCAACCATTTTACTAAAAAAAACTATAATTTTTTCATACAGAACAAGCTATTTGCTACAATTGAAGTGAAATTCTTTTTTTAACCCTTTCCCCCATGAGCATATTGTGAAAAATGGCCGTTTTCACTGAAAAGCCTCCTGTTACAAGTTCAAACTGCTATGAAACTATGAAAAATGCTTCAATACTAATCAAACTTGGGACAAATGTTGACTGGACCATTGCCTTTGTAACTACATGCTCAGTCTTTAATTTCCTGTTACCATGGCAACGAGGGGACATCTCAAAATTGCCAAAAATCACTATTTTGCCTCGATTTTTTCCATCAAAATTTATTTCAAAGTGCTGCAACTGTTCAAGGGATTGAGATAGAGTCAAAGGCTTTTCAGCGTTGGTTAAACGTTACATTATGATCGACCTGGGGTCATTTTTACCCTCTCACAAGTCCAAAATTTTCTTGGCGATGAGGGGGACTCCGCCCCCCATCAAACCCCCCTAACAGAAGGGGGCACATCCCCCTTCTGGCAACCCCCTGATGTATCTTTTGGATGGGGGGCGGCGCCGAAAAAGTGCTCAATTTTTTAAGCAACATTTCTCAAACGAAAACTTATGTTTGGGGTCCAAATAGGACATTTTTTCACTATTTGAGGCCTTAAAAAAGGGGGAGGGGGTCGAAAGTGCGTTGTTTCGCGTATATATGTGGTAAAGGGTTAATTATCAAAATTTATCATATTTATCAAGTTACTCAAAATATACTTTCAAGTAACTTTCAGAGCACAATAAAGGCTGTTTTTAATTGTTAAAGTGTATTTTATCATAATTCATCTAAAATTTTCCATTTTATAAGTTGATGAAGAAAATACATCAGAAGTTAAATCTTATCGATCTGGCAGATCTGGCAGAAAATGTAAGTTACAGTTGCGAAATATGGGGATTTATCATTTTTCTTTTTTTAGAAGATTACACTTTATAATATACTTTTTGACATTCTCTTAGATTTTATTTCCCAAAGAAATGTTTAAACTATTGAAAGGATTTCAGAAAGAACTTAATGAGTAAATACTTATCCCATATAATGCGAGCCACCCTAAGTATCTCTAAAACTTGTAATTACATGTATATATAAAAGTATATCACTATTGTATAAAGGAATAGAAATTAATGGTAATGTTGTTTATATTTTAGCTCGTTCAAAGAGATCAAAATCAGGAACCGGCTCGGAAGAAGAGTGAGTATGAACTTGACTCATTTCATGTTGATCATAATTGTGTTTAATATCATTCTCAATATGAGCCGCGTCACGACAAAACCAACATAGTGCGTTTGCGACCAGCATAGATCTAGACCAGCCTGCGCATCTGCGCAGTCTGATCAGGATCCATGCTGTTCTCTACTTGAAATAGAGTTGGTAAGCAAACAGCATGGATCCTGATCAGACTCCACGGATGCGCAGGCTGGTCTGGATCCATGCTGGTAGCAAACACACTATGTTGGTTTTGTCATGACGCAGCTCATATGTCTTCTTCAAATGAAATCAATTCAAATATGATATGAATCCTCTTTAAAAAATTGGTATGGTCAGGTTAAAAAGTATTTCATTTTTGGTGATTTGTTAATTAACCAAAGAGATACCCATACTGATTTGCCATAATGCAGATCCATCTTTTGAAATTCTGGCGTTTAGCACAGCTATAGTATAACTAAGTATTTTATTTGGAAATCAAAATACCACTTTGTTCACAAATTATTTCACATTCATTGCTATTATCTTCAGGTGATAAGCATCTTACATTTTTTTTAAATCCTGTAACATAGAATTATAAAACACATTGTCCTTTCTACAGAAAAAAAAAATTCTGAGGCTTAATGTGCCTTTTATGGTATTTTACTGAAGAAACTTTTTTTACATAAAAATGTTAGATGCAACAGGATAAAATGCCAGTCAGAAAACTTGAAACAATTATGTTTGTTTCTCGCTAATTTAAGAAAAAACTGTCTTTCTAAATAAACCAAAGATTGATGATGCATGTTGATCAGGTCCACATTCTTTACATTATGTATTTAGGTCATATTCGAAAGGTTTACGGACAAAGAGGTAACTTAAATTCAATTGAATTACATTACAAGAGCATCTTTTATTGAATGGCATACTAAATACACATGGCACATAATAACAATTTTAGTTCTGGTAGCAGGGTTTATGAAATTCAATAATTTGTTTGTTTCAATAATGGAATGGTTAAAGTAATGGGAAGGCTAGCTAGTTGCAGCAATTTTATTCAATGTTTTGTATTTGTTAGATTTTAATATTAGCAGTGATAACCATAAATGAAATATTGCACTTTTAGATATGAATATAAATGTGATTTCTGGGCCTTTAACTAAGTTGCCTCCCTTGACATCATTGCTTTTTTAAGGACGTTTTCGGGAGTTTTCATGTAGACATATAGGCAAAATTAAAACTGTTCAATAGTCATTTTCAATTTAAACTTGGCATGTTGTTAGAATATGATAACAGAAACATTTTAAGCGAAAAAGAAATTGGTGTCACCGTTCTCATTTTTGAGTTATCTGCCCCTAAATCAGGCTTTTCTACTTATTTGAGGTCATTTCAAGGGCAGATAACTTATACATACCTAAATGAATTCTTGTTTTTACTTCTGGATTATGTTTTTCTTTTTATTGTTGAGTACAATACATAATAACATGAAATTCCTTACATCGTTTCTGTTAATTTTTTTCAATGAAAATAAAGGTACCGTAAAATTCCTAATAAACGCCCCTCCCCTAATAAAGGCCCCTCCCCCCAGGCTTTTTGAAAGGGAAAACAATCTACTCATCAGTACTGAACTAATAATTTAAGCCATCATTTTATTCAAATCATTCAGAATCCATAGTATTTTATAGTAAACACAAATATGTATATGAACTTTAAAACCTTAACATTTTTTAATGTCATTACCAACACTTGCTAACACTAAAAGCATTAACAGTGATTTTTTTATTTAGGAAAAACTGTGTTGTAATAATAGCCCCCCTTTTGGAAAATGTTAAGCCCCCAGGGGCGTTTATTAGGAATTTTACGGTACTTCAAATTCTTAAAAAATAGGCCATTTTTTTAACAAAAAATGTATGGGTTAAAAAATCAAAAAACGAAAAAAAGTGGTTTTCACCCCAATTTTTTTTTTCGTTTTAAAAATTTTCTTTTAAATCATTTTTTTCAAAACAAAAAATTCCCCCCCAAGTTTAAAAAAAAATTAAAACTTTTTAAAACATTTTTAATTTCCCAAAATTTAGTTAAAAATAAACCCCCTCCCCCAAAAAAAACCTCTTTTAAAAATATATAAAAGGTTTTCCCGGAAATTTGGGGAATTTTTTTTCATACGGGGGGACGTACTCAATGCATTTTTGAAATGGTTTTTGGTTTTTGGGAAACCTTAAAAAAATTATTGAGGCCGGGGTTTTTTGGTTTTTTGGGGGTTTTAAATTTTGATAAAACCTTTTTGGGAAACTTCAAGTTTTTTAAGTTTTAATCTTTTTTGGAAAAATTTTTTGGGGTTTTCATAGAAAAATTTGTTTTTTTCATTTTTAAAATTGGGGGCCCAAAATTTTGGGCCATTTTTCCCCACGGGGTTTCTTGGGAAAAAAAAATTTTTTTTTTCCCCCCTGTTTTTAAAATTTACGAAAAATTCTTTATTTGCTATCCCCTATTATTTTTAAAAGAGGCTAAATAGAAAAGTGGTTTAAACCCACAGAAAAATTTGGGTTAAATTAATTTTCCACTTGCGGGCCCAAACTTTATTTTTGGTAAAAAAGGGGGAAAAATTTAATTGGCTTAAAAGGGGTTTTTTAACCTATGGGTTTCTTAAAGCGCTTTTTTATGTAAATTTTTTTCCCAAGTAAAATTTCCAATAACCGAAATTTATCCCCCAAAACCCCCGGACTATGGTATTTTTTTTTCATTTTTTGAAAATTTTTAACCCTTTAGCAATTTTAACCCTGAAAAAAAAAAAAAAAACAAAAAAGGGCAAGGTACAAAAATTTTATTTAAATCAAAAAATTAAATTTCTTTTAGGCTGAAAAATCGAGAAAAATTTTGGGGCCAAAAAAACAAAAATCCCAAAAAATGAAAAACCCAATGAAATAAAAAAATTTGGTCAGTTTTTTAAAACCAAAGAAAATACAAAAATTTTTTGGAAAAAAAGTTTTGGGGCATTTTTTTAAAAAGTTTTTTTCTGTTTTGGGGGACTTTTCCCCTTTTTTTAATTTTTTTTTTGGGTTTTTTTTCCAAAAACCCCAAAAAGAAAAATTTTTTTTTTTTCCAAATTTTTCCCACCGCTTTTTTTCACTGTTATAAAGCCCCTTTTTGTTTTTTGGAAATCGAAAAACTTTTAAAATTTACCCCTTTTTTAAAATTTGGTCACATGAGGGTCGTTTAAAATTTTCAAACCCCCAACCTTTGGCCCCATTTTAGGGGTTTTTCCTTGTACGTTTTTCCATTTTTTAACTCTTTGGGAAAACCCGCCCAGCTTAATAAAAAAGGGTTGTTGGGGCCCCCCGGTGCGTTTCCCAGGGGATTTTTTTGAAATTGCCTTCGGGGGGCCACTGAAAAATTTTTCCCCCTTTTTTCTTTGTTTTTTTTTTCGTTTTTTTACCAAAAAATTTGGGCCCAAGTTTAATTTTTTTGGGTTTTCTTTAATTGGGAAACCTTTTTAAAAAAATTTTACCCCACCCCTTTTCCCCAAAAGGGGAATTTCGTTTTAATTTCGATACCCCCCTTGTTTTTTTTTTCTTATCAAAAAAAGGGAAAAAGGGGTTTTAATGTTTTTTTTGCCCCAAACCCTTTTTTTGGTTTTTTTTAAACCCCCCTTTTTAAAAAGTTTTTTTGGGTCTTTAACCAAAAAATTTGGAATAAAAACTTTCCGCCTTTTCATTTTTGGGGAAAATTTTTTAAAATTTGGGGTTCACTTTAAAAGATTGAAATGTTGTTTTTTTCCCTTGGGCTTTTCCCAAACAATTTCCCAATTTTTAAAAAAACCCCACTGCTTTAAAACGGGGGTTTTCTGAAATTTTTCATTTTTCCCAAAATTTTTTCCGAAAACCCCAAAAAACAATTTTTTCCTGTTCGGGCACTTACAGGTTTTTCGGGGCCTGTTTTGTATTTGGCCCCCGGAGGGGCCCTTGCTAGTAATTTCCTTAAAATTCTGGGGGCTTTCTAGAAAATTTACAAATTGTTAGAAAAATTTTTTCTTTTCCTTTTTTTCTTTTCTTTATAATTCATTTTGGGAAAATGCCGGGTCACGAAGATTTCTTAAGTTTTTCCACAAAGCAATAAAAAAAGTAAACCGGGGCTGGGTGGGAATTTTCCTTTTCCCCGTTTCCCTTAAAAAATTTTTTAAAATGTAAAAAATTTTAAAGAATTAAAAACAGGGAAAAAAAAATTGGAAACCCACACTTTTAAAAATTTGGGCATGGGACATAAAAACGGGGGTGGTTTAATGCCGTTTGGGTTTTAAGGGGTTTGTGGTTTCCAGAGTTTTTAAACTTTTGGGGAACCATACATGGGCCAGGGAAAATTTTTTTTTTAAAAAAAAAAACCCCAAATTTTCAAAAAAAATTTAAAAATTTTAAAAAAAAACTTTTTCTTTTTACTTTCCCTTTTTCCCCTTATTTTTTTGCTTTAATTGAAAAAAATTTTCCCTTTTCTTTTTCCAAAAATAAGGGAAAAAATCTTCATTGAAAAAAAATGTTTTTTAGGGCCCCCAAAAAAATTAAAATGAAAAGCTTTTCCCAAGGGGGGGGGAAAAAATTCCTTTTTCCCCCATTATTTTTGGGGGCCAAATTTATTTTTTTTCAAAGTTTGTTTTTGCGAAATAGGGAAATTTTACCCAAAAAAAAGTCAAAAAAATGGTATTTTTTTCCCGATATGATAAAAAAATTTATTTGCAAAAACAATATCAAAACCAAAAAAATACTAAATTTACAAGAAAATAATTTGAAAATTAGAATAAATAAAAACTTTCCTCCTTTGGAAAAAAGGGTTTTGAGAGGGTTTTAAACCTTTCTTTTTCCAAACTTTAAAACCCTCAAAAAAATGGCGGAAAACCGGGGTTTGGCTTTTTTCCCCGGCTTTTTTGGGCCTTTTTAACCCATTTCTTTTAAAGGGGCTTTTTTTTTCCCCCAAAATTTTTGTAGTTTTTTTTTGGGTTTTTTTTTTGGAAAACAGACTGTTTCCGGGTCTTTTTCACTTTAATTCCCCCCAAAAACCCCCAAGGGTTTATCAAAGGGGGTTTGTCAAAAAAAAAAAATTTAAAAAAAAAAAAATTCTGGTTTTTTTTTCTTGTTTTTTCAGTCAAAAAGAAAAAAAATTTATTTTTCTTCAAAAATTTTTTTTGATAATGGCCAAAAAAAGGGGACGGGAATAGAAAAAAAGGGGGTCCAGGGCCGCAAAACCCAAATTTAGTCATTATAATGGCAAAAACATTACTCCTTTAGTCATGATAATGGCTAGGAATTACACCTTTAGTCATGATAATGGCAAGGTATTGCACCTATAGTCATGATAATGGCAAAACATTACTCTTTTAGTCATGATAATGGCTAGGAATTATACCTTTAGTGATGATAATGGCAAGGTATTACTCCTTTAGTCATGATAATGGCTAGGTATTACACCTTTAGTCATGATAATGACAAGGTATTGCACCTTTAGTCATGATAATGGCAAAACATTACTCCTTTAGTCATGATAATGGCTAGGAATTACACCTTTAGTGATGATAATGGCAAGGTATTACTCCTTTAGTCATGATAATGGCAAAGTATTGCACCTTTAGTGATGGTAATGGCAAGGTATTGCACTTTTATTTGTAAAACAATGACTAGATATCGTTCATTAAGTAAATGAATAATGAATAGGTAGATTTTAGTATGATATAAAAGAAAGGTATTATATGTAATTATAAAGTGATCATGAAAGTCAATATCTTGAGCAGAATTTTATTACAAATTTTTCATTAATCTTGGCTGTATTTTTTTTAAAAATAGTTCTACAACAATCACTTTATTAGCTCACCTGAGCATATGCTCAGGGTGAGCTATTAGGATCACTCTTCGTCCATCGTCTGTTGTCCGTCGTCCGTTGTACGTCGTCCGTTCACACTTTTCAAACGACATCTCCTCTGAAACCATAAGGCAGATCATAATGAAACTTCACAGGGATGTTCCTTGTGTGAAGCCTTAACAAAGTTGTTCAAAGAATTCCATTTCATGCAGAACTCTGGTTGCGATGGCAACCAAAAGAAAAAACTTTAAACATCTTCTTCTAAAAAACCCAAAGAGCTAGAGCTTAGATATTTGGCATGAAACATCTTCTAATGGGTGTCTACCAAGTTTGTTCAAATAAAAGCCCTGGGGTCAAAATTGGCCCCGCCCCAGGGGGTCATTGATTTTCCCTTATGCATATAGTAAAAACTTAAAAAAATCTTCTTTTAAAGAACCCAAAGAGCTAGAGCTAAGATATTTAGCATGAAACATCTTCTAATGGGTGTCTACCAAGTTTGTTCAAATAAAAGCACTGGGGTCAAAATTGGCCCCGCTCCAGGGGGTCATTGATTTTCCCTATATGCATATAGTAAAACTTAAAAAATCTTCTTCTAAAAAACCCAAAGAGCTAGAGCTTAGATATTTGGCATGAAACATGTTCTAATGGATGTCTACCAAGTTTGTTCAAATAAAAGCCCTGGGGTCAAAATTGGCCCCGCCCCAGGGGGTCATTGATTTTTCCCTATATGCATATAGTAAAAACTTAAAAAATCTTCTTTTAAAGAAACCCAAAGAGCTAGAGCTTAAGATATTTGAGCATGAAACATCTTCTAATGGGTGTCTACCAAGTTTGTTCAAATAAAAGCCCTGGGGTCAAAATTGGCCCCGCCCCAGGGGGTCATTGATTTTCCCTATATGCATATAGTAAAAACTTTAAAAAATTTCTTTTAAAGAACCCAAAGAGCTAGAGCTAAGATATTTAGCATGAAACATCTTCTAATGGTGTCTACCAAGTTTGTTGAAATAAAAGCCCTGGGGTCAAAATTGGCCCCGCCCCAGGGGTCATTGATTTTCCCTATATGCATATAGTAAAAAACTTAAAAAATCTTCTTTTAAAGAACCCAAAGAGCTAGAGCTAAGATATTTAGCATGAAACATGTTCTAATGGATGTTTACCAAGTTTGTTCAAATAAGAGCCGTGGGGTCAAAATTGGCCCCGCCCCGGGGGTCATTGATTTTCCTTATATGTGTATAGCAAAAACTTAAAAAATCTTCTTTGAAAAAAAAAACAAATAGCTAGAGTTTAGATACTAAGCATGAAACATCTTCTAGTGAGTGTCTACCAAGTTTGTTCAAATAAAAGCCCTGGGTCAAAATAGGCCCCGCCCCGGGGGTCATTCCTTTTCCTTATATGTGTTATACAAAAACTTTAAAAAATCTTCTTTGAAAAAACTCAAATAGCTTAGAGTTTAGATATTAAGCACGAAGCATCTTCTAGTGAGTGTCTACAAAGTTTGTTCAAATAAAAGCCATGGGTCAAAATTGGCCCCGCCCCGGCTGACATTGATTTTCCTTATATTATGTGTATAGCAAAAACTTAAAAGTCTTCTTTGAAAAAAAATCCCGAATAGCTAGAGTTTAGATATTAAGCATGAAACATTTTCTAGTAAGTGTCTACAAAGATTGTTCAAATAAAAGCCCTTGGGTCAAAACTGGCCCTGTCCCAGGTGTGTCATTGTTTTTAACTATATGTGTAAAGAAAAAAACTTGACCAGCTAGACCTTAGATGTTAAGCATGAAATATCTTCTAATGGGTGTCTACCAAGTTTGTTCAAATAAAAGCCCTGGGGTTTAAACTGGCCCCGCTCCGGGGGCCTATATACAGGTGAGCGACTTCAGGGCCATCATTGCCCTCTTGTCTAATTTGTCATATGTATGCAGTAGATTAATTTGTGTAAAATTTTTCCTGGTGAAAATTAATGAACTTTTAGTTTAAGAATCTTTCTTCTTTCAGTGATGATGCTGTATCAGTCAATGAGTTTTCATTACCAATGTTAGAATCAGACCGTCTGCTTGGCCAGGAGAAAGGTAATCTACATTTCGGCATGATTTTTGTTACTTGTTGGATATACAAATTAAAACATGAGCTCTCATTAAATTGAAACAAAACATATTCTCTAAAATCAGTAATTCTATATTTAGATTGACTTGATATAGTACATGGTCATTAGATATTATGCACTCACTGCTGGGAGGGCACGGTTTGGGGGGGAATATAGATATGCCCTTATTAATCTGTCCCACTGTCACATTGTCCTTCTATAAAATCATAAAACAGTTGAACAGTGATTCTAGTTGAATCTATTACCAGTATTTATGTATTGAATATTGTTGTTTTTCTAGTTAAAGGGTAAATGGATTTCAAACAAAATTGTTACAGTTAATCTGACCCTTGTAGTCTGGCTTCATGGATCTACTGGCCTGCTTGACCCAATAACTGATGACATAAGCATTGTGTCATTTCATCTGCTAACACTAATCAATCTTTCTGCAGTACAATTCATGTCTTTATTGAAACCATTTTTAACAACCATAGGTTTTTGATTCATTTAATGCAGAGCTCATGTAGGTTAAATGCAAGTGGAAAGCATATTCAGTCATTGTTTATTGTAACTTGTTTAATTTGGTGGAGGCAATTATGAAAAGGTTGATTGTAAGACTAAATTATAATTTTAAACACACCAATATCAATACGACTTGTCAGATATTTGACCAATATTAGAATACGTCTGCTTAATGCTCACAAAATTAAAACCATCTGCCTTCAATGAGACATGTATGGCAAATAATGGCCAACCTGGATGTAATCTGCTGGTAACCTTTATTTCGAAAGTAAAACCTCACCGCTTGCATCATGCTTTATCAACCTTTTCATATGATTAAAGGGTTAAAAAAATGTTGTTTGTTAATCTAAACACTTGATGTTGTAACTGACTTGTTATGCACCAGTTATCAACTGCTCTGAATTGTATTCAGATGTATGAAGGAAATATGAGAAAATCTGTAGATATTTCTATTTTGAGAAATCCATTCTTACTTTAGTCAACGGTAAAGATCACTTATATCCATTCTTTAACAGTAGTAACAATTGTAAAGTGTAGTTCTAATCTGTATGAGATACATGTATATCATAGTTTATAATTACATGTAGTTAGATATGTTGATAATTGAAAAAAGTACCCAGTATCTGCTTATTCTAATCAGAAGCTTTTATTATATATATAAATCAAAATTGCAATAAGCTCTTACTTAGTAAATTCTACTTCTGTTAATTATAAAAAGTCAACTTTAACCAAAAAAAAAAATTGTGTTTTTCTTAAAAAAAGAACCAGTTATTCTTTAGTCTATTATAAAATTTTGAAGAATTATAACTATATTTCATATTAGTTCATATATATTTTGACTTGTGATTGTGTGTGTAGTGGTTATGGGCTGCGTTTGTATTTCTCCTACATTCTGTCTAGATGATAGCAACCAAGAAGGTAACCAGACTATAAACGATGAACAGACTGGTTTTAGTGGTTCTACTGGCTCTTACTCTGACATTTTAGCTTCAAATCCAAACTCTAGGCCAGCAACTGCTGCCCAGTCTAGGCCTGCTTCTTCTACTAAACTCTCTAGACCATCTTCAGCTCTAGCTAGACCTGCATCTGCTGTAAAACAAGAAGAAAAAGATGATAAAATGGGTAAAGTAGCTGTTGATATAAACTCTAAGAGTAACAATGATACAATTGATGTGGCTGTAAAAGCTGGTTCTAAAATTGATCAAATTAAGATAAGTAAAACAGATGATAGCATTGAAGAGAAGAGTGAGGTTGTAAAACTGCCAGAAAAGGCTGTTGTGAAAGATGTTGAAGTAAAATCAGTTGAGATTGAAAGAAATGGTGCTGAAGTGAAAGGCAAAGAAGAAAAGGCATTAAAGAATGATCGTAGACCAAGTGGTGCTAAAGTTGAAGAGAAGAAACAACCAGTTCCAAAAGCTGGGAAAAATGTAAATGAAAGGAAAACTGTAGGGAAACAGGTTACTCCAGGAAGAGGTGTACCTCCAAAACTTCCCAAGTCTGAAAAGAAAGCAACAGAAAGAGATACTTCTTCAAAAGCAGGTCTTAATAAAACTGTATTAGAAGGTGAAGGGTTGTTAGAGAATATTTCTGAACCTGTTAGTAAGCTAGATCCTGTCTCTGGTGATGGGCACATGGAAGTTGATGGTGATCTAGCAAAGGTCATGAAAGGTCATGATAATACAGGTACTCTTTTAATTGGATTCTTATCAATAAAAAAAATTGAAAATACTGAGTAGAAGCAGTGAGCCAAAAAAATCTTTTCACTTTACTGTTTCAATTTACAATACCATTTTTGAAATCAAAACATTTACATTTGAAGAAAATGCATGCTTGCAATTTACCCTGATAAAAACAAAAGAACATTTGCATGTTTTTTTAATTAAATATTGTTGTTTTTGCATGTTCCAAAACATTAAAGTTGGTGATGGTGGTATAAGCTTTTGTCATTATGTTGTGAATTAATGGTTATTTAGATAATTGTTTACAACAACCACTTTGTTTAAATTAGTATTAAACTATTATTTCAATTTATATTAAACTAGTAATTAATCTTTCAACAAATAGCAACAACAGTAAGTCTTAAGAAATAATTAAGGGCTATATTAGAGACAATAAAAAAACATGATTGTCTACTAATAATAATATACAATGTATCTGTATGAAAATTGTAAACTTAAAAGACCTTAAGTGACCACCATATATATGTAACAGAGCAATTTAACAACAGTTTAATTTTAGTGTTTTATTCAGCAGCAAATCATTTATCATTTAGTGATTTATTCAGCAGCAATTCATTTAATTCTATTTGCAATGCACTGATAGTTATTGCTAGGAAAACGCAATGCTTAATCTTAACTACTAAATTATAGAATTTATAGAACTGCTTTAAGACCTTATCCTGCTGAATGTTTGTGATGGAATTGCCCAGAATTTGAATTTGGACCAGCCCATTAAAAGCTAAAGGGATTTCAGTATCAAAATACAAAAATTGAGCTTCCAACAGTATTAAAGCCTGGTCAGACTGCACGGATGCGCTAGCTGACCTGGCTCTATGCTGATGGCAAAGACTGTAGCAGGTTAAGGGGTAATTTGCCATCAAACAGATGAAATTACTTGCAACTGTAATGATGCACCTATAATCTAAATGAATTTCAAATTTAGTCTTGAGCTTTATTTTTATGACAGATGCCCATGCTATTGCAGCAGAATTGGATGCTCTTGGACTCCGAAAGGTAACATTACCCAATTTTCAATTAAAGTAGATTAGAGAAACACATCTACAGTAGCTTCTATTGTGATGAAAATACTATTGAATTTTAATCCTTTTACTTTATTTCCATCGTTAAGACATTTTTAGCTGACAATTCATGTTCATTTTTATAAGAAACAAACACAGGTTTTGATTTTAATCTACCGCATGTAAAAATCTATATAGAAAACTTAACATAATTTTTTGTCAAAACAAAAAATATAAAAACTGTGTATTATACTCAACACTTAAAGTAATGTAGTCAGTGATGGAATCAATGATCCTGTATGATCTAAAATTACAACATCACTAAGGTTAATATTTATAATAACCGTTGACTTTGTAATTTGAATATATTTTCTTCTTTTCCTTCACATACAGAAAAGTAAAGGAGAGTTGACATATCCTTTGCTAGCACCAGGAAAACGACCAAAAGCTCCTCCAGAGAAAGCCAAGATTCCAGATCATATAGCCGAGGCTCTAAACAGGCAGACAGATGCTTCCATAGAATACCTAGAACAAGATCTTGAAAGAAGTAAGTTGTTAAACCCTTTAAGTGCTGGAACCGAAAGTGTTAAGCCTTTGCCACCAGTATAGAGCCAGGCCAGCCTGCACGGATTGCCTGCACATCCGTGCAGTCTGACCAGGCTCTATACTGTTGGCTGACAAACTTAAAACATTCAAATTGATATCCCTAAAATTGATAATGGACAGTCCCAAAATTGGAAGTGGGACAAGTCCATTTTAGATATTGAGCATGTTAAGGGTTAAGTTATTCTGTCTTAACTCTTTTATTAGCCTGCTGACAGCAACTGAGTCTACCCATACAACCAGTGCTGACCAAAGATGGTCTTTGTCTGCAATGTTTGTTTTTCAAATCAGAACAAATTTTGTAATTTTTTTCTTAAAATGATGGTCTTGTCCAAGTCAGTTTGAAAAAAAAAAATTGAATTGCAAGGGTTCTTTCATCATGACGTTCATATTGTCACCATACTGCAGAAACAGAATAAGTCCTTCTAAGTTTAATGGGAGTTAATCAGTTATTGCCTTAAGGTGATGATATGCATTAACTTACAGTTTGCATTTATATCATGAAAGAATTTCCCATGGCTCACAGGAAATACAGTCTATGTTAAAATGAAAGAAGTACATACAATTGTATTATCTTTACATTAAATGAATTATCATATCATATATTGATTTTGAAATGATGAAATAAATTATGTACCTACATGTTCATACATATTTATCTCAGAAAAACTGAATCTTGATTATAAGTTTCTTGTTGAGTGGAATTGTTAATAATTATAAATGTAGGAAGAATATTTGAGAGTATTAGTAATAACGGACCATTGTTATTATCTTATTTGTGTGTTATAATGGTGGAAACAAGGTAACTTTTCAGTGATGTTCACACATGGATGATGGCAACAATCGTTGCTGTCTTTTATCTTCAATTAAAACAGCAGGTATCACATGATATGATCAGATATTGCTATCCAATCTATTTTGGATTTATGATACTTTTTTAGACAGCCATGGTGATTGATAATGTCCCAAGCATTTATTGCTTTAATTTCAAACTTAATAGCATAAAGTCATCTTAGATATCAGATCTTTTTTCTGTGCATGTTTTTCATCAAAATGCAATTTTCAGGAGGATTTTTGAAAGATGGAAAAGGTAAAATTTATGTCAGAATGTTTCTTTTTTGGTGCATGGTTTTTTATATTGTATGATGTTTTAATGCAATGATGACAATGTCAATAAGTTGTATAGAGTATTCACAAGAAGATTTGTTAAAAAAGATGCCAAGAGCCTATTTTTTTTATATGGGCTAGATTAGGAAAGAGATTACATAAAGTTAAGGAGTTTAGGATAGGGTTTTTTTTTATATAAGTATATAAGGTTATCAAAATAAATTGTATTTTAGGTTTTTGTTGTCTTCCAAGTATATGTCTGAATAATTTGACATTTAAAATGGTAAGATTTTGAGTCTTACACCTCTGAATTTTAACAATGAACTAGTCTGCTTTGAATTTTATACTTTTGATTATTATTTAGAAATATTTCGTGAACAAATAGCTAAAATTAAGTATGAAAAAAATATGAATTCTTTTCAAAATCACAACAAGGATCTGCATGGTGGCATGACTTGATACACTGATGGTAAAGGAAAGCTTTCATCACCATGTGCATTTGAAGATTTTAGTCAACCAGTACACAAAAATATCAAATGAAATTGGGCATCAATTTCAATTTTGGACTTTTGTCTAAGCAGCCTAGCTACTTATGTCTTTATTTGGCTTTTCAATTTCTATGGTGCCATGAATATAATAAACAAAAGAGGACTCTATTTTAACTGCATGTTAAAACAACTACCCTGAACTACATGTACTTTGATTATAAGTACATTGTACATTGTAGTTTGAGTTTTTGTCTTGTGGGCTTGACATGTCTTGTATAAGTCTTGGCATATGTGTAAGTGTTGAAGCATGTGTGTTGACTAGAGTATGATCCGAAAAGGTCATGACCAAATATGACTTTTACACAGACTGATTATTGTTCACTGTTTTTTTTATACAAAATGGAATGCACAATTTGCATATGGTGTGTTATGTTGTTGTTTTGATATTGATGTTGTTTATTTTACATTTTCTCTTCAGAAATTTGGTAACAGGTATTTGTATAGAAGTGTTGCATGTTGGGATATGTTTATGCTTTTTTTTCAATGTCCTTGCTAATATAGAAAAAATTGCACCATTAAAGTTGATTATTATGCGTATTGAATATTTTTTTTACCTATAAAAATGGAAGCAAATGTGTCAATTTAATTGCGTTCATATTCCAATGGTGTTTTTTGCTATGCAGTGAAAAAACATGGATTTGCTCAGGGAAAAAATGTTTAAGTTTTAATTAACAGAAAGTAACCAATGTTTAGAAAACATATTTAATGAATGGCGTGTGTATAATGCTATGAGTATGCTAGTATTTAACAATGTTTGCCAGGAGTGTTTGCAAGTAAATTGTATAACCCTGATTTTGTGGAATGGATTCTACTTCATCATCAGTTAGAACTGCCCATTGTTGATTTGAGGGAATTCAATATCAAAATAATATGAATAATCAGGCAACAGTATAAGTTTAAAAAGAGACTAGGTATAGGTGTGCAAGTTAACTAAACTCATTACCGGTTAAATGATCATATTGGTCTGCCAATATACCCACTGCTTTCTCTGGTATAATGAAAAAGATTTTTTTGCATGAATATGATTGTAAAATGATAAAGTAAAAATTTCACTTCTCAAATTGTTCCGTAGGGAAATATATAATGCTAATGCTTGTGCAAAAGTTTTTTTTAAACAAAATGAATTTGAATTTTATGGAATAAGAATAATTTTAAACCCATGGATATTCAGTTATCAGTTTCAACTATTTTATAATAAGCTAGATAATGTATAAGTTTACGCTCGATTTTTCCTATTAGGAATCTTCAGGTATTTTAATGACATTGTAGCATGATTTTTGTGTTGTTCTTATAAATACTAACAACATATTGATTTGTTCTATTAGATTTTTAGCTCACCTGTCACTTTGTGACAGGGTGAGCTTTTGTGATCGCTTTTCGTCCGGCGTCCGTCCGTCCGTCGTCCATAAACTTTTTCTTTAAATGACATTTCCTCATAAACCGCTGAGCCAATTTCATCCAAACTTCACAGGAATGTTCTTTTGGTGGTCACCTTTGAAAATTGTTCAAAGAATTTAATTCCATGCAGAACTCTGGTTGCCATGGCAACCAAAAGAAAAAACTTTAAATATCATCTTCTAAAACCAAAAGAGCTAGAGCTTAGATATTTGGCATGAAACATCTTCTAGTGAGTGTCTACCAAGTTTGTTCAAATAAAAGCCCTGGGGTCAAAATTGGCACCGCCCCAGGGGGTCATTGATTTTCCCTATATGTATATAGTAAAAACTTTAAAAATCTTCTTTTTCTAAAGAACCCAAAGAGCTAGAGCTAAGATATTTAGCATGAAACATCTTCTAATGGGTGTCTACCAAGTTTGTTCAAATAAAAGCCCTGGGGTCAAAATTGGCCCCGCCCCAGGGGGTCATTGATTTTTTCTATATGCATATAGTAAAAACTTAAAAATCTTCTTTTAAAGAACCCAAAGAGCTAGAGCTAAGATATTTAGCATGAAACATGTTCTAATGGATGTCTACCAAGTTTGTTCAAATAAGAGCCCTGGGGTCAAAATTGGCCCCGCCCCAGGGGGTCATTGATTTTCCCTATATGAATATAGTAAAAACTTAAAAATCTTCTTTTAAAGAACCCAAAGAGGTAGAGCTAAGATATTTAGCATGAAACATGTTCTAATGGATGTCTACCAAGTTTGTTCAACTAAGAGCCCTTGGGTCAAAATTGGCCCCACCCCGGGGGACATTGATTTTCCTTATATGTGTACAGCAAAACTTAAAAATCTTCTTGGAAATAACCCCAATAGCTAGAGTTTAGATATTAAGCATGAAACATCTTCTAGTAAGTGTCTACAAAGATTGTTCAAATAAAAGCCCTGGGGTCAAAAATTTGCCCTGCCCCAGGAGTGTCATTGTTTTTAAATACTAGTATATGTGTAAAGAAAAAACTTAAAAAATCTTTTTTTAAAAAACCCAACAAGCTAGACCTTAGATGTTTAGCATGAAACATCTTCTAATGGGTGTCTACCAAGTTTATTCAAATAAAAGCCCTGGGGTTTAAACATGCCCCGCTCCGGGGGGCCTATATACAGGTGAGCGACTTCAGGGCCATCATGGCCCTCTTGTTGTTAAAGTTGACTAATGCCTTTAATGAAAATAATTTGCCATGACTTCTATTAATGTTAATTGGTCTTGAATGATTGTAACCGTTGAAAAGTTGTGGAACCAACACAGTAACAAGTTGTGATTCTTGCTCATTCCATGTACTTGATGTTGGTGTAAAAGTAAAAAAAAAAATCTAAAAAAGTATTAATAAAGACTATTATTATCTTTATTATTGAAGAGTTTTAGCACCGTCTGAATATCACAGATAATTTAGAAATGCAAAAATATTAACTGATTCTTAGATGAGTCATCTTTAGCAAAGGAATGTAACTCTTCTGAACAGAATAAAGATTTTCTTACTGTAGACTCTGAATATGTTGATGGATAATTTATATTTTGATAATTTTAAGTTTTATGTCTACAACTCTTTTACAGAGGCCAAAACTAACACTGCTAGAAGATATTTAGAACAATAGTTCTTGATTCTCACTGTAAAATGTTGGAATGACAATGTCCTCATCTTGTTTTCAGTGACAGCATTGGTTGGAGAGACATTGTCAGGACCGACCCTCGAGGCTGTAGGTGAGGGTTTGACAGAGGAAGAGCTTGAACTTGCCAAACAAATACTTCAGGTATGACCACACCACTCTTCCCTCACCCTTTTGTTATAGTAATTCTAGTTTACTAAGAAAATATCTTATTATGTTAATGAAATATCTTATTGCCTGTATCTCAAAGGTGTCATTGTTGCAAGGCCAAAGAATTTTATATCACTCATCAACCATGTTAAGTGTTGTTTACAGTTGGTGAATTATGGAATTATGGAAAGACTTCAAAATTCATACCAAACAATATGGTGTTTTATTAATTGAGTTTTATTATTTAAAAAAAAATGAATTTTATTATCTAAAAAGAATAATTTTTTTGTTACTATAAGTACTCCACTGCTATTAAGTATTGTTCTACTTTTGGTAAGCATTTTATTGAATATTATGAAACTGAGGTATTATTTAATAATAATAATACAATAATTTGTCTTATATTCCAGCAAAAATTAGATGAGGCTAAAGGTACACTTGATGGTAAGCAACCTGCAGCTAAAGTTAAAGGTAAGAAACCAGCTGCAGGTAAGCCAGGGAAGAAGGGAGGAAAGAAGGGAAAAGGCAAGTCGATCGAGGAGGAGAAATCTCAAGAAGAATTAGATAGAGAGGCAATTCGTGAAAAACATGAGCAAGAGAAAAAGGTGATTATTATAATTATTATCATACATTTCTACAAATTTGTATTATCTCTCTTGATTTTTCAGTTTTACTCTTACTTTCTTTTGGAAGAAATGAAATCAGTAAGTTGTCAGTGCTGAAATCTTTTTGATGGATATTTATATAGAATTGGCAAAAATTACTTGTTTCTGCTTTTACAACATATCATGTGATTTAACAATTGTCTGAAAATTATTATAGACATGTATTGCATATAACTAAGGCAATTCAAATTTTTTATTATAAATAATGATAATCATAAATGATTATAGTATCGTATTAGCAATCTTTTTGAAGAAAATGGAAAAAAATAACATTTACTGGCCCTTACATTCGATAAGACAATGGCAAAAGACAATTTTTTTTTACATTTTTAACTGTGGGTCAGAATATTAATTCAGTTTCGTTCATCAATATAAATATACTTTGTTTGCTTTGCTTTATAAACAGTCAGGTGTTTTTCAGCAACTCATTTAAATGATGTGTTAGTCTTGAAGAACATACAAAATCTAGTTAAAAAAAGTTTTTACTATGGTTATTGGTTCAGTCACTATTTTTTTGTTTCTAAAAGCTTGAATACCTGAAGGTAAAGTTAAACTTACCACCTGTATAGTTTCAGAAAGGAAGAACTGTTTTTAGACTTTGGATTATATATATTTGTTTAGTTATTAAACTATATGTAAAACTGATGGCTTGTCTAAATTCATTTTTAGGTTACTTTCCATTGTTTTTTGGCCTATATTCCTATATATTTGTTTGATATTGACCTATCAGATGCTCCCAAATCATTTAACTCTGACTTATATGGTCACGTGACAAGAATGGACGCGTTTTTGTCCGCTCTGTGAAAAAATTGTTGTTTGATGATTTTTTAGTATTTTGGAAATAAACTGACTAAATATTTGTGAACTAGTGGATGGATTATATATTGTGTAATGCCTAAATCAGGAAAAAAACTCAATAAACGGAAAAAGGGAAGCAGTACTGATGACGAAAATATAAACATTAGTAAAAGATACATGTCTAGAGGCCCGGCAGAGGAGCATGAAGGTAGTACTTCTGTAAGTGATATTTTGAATGAAGCTAACTCTGTCATCTATAACATTGATAACTCTGTTTTTGATGAATCTACAAAAAATATCGATTCAGTACAAGATGGAAGTACTCTGAGTAATTTAAACATGTCTAGTAACTCCAGCGGCGGCGGGAGCAGTCCAAGTAATGCTGATTTATATACGTTGCTTCAGTCTATTTCAAGTAAATTATGTCATATGGAAAAGAAATTAGAAACACTAACAGTTTTGGAAAAGAAAGTTGATACTTTTGAAAAGGATCTAAACAAGCTATGGACAAAAATGAATGAAACTCAGAAAATTGTAACAGAGAGGGTGAGTGCTATTGAGTCCAATGTTGAAAATTTAGAATTTACTGATGGTAAGCAACAATCCGAATTAGATCAACTATCGAAAACAAATTCTGAAATGCGTAACGAGCTAACATATCTTCAATCTCAGAGTATGCGCAACAATATCATTTTTGGTGGGATTGAGGAATCCCAGAACGAACGGCCACATGACACCGAGTTCAAAATTCGAAACTTCATGGTTGAGAAGCTGAAGTTAGCACAGGACTTGGTAAATTCAATTGTTATAGAACGAGCGCATCGTACTGGTGTACAGGAGGCAGACCCCAATAGGCGTCGAAACAGGGTTATTATTTGTAAATTTGCTAGTTTTAAGGATCGAGAGACCGTGCGTAAACAAGGTCATTGCCTGAAAGGTACTTCCTTTTTCGTGAAAGAGCAGTATCCAACAGAGGTAGCCGAAAAACGACGCAAATTGGTACCACAGCTTCGTGCCGCTAGAGACGAGGGCAAGCGAGCGTGGTTGTCTTACGACACCTTATATATCGACGGGAAGCCGGTACAACATAAATAGGATTTCCCGGAGAATGTGCTGAAAATCATTGCCTGGAATTGCAATGGATTAACAGAAGAGAAAATCACCGACCAGGACTTTTTGAACTTGATAAATAACCATGACATTATTTGTTTATCTGAAACTTGGACTTGTAGTGACTCTAATATAAATATTGATGGGTATTCTTGCGTTAACTATTATAGAAAATTTCGAAACAAGAGAGCCAAAAGAGATAGCGGTGGTATTGTAATCTATATAAGTGACTTGATTAAAGATGGAGTAAAAATTGTTAAAAATAATTTTGACACTATTTTATGGTTAAAGTTGGATAAAAGTTATTTTTGTTTAAATGATGATGTTTATTTATGTGCTTTATACTTATGGCCGGAAGAGTCACCTATTACTCAAGTTTATCAGGACAATTTGTTTGATATTTTGTTAAATGATGTTGCTTACTTCGAAGATTTTGGTAAGGTCATGTTAATAGGTGATTGGAACTGTAGGGTAGGAAATAAACACGATTATATTTCCTTTGATTCATGCGTTAATGGCCTAGATTATGATAATTATACCCCAGATGTTTCGCTGGGACGGGCCTCTTCCGATAAAATATGTAACTCGCGCGGTACACAAATGCTCGAATTTTGCAAAGCGACCTCATTACGTATTGCTAACGGTAGAATCGGTAACGATTATAATATTGGCGAGTTTACATACTATAATAGAAATTCGTGCACTACTATTGACTATCTCGTTCTATCTGCACGAGATTTTCCACTGATTGATTCGTTCACTGTCTTACCTTTTAATCTGTATAGCGATCACGCGCCGATAACGTTCTCACTAAAAGTAAACAGTAATCAAACCGAGCAAAACTGTGATATCAATTTTGAAACAACGGTACACTATAAGTGGAATGCTGCGCATAAATCTGCATTTAGAAATGATGTTATCGCTAAGCTACCGCAATTTAATGAAATTTTGTCCAAAATAAACACTGATAATATTACTAATGATAATATTGATCAAATGGTCGTTATCCATTATTTATTAAACGATATGTGCAAATAATTACATACTGGCTTAAAATAATTAATAGCGATAATATCATTTTGAAAACTGCTATGTACGCTTCGTTTGAATTACATGAAAACAACAATCAATGTTGGGCTTCTAAAGTACATGGAATATTAAATGAGTACGGGTTTTCTGATGTTTGGAACAACCCATTTCAATACGAAGCCAAATATTTTGTTAAACTTTTTAAACAAAGGGTGATTGACTGCTTTTTGCAAAAACTTTCTAGCGATATTTCAAACAGTCCATTGTTAAGTAATATATATGTACATTTGCATAACTCATTTGAAATGGCAAACTACCTGAAAATTCTCCATAACAGAACTTATAGAAATTGCATAGCAAGATTAAGATTATCGTCACATAAACTTCGGATTGAAACAGGTAGATATGGTGCTAATAGATTACCCCGAGAGGAACGCATATGTCAGCTTTGCGGTAGTAATGAAATAGAAGATGAATTCCATTTTATATTTGTTTGTAATAGTTACTCTAATATACGTTCTCTTTACATTAAGCAATACTACTACAGAAGACCAAGTATGTTCAAATTGATTGAATTATTAAGTACTGAAAAGAAGTCTGAATTAATAGGTTTAGGTAAATATTTGTATTATGCTACAAAATATCGAATTGAATTACTAAATGCTCTGTAAATCAATGTATAAATTTGTCTCGTTGTATTTAAAAGTGATATTGTTTATTTCTTGAAATTACTTGATAATGTGTCTAGTATGAAACATTGTTAAATGGAATCTTATCACAGCATTTGATTAAGTTTAAAATCCATTTTTTTATATCTTTAAGAATGCAAATGCTTTATAATAGATAAGCTCACTTTAGCACTAAATGGTGTTAACGTTCATTCTCCAAAAATATGTAAATTGAAAATTTGTGCTATAACTTTGTTCATGTACCATGATATTGTGTTTGATTGTATTATATAAATGTGTGTAATATGACTATGTACTGAATGTATACGTCAATAAATTATCTATCTATCTATCTATCTATCTATGTTTTTTAGTTTCTTCCATTAGAAATTATACCTTAGCCTACTTGCTGTGACTGAATTTAACAATGCAACCGGTGCAGACCAAGATCAGCTATAGCACATCGGTGGTGTCTTATACCTATCCATTTTCAGTTCATTTCTTGAAATTTTCTTTAAAAATGATGAAAAGTTTTGTCCAGATTAAAAGATGGACACATTAATTTTGTAAAATAGATTTATTTGCGATAAGGGTTAATAATAATTAACGCCAGGTAAAACTTAAAAAAAAGCTTTGGGTATTCATTACAAGAGGACAGCGTTGGTGCTGTTTTTGCTGTCACAATTTTACACTAACAGAACAATTGTACCACAAAAATAATGAAGAGTAACCTAAATTTGGACTTAAACCAGCCATGTGTTTGTATTATTTTGCATTGTGACAGAAGTATATAGTGGTTACAGTTGCTGTAATAATTACAAGTTATATTATACCCTGGACAATGACGACTTGGTATTTTAGTTTAAATATGATAAGAGATAAATCATTTAAATAATCAAAATACTCCAGTTTTATTCTTTTTACTGCAAACTTTCTTGGAAAATTTTGTTGCATTATACTTTATCTATTTCTCACAATATATTGAAATGATGAACTGATTAACAAAATCATTCATACCAGTAATTTGGTTAAGTACCAGTAACAACCATGCTGAGGAATCTGACCAGCTCTTTATACACATGCATGTCATTCTAGCAATCTCTAATGCTTTCTGAGTCAGACTGTCCGTGTGCATTGCATTGCAAGTAAACAAAATTCATGGTTGACTTACTTATATGAAATATAGAGGGATATACAACAGTTTTGCAGTCAACACTCAAAATGCATGTGATACTCATTCCAAAGTCAATAGATTCAAAAGTTGCAAATTGTACTCATAAGTTCATGTGGTCAACAGAGACTTTCTTCGAAAAAAATGTAAAACTTGATAAATTTATATTATAAGTAGGAATATAATATTACCCTTGAAAACAAATTTTATAAAATGGACATTTAGATAACTTGCTCCAGTTGATTGCCCAATGAAATATACAACAATGTAGAATTAAAAAACTTACAGAAAGTTTGTAAAGTATAAAAATATTTATCTCTACATAGACCATTATGTAACTTGATGTCACAATGCAATTTGTACTATGTTATTTCGTCATTTATGTTGGGTTAGGTTACATATCTGTCTTTATTATAATGTACAGGATAGAATTTAGTTAGAACTATAAGATTTCTTTTACTCATTATTCAGCAAAGTTGAGACGAATTAGTGCATATATATATATTTAAAAGAATAATAATATGTCTGTTAATAACTGTTTTTCAGCTAAAAGATTCTGGTGGTTTGGATACTTAATATTGATCATATATATTTTATATTTCTGGTTCCCATGCTCATGCTAAAATTGTGGGGACCAGAAATGGATTTATTCATCAAAGTTAGATTAGAACATTAAGAAATTTTCTATTTTTATACTCAGTACATTTAATATCAGCATTTTGTGGCATGGTGGAGAAAAAATTAATGTGGCAAACAGAAGCTTTTTTAACCGTTCCATAGTATGTCATACCTTTCATATTTCAATAAAATAAGAGTGGAGGAACCTATGCCAAGGGAATTCATTAGCATAACAAAATGAGGATCATGTGCTCAGCTTATTTTAAAACATAATTTTCCAAAAAAAAAAAAATTGAAAACTGGTAGTAAATACATATACATATGGACATTCCTTCCCAATAGCCAGTGTTTACATATTTTTTGTAAATATCTTATTTTGCAACCCCTGAGAATATGTATGAAATCACACTTTAAAGGGCGCTACTGAGGTAAAAAAAAAAGTCTAAAAATTTGAAATTCTTGCATATTAAGTGAGGTACATGCACTTAAGATGGAAAAATCTGCAAAAGATAATAAAAGTACAAGAAACTGAAGATTAAGTTAAATTAAAAAAAAATTTGCATGATTTCTAGCCTGGTTTCAATGAAACGCGTTACAACGCTGTTCTATTTTGGTCATTTTACACAATTAAGTTGATAATTCTTGAAAAACAGAGTGAGGGAATTATCTAAAATTTTGCACACAAGTTATTAGTCCAGACTTACATCAAATGGTACACAAGTCTTGAAAAAATATTTAAATATTTCCAGTCCTTCATGTCAAAAAACCCTTAGTGGAGTCGCTTTAAAGCATAACATTTTAAATGTACTGAGTAGTAGATTACTTCATACAATATAGATAATGGTTGAGGGACTTTAAAACTAATAGACATCATTTTTGCATCTTTTTACATTAAAAATAATACAAGTATCTCAGTCTTTCTCTTCAATTCATGTTATAAATCATCAGAACAAACTATTTGAAGCAAGAACTTATGAAAGGCTATAAAGGATAAGTCAATTTAAAAGGACATTTGAATGTTTAGTCATTGGCTTAGGTTTACCATAAATCATACAGTTATATCATGATCATTATTTTTGTGTCGGTGTTTATGTCATAAGTTATTGTTGTAAAGCCTCTTCTTTATGAACTGCTTAAAGCAGCCTTAACCCTTTACCTCATATATACGCGAAACAACGCACTTTCGACCCCCCCCCCCTTTTTTAGGCCTCAAATAGTGAAAAAATGTCCTATTTGGGCCCCAAACACATGTTTTCGTTTGAGAAATGTTGCTAAAAAAATTGAGCACTTTTTCGGCGCTGCCCTGCATCCAAAAGATACATCAGGGGGTTGCCAGAAGGGGGATGTGCCCCCTTCTGTTAGGGGGTTTTGAAGGGGGGCGTATTCCCCCTCATCGCCAAGAAAATTTTGGACTTGCGTGAGGCTAAAAATGACCTCAGGTCACGTAATAATAATAATGTAACGTGTAACCAACGCTGAAAAGCCTTTGACTCTATCTCAATCCCTTGAGAAGTTGCAGCACTTTAAACTAAATTTTGATGGAAAAAATCAAGGCAAAATAGTGATTTTTGGCAATTTTGAAACCTCCCCTCGTTGCCATGGTAACAGGACATTTAAGACTAAGCATGTCGTTACAAAGACAATGGTCCAGTCAACATTTGTGCCAAGTTTGATTAGTATTGAAGCATTTTTCATAGTTTCATAGCAGTTTGAACTTGTAACAGGAGGCTTTTCAGTGAAAACGGCCATTTTTCACAATATGCTCATTGGGGAAAGGGTTAAGCCTTTATTTTTTGTTGGAAAAACAACTCTATGTTGTTTCAAACTAAGTATTTTGGTAATTTCATCTTGGAAAAGTGCATCTTATCAGTGTTTAGACTTCTTCAAACCAGTATCCCGAGAGCTATTTATAGTGCGCCAGTTACATTTGTTTCTAAAAATAGAAGATAGGGAAAGGAATTGTCCGCTTTACTTATTTATATATAGAGGTATCAAGGGGTTTCATTATTGTTTATTTGTTTTATTGACGGCAAATTTCATTTTTGACCTTAAGTCTTTTGATTTGACAATTATATGAAACAATTTATCTAAAAATAACATATACCTTTAGGAAAGCTGAAGGCTATTTTACGTTCTATCAGAATTTAAAGAATATACCAGAATTAAAATGTTTTAATTTCATACAATTTTGTCTGATAGATGCGTGAACAGGAGGCTGCAGAGCTTCAGAAAAAGATTGCTGAGAAACAGCGCATGTTGAAGGAGCAGAATGACCTTAGCAGTGCAAGGTCAAAGGTAAATATCATTATAATATATGGAAAAGGGGTCACAGGCTGAACTTTACATAAGCTACCAATAATTATAATGTATTTGTATATAAATGTTTGTTCTTTTACTATCATATTTATCCTACTCATATAAGAGATTAAGTTATTACCAAAATTATTTATCATTCTGAAAAGTTATTTAAATAATTTTATGAATATTATATGACTTGCAATAACTTGAATAGGTGTTTCCATGTTTCAATTAATAAATGCATGAGAAAATCAAACTATCAAATTAATTAGCCCTATGAGGAAATAGGTCCATGCAATCTGATCTGACTCTATGATGCTAAATTTCAGTATTTTGATACTTTGAAATTCACTAAATTGTCAAATGAATTGTTCTAATTTCAAAGGAAAGTAATGGTTATTATTTCATTTTATATATCAAGAGTTAAGGATACACACTTAGTGTTCTAAACATAATAAATTTATAAACTTACTGTATAAGTGGTTAAGTGAGCGACACAGAAATATTGGCGAATTTCACGAATTGACGAAAATTGCTAAAATTTCCTCGAACTTAAATATCAACCAACCTGTCATTAGATTCTACTCTTGCATGATTTGCTGATATTTCCTCAACGCGAAATGTCAAGAATTTTAAATTCGCTAACTTTTCAACATGTTGAAATATCCACTTACAATGTATACAGTAAAGAATAAATTGCAAGTGTTGAGAAAAACCGTGTTTGGTTTCATTAACATTGTATTTTCTGTATTGCAAATCGTTATTTGGATATTAGTCATGATATATAAAGGTTCATCATATATTGTTCTAGGAGTTACAAGAAGAGATGGAGAGGTTAGAGAGGGAAGCCGAGGCTATACAGAGGGCCGAGGATGAGGCGAGGGAAATCCTTGCAGATGTACGCAAAAAACAAAGGGAGGAGCGCGAGACAAGAAGGAAAGCTGATCTAGGTATTATACTGTCTAAGTACAGCTTATTTTTTTTATGGAGTTATTCTGTGACCTTTTTGTGTGGGTCTATGTGTCTACCACAGGGTCAGTGTGAAGATAGGCACAGTCAAAATCTGATTTGTTCAGAATGTTATAGACAAATATTTTTGGAACATTGAAAATAAGCATCTTTCTAATACAAAAGATGTTAGGTTTCTTGACCTGTCAGTTTGATTTGCATTTCATACTATATTACCCTTGTTATAATAATCTAATGTGTCCTTTTGTATCTTAGTAATGTAACTATGCCAAATTCTGATCACATTTGATACTTTAAGAACAATTTGTCTTAAGTCATTTCTAGTGTCATTTATATCTTAATAGCATAAAGTAAGCTGAATTTTGCAAGCTATCTTTAGCTGCTAGAAATTTTCTCTCAAATTTCATGCAATATTAAACATACTGTATAAACCATTAGAACTAAAGAACATTTTCGGCAATGTTTAATTGGGCACTCTTTTCATGGTACCATGTCCCTAGATAGGCCACAATTACATAAAAATACACAATATCAGAATAATGATTGATATTGAATTTATTTATTTTCCAGAACGCAAGAAACAAGAGGCATTAGACAGACGTGAACGAGAGAAGAAAGAAATGGAAGATAAGAGACGTAAAGAGATGGAGATGATGGAGAAGATAGCAGATGCTGAGATGAGGCGAAGAATGAAAGAAGAGGAAGAAAGAAGAATAGACGAGGAAGAAAGACTTGCTCAAGAGAAATATGAGGTATGATAAATAGATTATATTACTAGTTATAAAGATTTTTGATGGGCTATATATGGCTCTATATATAATTGTTTGTATATACATGTATAACCCTAACCACTTGACAAGGGTTATTTTGCATATAACCATTTATATATGGTCCTGTAACACGTCAAGAATCTTTATTACGAATTTATAATACATCAAACTTCATGTTTTACAGAAACAATATAAAAAAAATTCATAAATTGTCAGCAGCCATGTATATAAAACTATATAAACGTCACTATTATCCAATGAAAAGCCATGTTATTAAAGAGCATTATAATAAATGTATAATATAAAGGAGAAGTAAAATACCATAGAAAAGTAGCACATAGTAGAGTGATTTTTTCCAGATTGTTTAGATTATGCTTTATTTAGGCTGCACTGTGATTTAACCAGTGTAAGAACTAACATAAAGTATCTTAAGTTTGAAAGAATTATTTTACATTTTCATTATGACAGATAGAAGAGCCCAGCTCTTCTTCTGACCATGTTGTTAATCAAACAAGATTATTTATTACAGGAGGAGATGCGGGAGGCACAGAGGATGGAGGAAGAGGAGGAGGAAAGATTGAAGGAGTTAGAGAGACAGGCCGAGGAGGAGGCAATGCAGAGGCTGATTGAGGAGAGAGAGGCTGCTGAGAGGGAACGAAGGAGACTAAGAGAGGAGGAGGAGGCCTTACGAGATGCTGAAAACATTAGAAGGTTGGCTATTAATCTTACATAATTATGTGATTTGATACCTGAAGTGCATGCATATTTGATGACTGAAATATTGCAAGGATAAGTCAAAAGATAAGGTAGATAAGGTTAATAGAAAATGTGCACACTTTCGAAGAAGGAATTTTGTCTGAACTTTATTATACCCCCAAAAACGAAGTTTGGGGGGGGGTATATAGGAGGCACCCGGTGGTCGGTTGGTTGGTCGGTCGGTCCAGACGTCCGTTGCATTTTCCTTGTCCGGAGCATAACTTGAAGACTTATGGTTGGAATTCAATATTACTACATACAATGGTCAAGCACATTGAGAGGAAGTGCAGTGCACAAGAACCATAACTCTATCTTGACTAATTACAGAGTTATTGCCCTTTATTACTTTTCCTTGTCCGGGGCATAACTTGAAAACTACTGGTTGGAATTAAAAACAACTTCATACAATTGTCAAACACAATAAGGGAAAGTGCAGTGCACAAGAACCATAACTTTATCTAAAGTAATTACAGAGTTATTGCCCTTTGTTACTTTTCCATTGCTTTCTTTTGTCTGGACCATAACTTGAAGACTAATTGTTGGAATTCATTATAACTTCATACAATGGTCAAGCACATTGAGAGGAAGTGCAGTGCACAAGAACTATAACTCTATTTCGACTTATTACAGAGTTATTGCCCTTTGTTACTTTTCCTTGTCCGGGGCATAACTTGAAAACTACTGGTTGGAATTAAAAACAACTTCATACAATTGTCAAACACAATAAGGGGAAGCGCAGTGCACAAGAACCATAACTCTATCTAAAGTAATTACAGAGTTACTGCCCTTTGTTACTTTTCCATTGCATTCTTTTGTCCGTACCATAACTTGAAGACTAATTGTTGGAATTCATTATAACTTCATACAATGGTCAAACACATTGAGAGGAAGTGCAGTGCTCAAGAACCATAACTCCATCTTGACTTACTACAGAGTTACTGCCCTTTGTTACTTTTACTTGTCCAGAGCATGACATGAAAACTACTGGTTGGAATTCAAAACAACTTCATACAATGGTCAAGCACAATAAGGGAAAGTGCAGTGCACAAGAACCATAACTCTATCTTGACTAATTACAGAGTTATTGCCCTTTGTTGCTTTTCCATTGCTTTTTTTGTCCGGAGCATAACTTGAAGACTAATGGTTGGAATTCAATATAACTTCATACAATGGTCAAGCACATTGAGAGGAAGTGCAGTGCACAAGAACCATAACTCCATCTTGACTAATTACGAGTTATTCCCTTTGTTACTTTTCCTTGTCCAGAGCATAACTTGAAAACTACTGTTTGGAATTCAATACAACTTCATACAGTTGTCAAGGACATTAAAAAGAAATGCAGTGCACAAGAGCCATAACTCCATTTTGACAAAATACAGAGTTACTGCCCTTTGATACTTTTCCTTGTCCAGAACTTAAAAGGTACTGGTTGGAATTCAAAACAACTTCATACAATAGTCAAGCACAATAAGAGGAAGTGCAGTGCACAAGAACTATAACTCCATCTTCAGTATTTATAGAGTTATTGCCCTTTGTTCCTTTTCCTTGTCTTTCTGGACTTATTACAGAGTAATTCAATAAAACTTCATCAATGGCCAACCACATTGAAAGGAAATGCAACATACAAGAACCACAACTATCTTTAATTGCCCACAACCATAACTATATTTCAATTCTTTTACAAGGTATTCTGTTACTGGTAACATCCTCATTTCCGAAGCAGTCTTGTGGGGGTATTAATCACATTTAGTGATAGTTCTAGTTTCTATTGCAATTTACTCTCAGTATGTTATAAAAAGTATACATGTATGATGTACAAAACCTCTTTTTAATCTATTGTCAGCTGTTTAATTGGAATATTTGTTATGCCCCCATTTTGAAAAAAAGGGGGTATATTGCTTTGCACTTGTCGGTCCGTCGGTCCGTAGACCAAATGGTTTCCGAGTGATAACTAAAAAGAACCCTTAGGCCTAGGAACTTCACACTTGGTATGGTGATTGGTCATGGACCAGTAAGATGACCCTATTGATTTTGGGTCAAGGGGTCAAAGGTCAAGGTCACATTGACCTTGAAAGCAAAAACGGTTTCCGATCAATAACTAAAGAACCTTAAGGCCTAGGAACTTCAAACTTGGTATGGTGATTGGTCATGACCAGTAGATGACCCCCATTGATTTTAATGGGGTCAAGGGTCAAAGGTCAAGGTCACATTGACCTTGAAAGCAAAAAACGGTTTCCGATCAATAAGAACTAAGAAGAACCTTAAGGCCTAGATACTTCAAATTGGTATGGTGATTGGTCATGACCAGTAGATGACCCCTATTGATTTTGGGGTCAAGGGGTCAAAGGTCAAGGTCACATTGACCTTGAAAGCAAAAACGGTTTCCGATTCAATAACTAAAGAACCCTTAAGGCCTAGATACTTCAAACTTGGTATGGTGATTGGTCATGACCAGTAGATGACCCCTATTGATTTTGGGGTCAAGGGGTCAAAGGTCAAAGGTCACATTGACCTTGAAAGCAAAAACGGTTTCCGATCATATAACTAAAGAACCTTAAGGCCTAGATACTTCAAACTTGGTATGGTGATTGGTCATGACCCGAGTAGATGACCCCTATTGATTTTGGGGTCAAGGGGTCAAAGGTCAAGGTCACATTGACCTTGAAAGCAAAAAAACGGTTTCCGATCAATAACTAAAGAACCTTAAGGCCTAGGAACTTCAAACTTGGTATGGTGATGGTCATCGACCAGTAGATGACCCCTATTGATTTTTTGGGGTCAAGGGGTCAAAGGTCAAGGTCAAACATTGACCTTGAAAAGCAAAAACGGTTTCCAATCAATAACTAAAGAACCTTAAGGCCTAGATACTTCAAACTTGGTATGGTGATTGGTCATGACCAGTTGATGACCCCTATTGATTTTGGGGGTCAAGGGGGTCAAAGGTCAAGGTCACATTGACCTTGAAAGCAAAAACGGTTTCCGATCAATAACTAAAGAACCTTAAGGCCTAGGAACTTCAAACTTGGTATGGTGATTGGTCATGACCAGTAGATGACCCTATTGATTTTGGGTCAAGGGGTCAAAGGTCAAGGTCACATTGACCTTGAAAGCAAAAACGGTTTCCGATCAATAACTAAAGAACCTTAAGGCCTAGGAACTTCAAACTTGGTATGGTGATTGGTCATGACCAGTAGATGACCCCTATTGATTTTGGGGTCAAGGAGTCAAAGGTCAAGGTCACATTGACCTTGAAAGCAAAAAACAGTTTCCGATCAATAACTAAAGAACCTTAAGGCCTAGGAACTTCAAACTTGGTATGGTGATTGGTCATGACCAGTAGATGACCCCTATTGATTTTGGAGTCAAGGGGTCAAAGGTCAAGGTCACATTGACCTTGAAAGCAAAAACAGTTTCCGACCAATAACTAAAGAACCTTAAGGCCTAGGAACTTCAAACTTGGTATGGTGATTGGTCATGACCAGTAGATGACCCCTATTGATTTTGGGTTCAAGGGGTCAAAGTCAAGGTCACATTGACCTTGTAGGTAAAAACGGTTTCCGATCAATACCTAAAGAACCTTAAGGCTTAGGAACATTAAAACTTGGTATGGTGATTGGTCATGACCAGTAGATGACCCCTATTGATTTTGGGTCAAGGGGTCAAAGGTCAAGGTCACATTGACCTTGTAGGTAAAAAACGGTTTCCGATCAATAACTAAAGAACCCTTATGCCTAGGAACTTCAAACTTGGTATGGTGATTGGTCATGATCAGTAGATGACCCGTATAGATTTTGGGGTCAAGGGGTCAAAGGTCAAGATCACATTGACCTTTTAATTAAATACGGTTTTCTGATCAATAACAAAAGAACCCTTAGGCCTAGGAACTTCAAACTTGGTATGGTGATTGGTTATGACCAATCAGATGACCCCTATTGATTTTGGCATTAAGGGGACAAAGGTCAAGGTTCACATTGACCTTGTAGGTAAAAACGGTTTCCCGATCAATAATAAAAGAACCCTTAGGCCTAGGGACTTCAAACTTGAGATGGTGATTGGTCATGATCAGTAGATGACCCCTATTGATTTTGGGGTCTAGGGGTCAAAGGTCAAGGTCACATTGACCTTGTAGGTAAAAATGCTTTTCGGATCAATAACTTAAGAACCCTTATGCCTAGGAACTTCAAACTTGGTATGGTGATTGGTCATGAATAGCAGATGACCTATTGATTTTGGGGTCAAGGGGTCAAAGGTCAAGGTCACATTGACCTTGTAGGTAAAAACGGTTTCCGATCAATTAACTAAAAATGCTTAGGCCTAGGAACTTCAAACTTTGTGTGATGATTGGTCATGACCAGCAGATGACCCCTATTGAGTTTTAGGTGAAGGGGTCAAAGGTCAAGGTCACATTGACCTTTTTAAGTAAAAACGGTTTCTGATCAATAACTCAAGAAACGCTTAGGCCTAGGAACTTCAAACTTGGTATGGTGATTTGTCATGACCAGCAGATTACTCCTATTGATTTTTGGGATCAAGGGGTCAAAGGTCAAGGTCACAATAACCTTGTAAGTAAAAACGGTTTTCTGATCAATAACTAAAGAACGCTTCGGCCTAGAAACTTCAAACTTGGCATGGTGATTGGTCATGACCAGCAGATGACCCCTATTGATTTTGGGGTCAAAGGTCAAGGTCACATTGACCTTTTTAAGTAAAAACGGTTTCTGATCAATAACTCAAGAACGCTTAGGCCTAGGAACTTCAAACTTGGTATGGTGATTTGTCATGACCAGCAGATTACTCCTATTGATTTAGGGGATCAAGGGGGTCAAAGGTCAAGGTCACAAATGACCTTGTAAGTAAAAACGGTTTTTTTTTTTCTGATCAATAACTAAAGAACGCTTCGGCCTAGAAACTTCAAACTTGGCATGGTGATTGGTCATGACCAGCAGATGACCCTATTGATTTTGGGGTCAAAGGTCAAGGTCACATTGACCTTGTATGTTAAAACGGTTTCAGAGATCAGTAAATAAGAGAACCCTTAGGGCCTAAGAAACTTCAAACTTGGCATGGTGATTGGTCATGACCAGCAGATGACCCCTATTGATTTTGGGGTCAAGGGTCAAAGGTCAAGGTCACATTGACCTTGTAGGTAAAAACGGTTTCTGATCAATTACTAAAACGCCTAGGCCTAGGAACTTCAAACTTTGTATGATGATTGGTCGTGACCAGCAGATGACCCCTATTGAGTTTTTGGGTCAAGGGGTCAAAAGGTCAAGGTCATGACCAGTAGATACTTTATAACCCTTATTAATTGTTTGATCACTGGGTCAGACGTCATGCATAATAACCTTATCACATGACTAATTGGCTGCTGATAGGGGGCATACATGTTTTACAAACATATCTTGTTTTCTTAAATTGTGATGTCAACAATTTAGGAATAGTTTAACATTCAAAATGCAACAATTCTTTCAGCATCAAATTTACGGCAAGGTAAAAGGTATGCAAATAGTTGTAAAAATGACAGATATGTTTCATATTTATATGCCGATATATATCTTGAATGAACTTGTCAGTATTTTAAGTTAAACAAGACCATTCATCATTTTTAGGGGAAATTTTAAAACAAGTATTGACTGAAAAGTGAACAGTGCAGGACCATTATCAGACAGTAATTTAAGATATTTTTTATGCACCCGCCATGTAATGGTCGGGGTATATACTGTTACCCTGTTCCGTCCTTCAATCATTCCGTCATTCTGTCATTCCGTCATCATCAGTTTCCGTTCATTATCTTAGTAACGGTTGCACACATTCAACTCAAATTTGACATATGGATATGTCATGAGAAAGTACAGGTCAAGTTCAAATTTGGTCATGGTTTGATGATTTTTGGCAGAGTTATGCCCCTTTTACTTAAAAATAATATGAAATTTTCAGTTTCCGTTCATTATCTCCGCAACGGTACAACACATTCAACTCAAACTGAACATATGGATTTGTCCAAGAGAAAAAACAGGTCAAGTTCGAATTTGGGTCATGGTTCGATGATTTTTGGCAGAGTTTGCCCCTTTTACTTTGAAAATAATATGAAATTTTCAGTTTTCCGTTCATTATCTCCCCAACGGTTACAACACATTCAACTCAAACTTTGATATATGGATATGTCATGAGAAAATACAGGTCAAGTTTGAATTTGGTCATGGTTCGATGATTTTTGGCAGAGTTATGACCCTTTTACATTGAAAATAATATGAAATTTTCAGTTTCTGTTTATTATCTCCCCAACGGTACAACACATTCAACTCAAACTTTGCATATGGATATGTCAAAGGAATGCGCAAGTAAAGTTCAAATTTGGTCATGGTTCAATGATTTTTTTGCAGAGTTATGCCCCTTTCACTTTGAAAATAATATGAAATATTCAGTTTCTGTTTATTATCTCCCCAACGGTACAACACATTCAACTCAAATTTGACATATGGTTATGTTTTTGGAATTCGCAGGCCAAGTGCGAATTTGGTCGTGGTTCAATAATTTTTGGCAGAGTAATACCCCTTTCACTTTGAAAATAATATGAAATTTACAGTTTCTGTTCATTATCTACCCAACAGACTGTTACATATTCAACTCAAATTTGACATATGGATATGTCAAAGGAATGGGCAGGTCAAGTTGGAATTTGGTCATGGTTCGATGATTTTTTGGCAGAGTTATGTCCCTTTCACTTTAAAAATGATATAGATACATCTTAGGAATAAGCAGTTTAAGTTTGAATTTGGTCGTGGTTCAATGATTTTGGGCAAATTTATCTTTCCTGAATGTTGGAAAAATTTTGAACTTTCAGTTTCAGCACTCATACTTTTGTGGAAATGTATGTAGCCATTATTTTGGCTACAAATATGCAATATGCTATTTTCAAAAGGTTAAGACTGAATAATTTCAGTGCCTTGAACATTGTATAAAAATGGTTTGTGTTAACATTGAAAAGTTTAAGGGCTTTGAACTTAAAATGAAAAAAATAATTTGTGCAAACAAATTTGGATCTAAATATTATAACATCTGAAATTTTGGCTGCATGCGGGGGCATCCGTGGCATGATGACACATTTCTAGTTGTTGAAAGTGATATTGTACAATACCAAAATAACAAGGTGCTGACTGGCTTTACAGTGAATTTGATCTTGATTTGAACTTTTGATTATTAGACAAGCAATGGAAGAAGAACATCAAAGACTGGAGGCAGAGAGAAGAAAAATGCAGGAAGCTGAGGACGCTAAGAGGGAGGCTGAGAGACAGAGATTATTAGAGGTAAACTTTACGTATTATGTTTGTAAATTGTTTAATCATTTTTTTGGGGGGGTCCAATACTGTTAGTTAACAAGCATGTTGTATGTGTAAAGATTGGATGTAAATGATTGTACCTTCATTTCTTTTTGTAAATCACTGTTGAAAATTATGTAACATTATGTTTTTTTCCTAAATTTGTATTATTATTTTTACCAAAAATGTTGCTAACCACTAAAAAAAATTCAAGCCTCAATTTACTCTATTTTTCTGACTGTAGCTTTTACTTTTAATCTTTGACAGGTGTAAACTATGCCTTCAAATAGCTAAATACAGTTTTATCTTAAAAAGATATACCACTTCTATAACATTTGAGCCTCTAGAAATTTTGTGTGTCTCAGTTGTATGTGTAAGAACTACATGTATAATTTTTCACAAATTATCAGCTTCGTCGTCTAGAACAAGAAGCGAGAATAAAGATGCAGGAGGAAATTGAGAAACGACGTACTGACGCACTCGCAAGACGCGACTATAATCTCGAGAACAGACAACATGTAGATAAACTTAGACACTACCAAGGTATAACTAGAGCATGGACGTTTTCCTACTTTGTTCAGTGGCCTAGGGAAACATATGAAAGGTAAATATCTTGGTGGTTTTTCTTGTGATTTCTCATAGTAAATTAGTGCAAGGAAAATTTATTGTTATTTGGTGTAAATCATGTTAAATGTGTAGAAAGCATTATATACAATTAGGATTTTGATTTTGATTGTTTATTAGCAAGTAAATTTGTTGTAAGGAGTGGTGGCGTGGCCGAGTGGTTAACACTTTGGACTTGTAATCTTAGAATTGCTGACCATGTGGGTTCAAACCCTGTCAGGGCAAGTCGTTGTTTCCTTGAGCAAGAAACTTAACATTCATTGCTTAGTACTGGCTGGTTCCAGGAACGAATTCGATAGTGTTCAATAAGCTTATAGCTTCAAAAATGATCAAACTAAAATAAATTTGTATAAACTAAATTCGTTTTAAATCTAAGTACATGTATTTCCTTTTTCTAGCATCATGGTTGTTGAAAATGTTTGAATATTTTTATGCGTGTAAATATAATCATATTATGTGATGAATAAGATGGATTTGTTGGTATTTTATACCACTGGTTATATATGAATCGGTATTTGATGGAACTTTTTTTGGTTTAAAGTGAATTGGTCTGTAATGGAAGATCAGTTTTTTTAGTTATACACGTATAATAAATAATTATGTTGATACTATTTTGTATCAAACCATGAAAGATTTATAAATGAATGTGAGAAACATGATACAATATTACATTTATATATATAGCAGATAATAAAGTGGTCTAGAGCAAAATATTATTATTCATCATGTGAATGTTCATACTAAATCCCTTAGAATTTTATCAACAATTTATTTTTTTGAATATTTCATGAAAATATCTAAATGATACATATCCATTGATTTTATCAATATTTGAAATAATTATGGAAAATGTGTCAATTGTAGACCAATTCACTTAAAGCTATATATAGCTTGTTAATTTATAATGATTATTAATTGGCAGAAATTGCACTGAAGCAATATGCAAGTTATCGTTATTCATGATTCATACAAAATTAATAGGATATTTGAAATAATTTTATTATGCCCCCATTTCGAAGAAAAGGGGGTATATTGCTTTGCACTTGTCGGTCCGTCGGTCCGTCGGTCCGTCGGTCCGTAGACCAAATGGTTTCCGAGTGATAACTAAAGAACCCTTAGGCCTAGGAACTTCAAACTTGGTATGGTGATTGGTCATGACCAGTAGATGACCCCTATTGATTTTGGGGTCAAGGGGTCAAAGGTCAAGGTCACATTGACCTTGTAAGCAAAAACGGTTTCCGATCAATAACTAAAGAACCTTAAGGCCTAGGAACTTCAAACTTGGTATGGTGATTGGTCATGATCAGTAGATGACCCCTATTGATTTTGGGGTCAAGGGGTCAAAGGTCAAGGTCACATTGACCTTCTAAGGAAAAACGGTTTCCGATCAATAACTAAAGAACCTTAAGGCCTAGGAACTTCAAACTTGGTATGGTGATTGGTCATGATCAGTAGATGACCCCTATTGATTTTGGGGTCAAGGGGTCAAAGGTCAAGGTCACATTGACCTTGTAAGGAAAAACGGTTTCCGATCAATAACTAAAGAACCTTAAGGCCTAGGAACTTCAAACTTGGTATGGTGATTGGTCATGATCAGTAGATGACCCCTATTGATTTTGGGGTCAAGGGGTCAAAGGTCAAGGTCACATTGACCTTGTAAGGAAAAACGGTTTCCGATCAATAACTAAAGAACTTTAAGGCCTAGGAACTTCAAACTTGGTATGGTGATTGGTCATGATCAGTAGATGACCCCTATTGATTTTGGGGTCAAGGGGTCAAAGGTCAAGGTCACATTGACCTTGTAAGCAAAAACGGTTTCCGATCAATAACTAAAGAACTTTTAGGCCTAGGAACTTCAAACTTGGTATGGTGATTGGTTATGACCAGCAGATGACCCCTATTGATTTTGGGGTTAAGGGGTCAAAGGTCAAGGTCACATTGACCTCTTGGGTAAAAACGGTTTCCGATCAATAACAAAAGAACCCTTAGGCCTAGGGACTTCAAACTTGATATGGTGATTGGTCATGATCAGTAGATGACCCTTATTGATTTTGGGTTCAAGGGGTCAAAGGTCAAGGTCAGATTGACCTCTTAGGTAAAAACGGTTTCCGATCAATAACTAAAGAACCCTTAGGCCTAGGAACTTCAAACTTGGTATGGTGATTGGTCATGACCAGCAGATGACCCCTATTGATATTGGGGTTAAGGGGTCAAAGGGCAAGGTCACATTGACCTTGTAGGTAAAAATGCTTTCCAATCAATAACTTAAGAACCCTTAGGCCTAGGAACTTCAAACTTGGTATGGTGATTGGTCATGACCAGCAGATGACCTTTTGATTTTGGGGTCAAGGGGTCAAAGGTCAAGGTCACATTGACCTTGTAGGTAAAAACGGTTTCCGATCAATTAACTAAAAACGCTTAGGCCTAGGAACTTCAAACTTTGTATGATGATTGGTCGTGACCAGCAGATGACCCCTATTGAGTTTTGGGTCAAGTGGTCAAAGGTCAAGGTCACATTGACCTTGTAAGTAAAAACGGTTTCTGATCAATAACTTAAGAACGCTTAGGCCTAGGAACTTCAAACTTGGCATGGTGATTTGTCATGACCAGCAGATTACCCCTATTGATTATGGGATCAAGGGGTCAAAGGTCAAGGTCACATTGACATTGTAAGTAAAAACGGTTTCTGATCAATAACTAAAGAACGCTTCGGCCTAGGAACTTCAAACTTGGCATGGTGATTGGTCATGAGCAGCAGATGACCCCTATTGATTTTGGGGTCAAAGGTCAAGGTCACATTGACCTTGTATGTTAAAACGGTTTCCGATCAATAACTAAAGAACCCTTAGGCCTAGGAACTTCAAACTTGGTATGGTGATTGGTCATGACCAGCAGATGACCTATTGATTTTGGGGTCAAGTGGTCAAAGGTCAAGGTCACATTGATCCTTGTAGGTAAAAACGGTTTCTGATCAATTAACTAAAAATGCTTAGGCCTAGGAAATTCAAACTTTGTATGATGATTGGTCGTGACCAGCAGATGACCCCTATTGAGTTTTGGGCCAAGGGGTCAAAGGTTAAGGTCATGACCAGTAGATACTTGATAACCCTTATTAATTGTTTGATCACTGGGTCAGAAGTCATGCATAATAACCTTATCACATGACTAATTGGCTGCTGATAGGGGGCATACATGTTTTACAAACATATCTTGTTTTACCAGTCATGGAAGGCGTAAGCTTGAGAGGAGGAATAGGTAAAAAGACAACCTGAAAACAGTTTTATGAACAATTCCTTGTTTTGTAACATTTTTACGATAATGTTATACCATAAACAATTGTTTGCATTCTATTCAAGGTTCAAATTTGATATAGCAAATCTCTTATGCTATTATGTTCATGGGTCATGGACAATACTTCGCATATACCACTACAGTACTGTCCATGAACAAACTTGATCAAACCAAGCCTGCAACATTTTCAATGTTTATGGTTTATATTTTTGACCATTTTGATATTTCTATTATCTACAGGTATATTGTGATCTATGCAAAAATTTTGATTCTGTATTTTAGTTTGAACAAAACATAATTTATAAATACAAAAAAAAAGTTGTAAATTATATAAGAATCTCTTGAAATTATTAGATTACATTAAGATGAACCTACTATCTATTCCAAAAAGAAAGATGTACAGGTATTCAATATTCCTTTAGAAAGATACTTATATACATGTTCACAAGTGGACTATGAGATGTAATGCAAACAAATTGTTTTGATATAACATATATATTTTCTAACATGTCACTACAGATCAGTGCCTCTGCATCCACTAAGATATGATATGTGTGCTCTATATATATAACAGATTATCTCTTTCAGAGTGGAACCTGAGCCATATTATCCAGGCATTTGCATATTTAACATATTAATAACATCTGTCATATGTAGCAATTCAGATCGGAATATCCATCCCTAGAGAACTCGCCAATGGATTGGAACCCCAAGGGGCTGATATTCTGATCTGAATCGCAAATACATGTCAGATATTTTTTCTTGCATATTCGACCATATTCTACCATGTTTTAAATGATAAACCTCAATGAATTAACACTGTCATTTCATCTGTTACTTTTTTAAAACAGTAGCGAATGACTTCAAAACTTCATTCATAAAGGCGAAATGACATCTTCCTTTGCACACAGTTTTATTCTAAATGCACAAAAATGACATCATTTTTTACAGTTTATTCATAAAATGTACATAAATTATGTCATTTTAAAGCAATAACTGATCTGGCATCTTCATGCCTGATGAAATTTCCGGAATTGGTAAAACTAATAGAAACGTCTGTCCAATATGCAAGAACAGATTATATTATGTTGAAATATCATTGAACTTTAATACATTAAGCTGATTACCTTCCCACTTGTGTGTTCCATTCAAACTGTTGTGAATTATAATTCAAGAGTTATTGCCCTTTCTAAACCTGTTTGATTCTAATTCTGTTGAAAACATAAAAACAAATGCAACATTTCATTTTCAGTGTTACCAGTATAATAATGTTGTATATATAACATTAACCCATTACCATTTGGTAATAAAAAGATGAAAATTTTAAATCATATCCAGTATTGAGACTGGTCAGACTGCACAGATGTACAGGCTTGCCTGGCTCTATACTGGTGGCAAATATGATCAAATTTAGGTTTCAGTAGGTTGTGATTCCGGCAGGTTAAGGGTTAAAAAATGCATATAAAGAAAAGTTATTACATAAATGCATAAAATGTAATAAATGACAAATTAATAGAGCAGTATTATCATCACATTTCATATTCATAAAATTATGAGTTTTGTTTTTCAAAATAGATGTGTTTCAATTAAACTGATCACTTTTTTGTGTTGCTTTTACAAGTTTTTGCAAGAATAATTCATTACTCACAATATTTTTTACTACATGTTTTCCATTGTTCAATTTATTCTTGGTTTTATTATTAAAGCAATAGTTTATTATAGTAGTGCTGTAGGGAGGGTGTGAATATCATTTGCTTAGGAGGTATTTTAACACCCAGCATGTATTGGTTGATGTCAAATGCCATTTGTCTACTGTAACTCCTTCAAATTAATTCATATTGATAACTTGACATTTATTTATATAAAAACATTGCTGGTAAAGAATAAAAATAAAATAAACTTTTTAATCCACTGAATTCGTTTAATGGATATACCTGACTTTAAATTTAGAATGGTGCTTCCAAAGTATAAGGGATTTCAATATCAAAACATAAAAATTCAACTACCAACGGTATAGAGCCTTAGTCTGGAGTTCCTTTCCCTTACACTAAGTTACTTTCCAATTTCCGTAGAAAATAAAGACAGGGAACCTGACTAGATAGAGCCTATTCAAATGAGCCGTGTCACGACAAAACCAGCCTGCGCATCCGCGCAGTCTGATCAGGATCCATGCTGTTGGCTATCAGTTTCTCTACTTGTAATAGGGTTGATAAGCGAACAGCATGGATCCTGATCAGACTGCGCGGTTGCGCAGGCTGGTCTGGATCCATGCTGGTCGCAAACCCATTATGTTGGTTTTGTCGTTACGCGGCTCAAATTGCAAGCAAGGTTAAATGTTAAGTAACTTCCTACTGTTATATTTAATGGAAGGCACCAGAATGATCTAAACCGTAATAAACAACATATCCATAAGCTATACATATGCAGCAATACATTGTACAGCCATATATAATGCTTTCATATTTCACACGCTTGGGGCTTGCCAATTAAATAATCTAATGCTTTTTATATAAGACATTTACGCTGTGTATTGATTATTACTTTATCATATAAGGTGTACAATTAATATAAAAATTATTCTGTCCTCACACATAATTTATATCGAAGATATACCATTATTATCTGTTTTAAGATTTTCAGTACATGTACTTTTGCAATATTCTGTTATGACTAAAAACTGTATCAGGTTTTGCATCAAAATTGAAATTATTTTGAAAATAAAATACATTTTCTTTCCTTTTAACAAGGATTGTCTAAAATATAAAATACCTTGAAATTGGTAGCTGTTAGTCCATGAGGTTGACAGTTTATTGAATGGGGTTAAAATTTCATGCAAGAATGTGAAGGATTTTTTTTGTGGGGTGAGATGCCTCAATTTTTATCAACTTCCATGAAATATCTTTTAAACCAGTATTTAAGACAGGTAAACAAAAATACTTACATATGTAAGGAAAGTCACCAATTTTGTCAGCAGACAAACACCAATAAGACTCGAATATTTTTATCGGTACTAAAGCTACATCTTGGAATACATAAATAAATTTAACAATTCATTTTTTTCAGACCTATTGGAGCAGGTGATCCACGCAAGGTAGTTAAAATAAATAATCCTAAACCGAAAAAACCTGCTGATGTTCCACCGGAATCTGGAGAAGCACCTGCACCGGCTATACCGTGATATTTCAAACATTTTCAACCAGATAATTTACCACATCTTCTGCTAATGTAAAAATGTTTCGGAAATCATGTTCAACATTTTTCCAGTTAAAAATTTTTATTCAGTCAATGTCACAGTCTGTCAGGGAGAAATGTTTCACTTTTATATTATCTCTCTTAAACAGCCTCGATCAAACTGATTTTGCAATTTTTTATATATAATGTTGTTGTTTTCATTGCTACCATGGAGTGACCCCATTTCAGGAATTTTTTCAAAAACATTTCAGTTTTATTGATAAGTCTGGTAAAATGGAAATATATACTTGAAATTAAAAAAGATTTTAAGTAATGAAATATTAGTTCTTAAAGAATTATGAACAGTTATGTTGAATTTTAATGTCTGTTTATCTGTGATGTTAGGGTAAAATTTGTTATGCTGTGATAAACCAGTTGTCATTATAATTATAGAATTATGTTGCTTAATAGATATTTGTTATACTATATAGTCTTTGATAAGAGTTTATTTTATTTATTAAACCATACATTAAATTTTATTTAATGAAACTTTACTGTTTTTTTATTGAAGATTTTTATTCTCACTAGCATAGACAAACTGAAATCCTTTTTCATTTTACTGCCAGTTTCTATTCTGTCTGTATGCCTACTTACATTTTTTACATGTATATATATTTCTGTGTGCACTTGTTACCATGGTTTTCTGTTGTAAATGTGCCTTTATTATTATGTAAGCAATATATACAATATACAACAATAAATTTTTCAAATTTTTCTACAATGTTTATTGTTTATATCACAGCCAACTATTACATTAAAGCAACAAAAAATTAGCATGTAGTGATAAGCAAAATGAAATTTCTGTACAGTGTCCCTCCCTAACCTTTCACATTCTCTAGTTTGAACATATTTATTTTTGCTTGATTAAAGCTGGAATTAATTTTGAGCCTCCCTCAGGTCCACCCGACACTAACCAGTATAGTGGTGTCATATCGAGGAAATATAGTTATGACGCCAAAATTTTTATTAAAATATCTAGACCACAATATTTGTGTACTGTAACACTCTTCTTTTTAATGCAAGTTACCTCCCTTAGAAAGTTTCTGAATTATTACATTGTCTTTGATAAAAGTTTGGAAAGCTTTAATTACAGCCATACAATAATCAAATTAATTACTTGACCTAACCTATTTATCTATATAAACTAATATAATTATGCTATGGTTATTGTACCATGTCTTTGCAACATAACTTTCCCCCAAAATAAAAATAAAAAATTGTTCCAGTTGAATGAAACAGTCAGGAATGGTTTCTTAAAGAAAATCTCCATCACACCCATTTAAAAGTAAACAGTGTGTAAAACAAATAAAAATACACCCCAAATGAACATTAACCCAAAGTTACATTTATAAATAAATTAAAAACAACAGCAGAAGATTAATAAAAGGCGCTGAATTTGTTTGGGTCTCAGAATGTCGGGTGAAGGTTGTGAGACTAAATTGGCTATAAGACTTATTGCAACACTGATATTCAATTCAATGTTTATTTTGCTTAAACAATTTAAAAAAATTGTCTTAACTGAGATTTGAACTCTCTAGACCTCTCGCTTCCTAAGTGAGATTGTAAACCCCTCGACCACAGGAATGTTATGATTTAAGAGCCTGAAGAAAACTATTATTCTAAATTAGGGTTTGTAACCCTTATTAATTTCGATATATTTTGTTCACGGTAAACCTGTTGTTTAATTAACACTGATGTAAACAAGAGCCATGTCAACATGGCCATCCCCCGCCAAATGTGTTTGCTCATTGGAAGAATGTTTATGTAGTAGAGCAGAATAAATCAATATTAAGAGGTCTTTTGGTAATGAAAACTGATGGCTGAAGTGATAACAGATTTGAAACTTATGTGAATACTGATGGCTGAAAATAACAAAGGGCAATAACTGAAAAATAATGCAGGGTAGGTTATCATTCTTGTGTGCTGCACCCTCCTCAGTAAAATCTATCCACCTATGAAGTTTCAAGTTGATATCGCAAATACATTTTGAGATAAGCTCCCAACAAAATATATGAAAAAGAACAAAGGGCAATAACTCAAAAATTGTATAGGGAAGAGTTATCATTCTTGCGCACAGCATTCCTCCTCAATAAAATCTATCCACCTATGACATTTCATGTTGACATCTCAAACACTTTTGAGTTATGCTCCACTTGAGTGAAAAATTAAGTATGAAAAATAACAAAGGGCAATAACTCAAAAATAATGAAAGGTAGAGTTATCATTCTTGTGCACTGCACACCTCCTGAGTGAGATCTATGCACCTATTAAGTTTCATGTTGATATCTCTAACCCTTTTTGAGTTATGCTCTAGACAAAATAAATTTTGAAAAATAACAAAGGGCAATAACTCAAAAATCATGCAGGGTAGAGTTATCATTCTTATGCACTGAAATCCTCCTCAATGAGATCCATCCACCTATGAAGTTTCAAGTTGATACCTCAAATACTTTTTGAGATAAGCTCAGGACAAAATAGTATGAAAGGGCAATAACTCAAAAATTATATAGGGAAGAGTTATCATTCTTGCACACAGCATTCCTCCTCAATAAGATCTATCCACCTATGACATTTCATGTTGACATCTCAAACACTTTTTGAGTTATGCTCCACTCAGGTGAAAAATAAGAATAAGAAATAAGAATAACACAATATTAGAAATCTTCGATCAATCGGGAACTATTTTTTCTTTCCCGAGAAGGCTTGAAAATTAATGCGCCTGTCATTTGACAATCTTTACGCAGTGATCTCCCCTTAATTTTTCAGCGTTAGTGTACATATAAAGGGCAGTTACCACTTCGAGGAGTTTGGACTACTGGTTTCGGTTTTTGCAAATAAGCACATCGGGGTCTGAAATTTCGCTATCATTATTTGTTTGGTCAAATAAAAACAATATAGCTGCTATATACAACAACAAATAAATGATATGTTAATATTGGATGTTTTTGTTTTCATAAAAATATTATTCTGATAAAAAGTTAAAAAGAAAACAACAACAATTTAAAGCAAATTCAAATAGTGAGCGTCTGGGTAAATTGTATAAAGCTATACACCTGCTGCAAAAATTAAAAATAAATGTTTGAATTTGAAAAAAAAAGAATACTTCAAAAATACCCATATGAAAGACAAATGTCAGTATATTTCTATCAGAGTAAAATTTAATGGTGCCTGCATAAAATCATTGATAAATTGTAAAAGATCTACTTAAAATAACAGCATGATAATTTTATTTTGTTCCAAATCATTTAATTCTGTTTACATACAATATTCATGTGTGTTAAATAATGGAGACAATCTATGTTAAATCTCTTTTCAAGCATCAACTATAAGATTATAGAAACAATATAATAATTATGTTAACAATAAACGTGATTGAAATGACGTTTGGAATAGTGGTGATAAATTATGATGATGATAAGGAAGATGATGATGGTAGTGATGATAATGATGATGATAAGCGTCATTATTATTATCGTAATTATTTAAGGTATGATGTAGATAATGAAGATTCGAGGAATGTAGATTGGGATGGTGTTGATGATTATGCAATATAATGGTGATAAGGAGAATGATGGTGATAATTGTTAGTTTCATTGTATGTTTGGGTCTTTTCTCTTTATTCCTTAGATCAATATCTATATGAATATGTTGATGACAATGATGGCTATTAGTTCAGATTATTTAAAAAAAAATGTGTATTTTTTACATTGCCATGGCAAAATTTTGCCATGGTCTTGCCGAATCATATAGAAGCGCAATTTATTTTGCTGACAATACCTGGTAGGATGATCTAGGTGTTGATTGGGACCTGTAACAACAGAAACAAAATAAAACGAATCATTATTTACAAAAAAAATATTATACATGTACACTATGATGACGAAATCTGCAGTAAGTGTAGTTTTGGAAATTTATACATGTTTCATTGTTATAAAACCCTAATGACCTAGGTAAGTACAGTACTAGGGAAATCTCATAATTTTGAACTAATCAAAACCTTAGTTCTCCAAAGGTACAGAATCATTACAAGCCAGATTATCCTTCTTTTAAGCATTGCATCAAACTTACAGATTTATATCTGTTATAATAGGTGAATATTCACGAGTTTAGTAAACAGACACAAGTACTAATTAAAAGGTTAGATCAGGACACTTTTTTTTAAAATACAGGTTATTAGTTCAACTAAGACGTCACCATTTTTAACCAGTTTTTTGTTAATCAAGGTTTGATTTGTAGCCAGAAAGTTGTCATTAAAGAAATAAAGAAAAAAAAAAAGACAGACAATTTAATATTGTCTAAAGTCCATGTAAATAGAACTAATACCATTGACATAATTAAAAAAACATGTGTCAAACTTATTTTCATCATAAAGCAACAAAAGTGAGACTTTTTCAACAACAACAAAAATAATTGAGATAGATAGATAGATAGATAGATTAGATAGATTAGATAGATAGATAGATAGATAGATAGATAGATAGATAGATTAGATTAGATTAGATTAGATTCGATTCGATTCGATTCGATTCGATTCGATTCGATTCGATTCGATTAGATAGATAGATAGATAGATAGATTAGATAGATTAGATAGATAGATTAGATAGATTAGATAGATAGATAGAGATAGATAGATAGATAGATAGATAGATAGATAGATAGATAGATAGATAGATAGATTAGATAGATAGATTACATAGATAGATTAGATAGATAGATAGATAGATAGATAGATAGATTAGATAGATAGATTAGATAGATAGATTAGATAGATAGATTAGATAGATTAGATAGATAGATTAGATAGATTAGATAGATAGATTAGATAGATAGATAGATAGATAGATAGATAGATAGATAGATAGATAGATAGATAGATAGATAGATAGATAGATAGATAGATAGTTGGGGTTGGGTGGGGTGGGGTGGGGTAGGGTAGGGTAGGTAGGTATTGTAGGTTAATACATACTATTTATCTCATTTTGTACATTTTATAACAGATAATGACCTGTGTTAAAAATATTTTGATCGATTTTAAAATCAATTTACTGGAGTATTCATCAATATATAAGTTTCACCCTATTGAATAAAAATTTAGTAAATGAAATTTTAATTAAGACCTATGGAGACACTTGATTGTATTATGTCGAAGAAACATCAACCTTTAGGTGCCATTCTACATAAATTGGAAGCTAAAACACTTAACTTTCAAATGACCTTTAATCGTTAACAACAAAAAATATGTAACTTAGAAATTATCTTTCAAATCATGTAGCAGATGGTATTTTACAAAGAATGAAAATTTAAACTACAATGTAGTGCAATTTATTTCTTTTAAGCATTGTATGATTAAAGGAATTATAAATCATAATCACAAATTTATGAAAACATGAGATTCATTATCCTACTTTTTGAGTAATCTTCCTCTAAAAATAAGTTTTTGGCTCTTTCAATGTCCAATTTCAATTTCCATATTTATGTTAAAGGCAAATATATATTATCAATTTGTTAAGAATAATAATATAATATAATTATTATCTATATTGATAGAGAAATAACATTCATTTCCCTGGCGGAGTTCCGACAGTGCAATTAGATCTGTGTTTTATTTTCTTGCATTGATATTAACCACAATTATCATACACTTATATTCCTGCATTTGAAATTCAAATGAAATGAACATACAAAGATGATGGTTTTCTTTATAATTTTTTCTTTATCATCTTATGCAATAATTATCATAAATCTCATGATTTATGAACACTTTCCACTATTCAGTTGTATTGGGTGGCTTGAATTATATTCTATAAAATTAATTGGATAACAAAAAGAAGTTCACACATTTTTTGATCAGGGGAGGTAACTCTGATTTGATGTCATAACAGAAAAGTCAAGTGTCTTAAAACACTATTTGCAAAAAAAGAATAAAGGGATTTCATCATGCATTTTGCTAAATGGAAGAAGAACATCAAAGACTTGAGGAAGAGAGAAAAAAATGCAGGAAGATGAGGACGCAAAGAGGGAGGCTGAGGGACAGCGATTATTAGAGGTAATGTTTTATGTTTGTAAATTGTTTAATCTTTTTTTTTGGATTGTTAGTTAACAAGCATGTTGTATGTGTAAGTATTGTTTGTAAATGATTGTACTTTCATAATTTTGTTGTGTAAATCACTGTTGAAAATTAAGTAACATTATTATTTTTTCATATAATTGTATGATTTCATTTGCTAAAAATGTTGCTAACCACTAAAAAAATTCAAGCCTGAATTTACTTAATTATCTTTCCGACTGTAGCTATTACATGTACCTTACATTTTTGGCATGTGTAAACTTAAATACAGTGTTTATCATGAAAAAAATATACCACTTCTAAAACATTTGAACTTCCAGAAATTTTGTGTGTCAAAGTTGTATGTGTAAGAACTGTATTTTTTCCCACAAAATTAACAGCTTCGTCGTCTTGAACAAGAAGCGAGGCTAAAGGAGCAGGAGGAAATTGAGAAACAACGTGCCGCCGAAGACGCAAGACGCAACTTTTATCTCGAGAACAGACAACACCTGGAACAACTTAGACACTACCAAGGTATAAGTAGAGCACGGACGTTTTCATACTTTAAATTTGTTCGAAGGCCTAGGGAGACACATGAAAGGTAAATATCTTGATGGCTTTTCTTGTGATTTATCATAGTAAATTAGCACAAGTAAACTGATTGTTATTTGTTCAAATCATGTTAAATGTAAAGAAAGCATTATGTACATTTAGGATTTTGATTTTAATTTTTTATTACGAGTAAATTTGTTGTAAGGAGTGGTGGCGTGGCCGAGTTGTTAACACTTTGGACTTGTAATCTTAGAATTGCTAACCATGTGGGTTCAAACTCCGTCAGGGGCAAGTTGTTGTTTCCTTGAGCAAGAAACTTTACATTTTTTGCTTAGTACTGGTTGGTTCCAGGAATAAATTCAAGAGTGTTTCAATAAGCTTTTAGCTTCCAACACGATCAAATTAAAATAAATTTGTTTTGAAACGAAGTACATGTATTTCCTTTTTCTAGCATCAAGTATGTTGAATATGCTTGAATATTTTTATATGTGTAATAATCATATTATGTGATGAATAAGGTGGATTTGTTCATACATGTATTTTGTAGTATTTTACAATTTTACACCACTGGTTATATATGAATCGGTATTTGATGGGACTATTTCTGGTATAAAGTGAATTGCTCTATATGTAGGGCCATTTTTTTAGTTTTAGATATACATGTAAAATAAATAATTATGTTGATAGTCAGACATAAAAAGAAACCAAAAAAGAATTATAAACGGATGCGAGATACATGTTCAGATATGTCATAATTTTATTCTTATATCGCAAAGAGTAGTGTTCTAGAACAAAACATTATTATTCTTCATATAAATTTTCATGCTAAAATCCCTTTGAATATTTATCAATATTCTTTTTATGCCACCGCAGCATCTGCGATGCGGTTGTGTAAAGCGATTCACCTGTGTGTGCGTGTGTGCGAGTGTGTGTGTGTTATAATGTTAACTTAAAAAATCTTCTTGTGAAAAAGCACTAGTCCAATTTCAACCAAACTTGGCATGATTGTTCCTTGTGTGAAGGGCTTCCAAAATTGTTCAAAAAATTTGATTCCATGCAGAAATCAGGTTGCCATGGCAACCAAAATGAATTATAAGAATAAATTTAAAAATCTTATTATAAAGACGCACACGGCCTAGAGCTTAGATATTTCGCTTATGGCATTGTCTGGTAAACCTCTACCAAGATTGTTCAAATTATAGCCCTTGGGTTAAAATTGGCCCCGCCCTTGGGGTCATTGATTGTCATTATGTACATATAGTAAAAACTTAAAAGATCTTCTTGTATGAAATGAAACAACTTACATTGGAATGTCTTATACATGTTATGCAATTTTTATGTAATATTCAATAGCTGGGAGTAAGTCTAAAGGTAATGATTTTCAGAGATATCTATGAAGTGATTCAGGTCATGAACTCTGGCAAGACAGTAGTGAGCATTGTAGAGATATTAAATGAAACAATTTTAGCACATTATAAGGACATTATGATTCACACCATGTTTATAATAATGATTATGTTTTTAGAAATTGGTTATGTTTGATTGAAAAGATGGTATTTAAGAAAAAGTTACTGTACCTGCATTTCAAAGTTTCATACAGCTATATAATACAGTTAATATCTATTTTTTGTCAATAAAAAGTTCTTTTAGTTTTGAATAAATTATTGCACTATGGCCTTTGTATCTTAAGAATAGACACATTTGCACATGTGTCTAATACTTTGACATGCTGAAATATGACCTTGACCTCCTAATTCACTAGACACTACTGCATTATGGCAAAGTTCAATTGTACAGTAACAAAAAATCTACTTCTGTTATATTAATGAAAATTGCAATACTTAAGCGATATGTAATACGTTAAGTTAGAGTTATTCATGATTCAAATAAAATTAATAGGATATTTGAAATATTTTTGCGACGGACGCGCCCTCAGGCGCGTTCAGAGCTAAGTCATTTACACATGGGATTTCGTTGGCTACACTCGCGCAATGTGTCCTAAACCAATTAACAGACTAAGAAATAGTACATGAATTTGATCCTTCAAAACTCCCATACTTTGTCTGGATATCTTAATGTCTTCCATATTTAGCCTTTTCAATTTCAAATTAAGTTATCCAAGTTAAAATATGAACGTATATTATTGATAAAAACGTTGTAGTCCCGTAGTATTATTGCGCAATATGCAAATTACTGCTGAAACGATTTACCGCTGTCGAAAAAGTAGGACAGCAAATTATACTACAATAAAGGTGTAACCTCTGAGTTCCAAGACATTATTAGTAGGAAATAAATATTTCTACATTATACAAAACATTATTATTAACAAATCAAAAGTTTTTCGTGACTCTAGGATAACTCGCGCATTAATAAAAGAAGAACTATTTTCGTGACTCATACCGCGGGTTTAGCTGAATATTCAGCAGTTATTAATATATTAGATACAGTAGAAAGGCTAGTATAAATATCTATTTTTGAAAATGCATGTAAGACACTTTACCGGCATGTAGTCTTTCATGGTAAGGAAGTTATAATATCAGTTCTACTTCCGATTCTTGTGGTTTGTTTACATATTTTACTAGGTCATGATATGAGTTAACCTTCGCTATTCTAAAAATAGATTCTGCTCCACCTGTTCTGATTTTTGGACAGGCGATTAGGAAGTACACATTAAACATGTAATTAATAAACCAGCGGATTGTAATGCAATACTTTTAGAAATGCTATACAATTGTAAGAAGCAAACAAGTTGAAAATGGAATTTAGTGTGAAGTTGAAAAGGACAACTAAACACTGTAGTGCTTAAGTGACATTTAAATTAAAATAAAAACGATGTGCTCTGGCCTCTACATCTTTACCTTGTAAATAAAAAAAATCTAAGAAATACACTATTAATTGCTGATGATTTTAACCATTTTTTTTTAATGAGACATATCCAAGAGAAATAAAATTACAAATGACTTTTATTTTATTGTCTGTATGCCCACTATGATATAACACGAAGCAATTCTAAATAGCATTCTCAAATGTATAATGTATTATGTTTGAAGTTTATTTGCCTGGATTTATTCTAGAAATATTTCGTTGATAGTTTTTTTTCTATTTACATATCATTTCTTAGAATAAATCGATAAGGACACTGATTTACAAGTTTGACCAGAGTTTTTAGGCATAAATTTCATTCTGTATTTAAGTGCTTGAAAGTAGAAAATCTGAATTATATCAATTTGGGACACAAAATATATTGCTCTACAAATCTCGAACTTGTATGGAACAAATTTTCTCTGTTATATATTTTGTGTTTTGTTTTTGTTTTGTTTTTTTTCTAAAAGAAGCCTTAATGTCTCTCCGGTTGCATGTCCGTCGCATTCAGTGCTGCAGCACTTTGATTTTTACCAGTCATGGAAGGCATATAATAAATATAAGCTTGAGAGGAGAAATATGGAAAAAGGCAACCTAAAACAAATTTATGAACAATTTCTTGTTTTTGAAACATTTTTATGATAATGTTATACCATAAAAAATTACTTGCGTTACTTTAACATTTTCAAATTTAATTGGAGTATAATTGGACAGCAAATTTTTTATGCTATTAATTGTTCAGGTGGCATGGACAGTACTTTGCATTTACCACTATCGTCCATGAGCAAACTCAATAAAACAAAGCCTGCAACATTTTCAATGTTGACGTTTTATAGTTTCTAGTATAATTGCCATCATTTTATCACTGTTCTTTCACCAATGTGCTAAAATGATGTCATTTAAAAGCAAGCGACTCATCTGGCACCCTCATGCCATATGAAATTTCCGGAATTGGTTAAACAAACGGAAACACCTGTCGAATATGCAAGAACAGATTATATTATGTTGAAAAATCATTGAACTTTAAAGGGACTCCACTGGGGTTTAAAATCCTAGAAACATAAAATATGAATTCCTTACATAAATGAGCTGAGGCACTTTAAACATGCAAAGATTTTAAAGAAATATACTTTTAAATAAATTGAAAATCTTATTTTTATGCTTTTCTTAGCCGATTAGGGTGAAAAGCGTTTAAACGCTTTTCATTTTGGGTCATTATTTTACAATTTGAATAATTATTCTGGAAAAACGAAGTGCGCAAATGATCTGAAATTTTGCACAAAGATTAGTGGTCTTAACCTACATCAAATGGTATATTTATCTGGAAAAAAATATTTTCAATCCCATCATGTCAAAACACCTCAGTGGAGTCTCTTTAATACATTAGGCTGGTTACCTTCCCACTTGTGTGATCCATTAAAATTGTTGTGAATTAAAAATCAAGAGTTATTGTTCTTCCTTAACTTATTTGATTCTAATTCTGTTGAAAGCATAAAAACAATTGCAATATTTCATTTTCAGTGTTACCAGTATAATAATGTTGTATATATAACATTAACCAATTACCATTGGGTAGAAAAAAAGATGAAAATTTTAAATCATATCCAGTATTGAGACTGGTCAGACTGCACAGATGTACAGGCTTGCCTGGCTCTATACTGGTGGCAAATATGATAAATTTTGGTTTCAGTAGGTTGTGATTCCGGCAGGTTAAGGGTTTAAAAATGCATATAAAGAAAAGTTATTACATAAATGCATAAAATGTAATAAATTACAGTGTCCTGAATCGTCCACAAAATTTCGCTAGTAACACGTGATAATATTATCGCCTCAAAAGGGCGTTTATCGCCTGAGGAACACACAACATATAAAATAAGATGATAATTATCGAGTTGAAATTGTTAAATTTCGCTAGTATAAATGTCCCTGGTCTATAAAAAATGTGATAATTATCGCTTGAGAGACTAGCGAAATTTAGGACATGCGAAATTTAGTACTAATTTCGCCCTTTAGAGGCGATGATTATCGCGTGTTTACTAGCGAAATTTTGTGGACAAAATAGGACAACGTAATAAATGGCAAATTAATAGAGCAGTGTACTTATTTTGTTTTTAAAATAGATGTGTTTTAATTTAACTGATCATTTTTTATGTTGCTTTTAAGTTTTTGAAAGAATTATTCAATACTCACAATATTTTTTACTATATGTTTTCAATTGTTCAATTTATTCTTGGTTTTATTATTAAAGCCATAGTTTATTATAGCAGTGCAGTAGGGAGGGTGTTCATGAGGTTGAATGACCTTATCTCAGACACAGATGTCAAATGCTATTTGTCCTCCATAGCTCCTTCAAATCAATTCATTTGTGGTGGCATGGCCGAGTGGTTAACGCATCAAACTAGTAATCTTATGATCGCTAGTCGCATGGGTTCAAACCCCGTCAGGGGTAAGTCGTTGTTTCCTTAAGCAAGGATCTTTACACTCATTGCTCAGTACTGGTTGGTTCCAGGAACGGATTCAAAAGTGTGTCTGTAAGCTTTTAAATAGCTTCCTACACAATCAAACTAAAATAAATTCTGTATAAACCAAATCAATCCATACTGATAACTTGGCATTTTATTTGTGGAAAAACATTGATGGTAAAGAATTTAAAATAAAACCTACTTTTAAACCTACAAAGTTTGTTTAATGAATGTACCAGGTTTTAAATTTGAAGTGGTCCATTCAAAGTATAAGGGATTTCAATAACAAAACACAAAAATTAACTACCAACATGATAGAGTGTAGTCAGATTGCAAATACATGCTCTATACTGACAGTAAAAGCTGTTTGCTTTTAGCTCCTAGCAGGTTAAATTAAAAAACTGCCTACTGTTATATTTAATAGAAGAAATTAGATCTAAAACCCAAACATATTTGTAATAAACAATATGGTATACAATGTGTAATATAAACTATACATATGCAGCAATACATTGAATAGCCATAATTCTTTCATACTTCCAACGCTTGGGGCTTGCCAATTTAATAATCTAAGGCTTAATTAATGACTTTATTTTATGAGGTGTACAATATAACAAGAGCCACCGCCGACTTTTTTACTTTTTCTAAAAAAAAAAAATAAACAGTTTAAACAAATCATAAAGGTTTTCCTTTTTTTAAATCTTTTTAGGTCTGTCACACATACGATATATGTACATATATTATAACCAGTTCCAGAATTATGACAATTAAACACAAAATTAAATAACTTGACCTTGACTGTCAAGGTCATTTAAAGTTAAAGGTTAGTTCATACTTGATAGTTAGGTCTTGTCTAAAATGTTGTTTTGTCAATATTAAGGGGATATTTTTTCATTTGAGTGAAATATGGAATATATTTTCACGAAACTTGATATAATGCCACATATTTTCACGAGCCGGGACGGCGAGTGAAAATATGTGGCATTTTATCCATTTTATCATGTTGAGTGAAAATATATACCATATTTCACGAAAAACGAAAAAATAACCTTTTATTTAATTTCATCATCACAGAAAAATGGTTACGAACCCCATTGCTTGCTACGCATCTGTGTACAGCGGGCAGTAATATATTATTGCGTCTTTTTTGCACACGATATTTGGCGCTACATTGTGACGTCACGTAAACAACTCTTTGTTAATAACTGAATTAAAGATATTGGTGTTCGGATTTATTTTCTTAGTTAGACCATTTTCTATCATTCTAGATAGTTTTCAAAACAAAATTCAACAAAAACTTGTTTTGTATTTCTCAGATTTTTCAAACAAAATGGCGAAAGTAGTCATGCGTTTCGACTCATTTCGCCCACTTTCATATTTATATTTCATATTTATTTTTCAAAAATATGAAATATATTTGACTGATATAGCACCATATTTCATGGGTAAAATTAAATAAATGAAGATAATCCATCTCTTACCAAGTTACAGTTATATGAAAATTTTATTACTTTGACCTTCAAGGTCAAGGTCATATATGAGTGAAGGTCAAGGTCTGTCTAGTTAACTTAAAGGGCTATCCTTAAAGATTATTATATTTGAAGACAATCCATAAAAAATGACAAAGCAATAGCCACTTAAAGCAAGAAACAAGCAAAATTTGGACATTTGACCTTGAAGGTCAATGTCATTATGAGTGTAGGTCAAGGTCTGTCTGGTCAACTTAAAGGTTATTGTTCACGTTTGAAGACAATCCATTTAAAATTAAAGTTATAGCCACTAATAGCAAAAAATCAGCGAAAAACAAGCAAAATTTAGATATTTAACCTTGAAGGTCTAGGTCATTTATGGATGAAGATCAAGTCTAGTCTACTAAAAGGTATTGTCCCAAGGGCTGTTGTGGCTAAGTATAAAGACAATACACATAGAACTTAAAAAGTTATGATCAAGGTACAAGTTTGCAGTTGGCAACGGCGACATGACTGCATTTTTTTATTATTTTTTTAAGTCGCGCTAAAAATTATTCTGTCCAAAACATATGATTTACATTGAAGACATATGCTTTTAATTCTTTTTAAGACTAAAAGCCGTACCAGGTTTTGCATCAAAGTTAATAAAATATATTTTCTTTCCTTTTAACGAGGTCTGATCTTAATATAAAATATCTATAAATTGGTAGCTGTTAGCACATGAGGTTGACAGTTTATAAAATGGGGTTCAAATTTCATGTAAGAATTTATAGGTTTTTTTTGTGGGGTGAAAATCCTCACTTTTCTATCAACTTATATGAAATATTTTTTAAGTCTGGTAAACATAAAAACTCACATATTTAAGAAAAGTAAACAATTTTGTAAGCAGACAAATACAAAACTAAGGTATTTTTATCAGTACTAAAAACTTCATCTTAAAATACATAAATTAATTTTACAATTCATTTTTTCAGACCGATGGGAGCGGGTGATCAAGGCAAGAATAAAAATAATAAAATAAATCAACCGAAAGACAAGCACTGAATGTACTGATGGGGAGGCTATGACAGAATGTTTCAGACTCTTTTTGCTTAAAATGTGCTATAATTTCAAATATTTCCAAAATAAGATGATCTGTCCATTGTGCCATTTATCCTTACTGTTGTGTTTATTCATTCATATGGTTAATAAGGTAGACTAATCATTTTGTTAATATTCCAGAACTTTTCATAACTACATCATGCAAATTTTGAAGACCTAAACTGTTACATGACTTGCCAGCAAGTATGACGACTGTTCATTATAAGATCACACTACCATTTTGTATCTGACGGTTCCTTATCACAATATTCTAGGACTGTTCATCATGCCAGCATAAATACTTTATGTCATTTATCATTGAATGATAATAACAACTGCAAGTTATGTAACATTTTTATTGAACATAAACATAAAGCATATTCACGTATAACATAATTGAGATTCAATTAAGCAAGATACTGTCTTGTGAGGAGTATTCATGCTCTACGGATTCTCTCGAAGCAAACATTGAATGAAATCTCGGAAATTTTATTCATAGATCTATTTCAAAAGAAAATTATTCCCATTTCATTACTCGTCACTGACTTTATCGGTTTCAAATATTTATTAAAGCTAAGTATTTGAAAAAATACATGTCTGCAAAGCTTACTCAAAATTGAATCAATCTAAGTGAAAATTGATCAACACTCAACCATTTTATCGATAAACCTCACTAGCTTGAAATATGAACTGCGGGAAATCCGTTGTTAACAGGGTTTGGGGTAATATATTATCAGGTAGGTTATCCCTATCGATCATGTACGTCTTACCATTTCAGAACATCGAAGCCTTAGTATTGTATTATATATAGCGTGTTTTGGAAGTTTTTGTTGAAAATGAAGCTATGTGGAGAAAAAGAACCACATTTTCTGTGGAAATTTTTCAAGTGCTGTATAATGAATTATGTCGCCAATTATTTTTAGAACACAAATATATAATTTTTTGATTTTATTTATTCAAATTATAGTGAACATTAATTACTTCAGCGGCAAATATCGTTTTCAAATTAAAGTTTCGTAAAATATGTTGATGAATTGAAGCAATTTTTGTTTTAAAGCCGCAATCTGATTCATACAGTTAGTCTCCCCCCATGCTCTACTGTAACTCATTAGTATAAACATGTGTTTTACTTTATTGTTTTTTTTAAAAAGCTTCAAATTATTCTTTAAATTTTTCTTTTATTTAACTGTATCGAAAATTTGAATTTTATTACACATGGACTATCAAATTATGATGCGTTGCCCTGGAATTGAATAAACTTTCTAAATACACAATACTATTAATAAACTAGTTGTCATTATATTTAAAGAATCATGTTGTTTAATAGATATTTGTTATACTATAATGTATTTGATAAGAGTTTATTTATTAAACCGTACATTTATTTAATGAAACTTTACTGTTTTTTATTGAAGATTTTTAGTCTTACTACCATAGATAAACTATAATTCTTTTTCATTTTACTGCCAGTTTCTATTCTGTCTGTATGCCTACTTACATTATTACGTGTATACATATATTTCTGTGTGCACTTGTTACCATGGTTTCTGTTGTAAATGTGCCTTTTTTATTATGTAAGCAATATATTCAATATACAACAATAAATTTTTCAAATTTTTCTACAATGTTTATTGTTTATATCACAGCCAACTATTACATTAAAACAACAACAAAAAATAGCATGTAGCGATAAACAAAATGAAATTACTGTACAGTGTCCCCCCTAACCTTCCCCATTCTCTAGTTTAAACATATTTATTTTAGCTTGATTAAAGCTGGAATTAAATTTGAGCCTCCCTCAGGTCCACCCGACACTAACCAGTATTGTGGTGTCATAACGAGGAAACATAGTTATGACCCCAAAATTTTTATTAAAATATCTAGACCACAATATTTGTGTACTGTAACACTCTTCTTAATAATCTAGAACTTGATTGAAAATAATTGTCTCCCTTAATTCCATACAGATTACCTCCCTTAGAAAGTTTCTGAATTATTACAACATCTTTGAATAAAATTTTGGATTACATTTATCCACAGCTATAATTAAAGCTGTAGAATAACCAAATTAATGACTTAACCTAACCAATCTATCTCTATGAACTAATATTTGCTATTGATATTAAACCATGTATCTGTAACATAACTGTTATCAGTCAGTAAATGGTTTCTTTCTAAATGAAAAATGGAGCCATTCTCTTAAATCTATACATAATGTGTATCAAATAAAAATACACCCCAATAAACAACTAATTTACTCCAAAGTTACATTTATAAATATATTAAACAAGAGGGCCATGATGGCCCTGAAGTCGCTCACCTGTATATAGGCCCCCAGAGTGGGGCCAGTTTAAACCCCAGGGCTTTTATTTGAACAAACTTGGTAGACACCCATTACAAAATGTTTCATGCTAAACATCTAAGGTCTAGCTCGTTGAGTTTTTTAAAAAATGATTTTTTAAGTTTTAACTATACACATATAGTTCAAAGCAATGACACCCCTAGGGCGGGGCCAGTTTTGCCCCCAGGGCTTTTTTTTTAACAAACTTTGAAGACACTCACTAGAAGATGTTTCATGCTTAATATCTAAACTCTAGCTATTTGGTTTTTTTCAAAGAAGATTTTTAAGTTTTTGCTATACACATATAAGGAAAATCAATGTCCCCCGGGGCAGGGCCAATTTTGACCCTAGGGCTTTTATTTGAACAAACTTTGAAGACACTAACTGGAAGATGTTTCATGCTTAATATCTTAACTCTAGCTATTTGGGTTTTTTCAAAGAAGATTTTTTAATTTTTTGCTATACACATAAATAAAATCAATGACCCCCGGGGCAGGGCCAATTTTGACCCCAGGGCTCTTATTTGAACAAATTTGGTAGACACCCATTAGAACATGTTTCATGCTAAATATCTTAGCTCTAGCTCTTTGGGTTCTTTAAAAGAAGATTTTATAAGTTTTTACTATATGCATATAGGGAAAATCAATGACCCCCTGGGGCGGGGCCAATTTTGACCCCAGGGCTTTTATTTGAACAAACTTGATAGACACTCATTAGAAGATGTTTCATGCTAAATATCTTAGCTCTAGCTCTTTGGGTTCTTTAAAAGAAGATTTTATAAGTTTTTACTATATGCATATAGGGAAAATCAATGACCCCCTGGGGCCGGGTCAATTTTGACCCCAGGGCTTTTATTTGAACAAACTTGGTAGACATCCATTAGAAGATGTTTCATGCTAAATATCTTAGCTCTAGCTCTTTGGGTTCTTTAAAAGAAGATTTTATAAGTTTTTACTATATGCATAAAGGGAAAATCAATGACCCCCTGGGACCGGGTCAATTTTGAACTCAGGGCTTTTATTTGAACAAACTTGGTAGACACCCATTAGAACATGTTTCATGCTAAATATCTTAGCTCTAGCTCTTTGGGTTCTTTAAAAGAAAATTTTTTAAGTTTTTACTATATGCATATAGGGAAAAACAATGACCCCCGGGGCGGGGCCAATTTTGACCCCAGGGCTCTTATTTGAACAAATTTGGTAGACACCCATTAGAACATGTTTCATGCTAAATATCTTAGCTCTAGCTCTTTGGGTTCTTTAAAAGAAGATTTTTTAAGTTTTTACTATATGCATATAGGGAAAAACAATGACCCCCGGGGCGGGGCCAATTTTGACCCCAGGGCTTTTATTTGAACAAACTTGATAGACACTCACTAGAAGATGTTTCATGCCAAATATCTAAGCTCTACTCCTTTGGGTTTTTTAAAAGAAGATATTTTAAGTTTTTTCTATCGGTTGCCATGGCAACCAGAGTTCTGCATGGAATTAGATTCTTTGAACAATTTTTAAAGGTTACCACCAAAGGAACATTCCTGTGAAGTTTGGATGAAATTGGCTTAGTGGTTTATGAGGAGATGTCATTTAAAGTAAAAGTTTACGGACGGACGGACGGCCGGACGGACGGACGCCGGACGAAAAGTGATCACAAAAGCTCACCCTGTCACTTTGTGACAGGTGAGCTAAAAACAACAGCAGATGATTAAAAACAATATAGCTGCTAAAAATGAGAATATATATACAACAACAAATAAATGATATGTAAATATTGGACGTTTTTGTTTTCATAAAATATTATTTTAATAAAAAGTTAAAAAGAAAACAACATCAATATAAAGCAATTTCAAATAGTGAGCATCTGGTTAAAGTGTATAAAGTTACACATCTGCTGCAAAAATTATAAATAAAGTTTTGAATTTAATAATACCCATATGAAAGAAATCTGTCTGTATATTTCTATCAGAGTTTATGTCGCTTCTGCATAAAATCATTGATAAATTGTAAAAGTCCTACTTAAAATAGCAGCATAATATTTTTTTCCAAAACATTTTATTCCGTTTACGTACAATATTCATGTGTGTTAAATAATGGAGACATTCTATGTCATCAACTATAAGATTATAGAAACAATATATGTTTTTTATAATCATAAACCTTATAAAGATATTTCATAAGATACAGCTTCATACCCTTTAAGATAAGACTGTAAGAAATTATGTTACATAACCCATAATACATTAAGTGTTCTTGGAAACAAGTGTATAATTATATAAAAACAGTTTAAACAAGAAGAGTACAGTAAAAGCTTGACAGATTATAATTTTTAGCGTACAAATTTTGAAAAAAAAATTGGTGCAATTGGATAGGTTTTGTACACCAAAACAGTTTGAAACTTAGTGGAGGTTATACTATAATGCTTTGTTTTAAAACTATGTAAGCAAAAGAATAAATACAATATGACATATCTGATTAAAGTACTAAATAATGTCATAAATTTTTAATAACTTTAATTATTTCAACAGTTTCCCTACCAAAAGTAAAATTATCTTGTCTATCAACAATTTTATATTATGATTGAGAACTCTGACAGAACTTTATGTGAATCTTGGAAGGTTATAAACCTCAAATGCCAGTTAATATTATAATTATAAAACTCTAGCTACTGAACAAACAGTTGCCTATACAAAGGTTTTATCTACAGATAATTTAATTTCTAAATTCTGTCGCATTCAAGCCATCCTCATCAATTAAACCCTCAATCAAATTAGGCAGTCCTGGCTTCTAATATTGTAATTCTTTAATACTAACTATTGTATATATGGCGGATACATTAAATTGAGCAGCAAAATGGACTAGGTGTTTTCTAAATATATCTGTTAACACAACTTAAAACTAAGAGTATTTCTAAATATATAATATGTCCAAGTTACTGAAATATGATCCATGTATTTCTGAATATTTTGTTTTCCATATATCATACATTTATTTCTAAATATTCTTTGAAATATTTCACATTTTTATGTTGCATGTAATGCTATATATGTTTCTAAATGTTCCATATATATCTATGGATTCCATGTTTCTATATGCTCCAGATACTCTAAAATGTTCCATGTGATTCAATATGTTCCATATATTTCAGTATATCTATGGATTCAATAATTTCTATGTTTCATGTATTTCTGTATGTTCCATGCATTTCTATATGTTCCATGTATTTCAATATGTTCCATGTGTTTCCATAATCCATATTCCATATATTTCTATATGTTCCATGTATTTCTATATGTTCCATGTATTTCTATATGTTCCATGTATTTCTATATGTTCCATGTATTTCTATATGTTCCATGTATTTCTATATATTCCATGTGTTTCTATATGTTCCATGTATTTCTATATGTTCCATGTATTTCTATATGTTCCATGTATTTCTGAGTATACTGTAAAAGTCCTCATCATCATCAACACTGAGACTCAAACCCTCGTAATACTCCTCAAACTCCACAAACGACACTTCCTCTTGCTTCTTGTTTGGTAACACTGCGTCCAGAAAAGCCTGCAGAGGGCCAACTTCCCCTGTGTCTCTGGGATCTATGTACATAAAAAGTTTTCTTACACAAATACTTAAAATATGAAAGTTTATTTACACTTACATTGATGAAATTTTGATTAAAAATTTGGTAACAAACAACTTAAAAGGGGCAAGTGATCTAAGCTCACAGTTGTAACTTCTTGATCAAATAAACCCTTAACATGGGTTTAACAAAAACATCTTCAAAATCTTTTAATAATCAATGTCCATTATTGTATAGAAAAGCACAACAGAAATGGCTGAAAAACTAGAGATGTGGTAACATAACTTACCTCTGCTAGGTCTAAATGTAGAGTTGAAGAATTTCTGTATATCATTGAGTGAAAGATATCCTTTCTTTCCAGAGTCTATCTTTTGGAATGCCTGGAATATATATTGTTGTTTTTACTTATTTGAGCAGTTTTCCTGCGTAATAAAATCAAATGTTTACCAGACCTGTTGATCTGGATAAATTTCAAAGTTGCATTTATATAAATGCCATTAACATTCCTTGATCATTTGGTTTTAGGTGTAAAATCCACATAATTCATCATGGTTTTATTCTTGTCTTATATACTAAGCATTTTACACAAGAAGCTTAATCATTCATTTTTCCTAGGAACAACCATTTTAACAAGAGCTGTCAGAAGGACAGCGCGCTCGACTTTTTTAGTGCTTGCCTATAAAACAAAACTTTGACAGTTAAGGGCACACAAGACTTTAACTAGGAATTTCTAAGTACAAATCAAGAAACATTTTCACAGAGTTATCTTCTCTTGCTTACAGATAGGTCTCATGATGGCACATAAGAACTCCAACTTCCAAAGTAATATCTCAAATGGTTAAGTCAACAAGTGGACAAGAATGAAAATCTTAACTGAGTTTCTAAGTCAAAAAGGGCCATAATTCAAATAAAATCCTTAACAGAATTACCTTCTCCTGCCCATGTTTTGGACCATGATGGTAAACAAGTATTCCAACTTTCAAATTAATATCTCAAACAGTTCAGTCAAAAAGTGGACTGGTACTAAAAACTTAACCAAGATTCTAAGTCGATAAAAGGCCTTAATTTTTAAAACAAATCCTTGACAGAGTTACCTTCTCTTGCGTACAGATGGGGGTAATGATGTGAAATAGCATTAAAAGTTTCAAAGCAATATCTCAAAGGGTTAAGGCAATAAGTGGATTTTACCCATATTCAATGTATTTTCTAAGTCAAAAAGGGGCATAATTCTGTCAAAAACCTTGACAGAGTTATGTCCTCTTGTCTGTTGATGAAGGTCGTGATGGTAAACAAGTATGGTCAGTTTCAAAGCAATACCTCCAATGGTTTTGAAATAAAGTGAGGTGGTACAAAAAACTTAACCAAGCTCAATACACTTTCTAAGTCAAAAAAGGGCCATAATTCTGTCAAAAACCTTGACAGAGTTATGTACTCTTGTCTGTAGATGGAGGTTATGATGGTGAACAAGTATGGTAAGTTTCAAAGCCATACTTGTAATACTTCTGAAATAAAGTGGGGTGGTACGAAAAACTTAACCAAGGTGTGACGCCAACGCTAACGCCGACGCCGACGCCGGGGCGAGTAGGATAGCTCCCCTTTTCATAGAAAAGTCGAGCTAAAAATTGATTTTCTAACATCATTTATGCCCTCCAATGTTAACCTTTCTAATAAACAATTCACTACCCTCAGCCATGTTCTTGAAAGGTTCAAGTGAACAGTTGATTGACATAATAAGCTATTTTTTTTTCTTTGAATATCTGATGCTGATGAAGCATGACTTTGTCTGAGAAAATAATTCCACATAGATAATGCCATAATACAATGACTTACATACATATTAATATTTACCTTTCTAACAAGAGATTTCCTAGCTTCAATCATACATCCAAGGACTGCCCACATGTATCTACTATAATCCAATTCTCCCTTTTCTTCTATATCCAGAATCTCAAACAATGCATCCAGTGTCTGATAAAATAACATGGACAGCATATGATATATGATGACAGGTTAACACAATTGATAACGATGGAATGATTATTGTGATGGTACATTGGAGTTACAAGATTTAGTTATGAAAATAACAAATGTAGGATTCACTTTAAAAGAAAATAACTTTTCATATATTTATACAAGAGCTGTCGGTAGGACAGCACGCTCAACTATTCTAAGTGCTTGATAGTAAAAGAGCCTTGATAATGTTAAATTTTTTAAGATCACAAAAGGTCTAATTTTTTTTTAATAAATTAGAGAGAAATTAGAGGCCTTAGAGAGAGTCTAATTATACAGTATTGGCTTGACTATTCGGAAGGTAATGTCACAAGGTTGCTTTATTGAGTATAATAATACTAATTACCTATGAATACATAAATTTGACAGAAAAGGTACAAAGGCTTCTAATTAAGATGTTTTATCAAGTAAATCACTGCTTTATTATTATGAATGCATAAAATTGTACCAAAAAAAGGCACAAACCCTTCAGTAGTAATTGAGATAACAGCTTACAAGCAAAACTTTACCACGATTTTTTTTAGTTGAAAAAGGGGAGAAAAATCAGCCTAAATGCAAGATAGAATTATGGATCTTTGTCAGTGACCTACAATTGTGACCCTAAATGCATATGTGAAGTTTTAAATAAATATCTTTAATAGTTATTGAGATATGTAAAACTTGCATGTAAACATTAACCAAGAGACTTAGTAGAAAAGGGGATATGAATCAGCCTTAATGCAAGATAGAGTTATGGAACTTGGTCAGTGACATACAATTATGACCCTCCAATTATGACCCTAAGTGCATGTGTAAAGTTTCAAGTAAATATCTTTGAAGACCTTTAACCTTTAACTAAAATTTCTAAGTTTCAAAGGGGCAAATAATTCTGCAAATTTTGCAGCAGTTATGCAATTTTGCAAACTGATGTACATTGTTACTATAAAAAAGTATTTTAAATTTCAATTGAATATCTCAAGCAATAAAAAAACTTTAACCAAAATTTCTAAGTTCCAAAGGGGCATAATTCTGTCAATATTGTAGGCAGAGTTATCCAACTAATCAATCTGATGTACCTTGTTACTATAAATAAGTATTGTAAGTTTCAATTGAATATCTCAAGCAATAATTGAGATATTTGACTTTACAAAAAACTTTAACCAAAATTTCTAAGTTAAAAAGGGGCATAATTCTGTCAATATTGTAGGCAGAGTTATCTAACTTGTCAATCTGATGTACCTTGTTACTATAAATAAGTATTGTAAGTTTTAATTGAATATCTCAAGTAATTATTGAAATATTTGACTTTACAAAAAACTTTAACCAAATTTTCTAAGTTAAAAAGGGGCATAATTCTGTCAATATTGTAGGCAGGGTTATCTAACTTGTCAATCTGATGTACCTTGTTACTATAAATAAGTATTGTAAGTTTTAATTGAATATCTCAAGTAATTATTGAGATATTTGACTTTACAAAAAACTTTAACCAAAATTTCTAAGTTAAAAAGGGGCATAATTCTGTCAATATTGTAGGCAGAGTTATCCAACTTGTCAATCTGATGTACCTTGTTACTATAAATAAGTATTGTAAGTTTCAATTGAATATCTCAAGTAATGATTGAGATATTTGACTTTACAAAAAACTTTAACCAACGCAGACGCAGACGCGGACGCTGACGCCGACGCTGGGGCGACTACAATAGCTCTCATATTCTTCGAATAGTCGAGCTAAAAATGAAGTATCTATACGTACAGAAATTATTGTACAAATTCCCCTCATTTCCTAATGACTAATTGTTTCTACAAATGCTTCTATAAATTAATGCTTTTTTCATGGATTTATTTCATGGATTTATTTTTTTTAAAATCTGTTTGTTCATCAGAGATTAATGCCCTTTAAATTAGTCCTTATGTAGTATGTTTTGCAAGGCAATATAAAATTATTTTGAAAAGATAAATATATTAATGTACAAGTGGATATTTCCTCATGTTGCAAAGTTGGCGAATTTTAAATTACAGACATTTTGTGTATTAAAGGATATATTAGCAAATCAGGCAAAGGTAGAATTTAATGGCAGGTAGGTTAATATTTACACTAGAGAAAATTTTAGCGCTTTTTCTCAACTCAAATTTGTCGATGTTTCCGCGTTGCTAACATAACCACATATACAACTTGTACTATAATATTCACATAAACATGAATAACTTACGTCAGGTGGTAGATCAATGTGAAAATCAAACAGTCCTTTCTCCAGCTCAAACCTGTACAGTATACCTGTACCTGAAGTATCTGCCTTCCTGTAGAATCTACCTAGTCCTGTTATAGTTCTAATGGCACGTTTTCTCACCTTCTTCTGTACATTATCTGTACCAAACATAATTTATAGAGCTTTCAATTATTGTTCAATTCAAACAAAAATATTTTTAAACTTCAGATTTCAACAAGAAAATATTTTTGATTACATATATTTTTAACCACTTGCTCTGTGATGTTTAATTTTACCTTTTATCCTTTCCCATATATCAGGAACATATCGGTCCATAAATTATCCGAAATTCAAACAAATCTTAAGAATAATACCACCAAACAAGTAAACAGTCTGTAGTAGTTACAACTTAATAAATTTTATTTTTGGTTTTACTGTGAAACACAATTACAAGAATGTTTTATTTTCTGCCAAAGAAAACTTCCCTAACATATGCTAAAAAGAAACCTTTTATTTACGTAAGTTTGACTCTTTTGGTATAAGTGAAGTAAGCATGCTACTAATGGTATTGGGTATGTATCAATTTTCAAACAAGAACATTTAAGCATAGACTCATAGTAAACTGTCAGTTATTACATGAATTTGTAAAATAATCTCTAAAACTTCTCTAAAATTTGAGTGGAATCTATGATTCCCTCATATCATTGTTCTTAACAGGATTTCAGTCTTAAATCTGCAAGTATTTAACCAAATAATAGTTTGTTTGATTTTTTTTCTCCTATCAAGTGACTAAATATAGTACTTTAAGTCACACCAGGTAAGTGCTTCCAGGGAGACTTTACTAGTGATCATATCAGTATCTGTGGATATGTGCCAGAATAAAGCAATTCTATATAAATGAAAGTCAACTCCTCTAAACTGGATTAATGGTATAAAATTCAGCTTTCAATATATACATTACTTTAACAAATTGTAACAAATTTTGAAATAAAATATAAATAATAAAGTCACTTACTTTGTATACTTTTGAGCACCATTTTTTCAGTGTACTCCTGTTTATTTGGAATATGTAGTCTAGTATAAACATCATCTTGTTCATGAGATGGTATACCGTCCAACCTGAAGTATAAAACCATTCTATTTATCATTACAATGCTCAAATAAAAGCTGTAAAGTCCATATTGTCAGTATTGAGCCTGATCTGTCTACCTAAATCCAAGCTCTATTTTTTTGGCCAATGAACATCCAAAGGTTTATCCTAGTAACTCTAAATTGATCATTTTTGGAGGTGGGTGGGGGGTCATCTCACACCAACACTGTTAAGGTAATATGGTGACTTTCTAGCTTTACTGGCGGAGGAAAACCTCAGGTGCCCGTCCGAACCACTGAGGCATTGACATTCCATGAGCTAGCTGAATAGTTTTCTGACATGAAAAAATTCAACTCCTTGGTGGGATTCAAACCCGCAGGCATGAGGGGTTATCATTTTGAAATCATCAACCTTAATCACTCTGCCATGGATACTCCTTCTATAATGATAATGGCATTTTTCAAAATTTAATTGGGACAGGTCCATTCAGTAAGGTCAGCATATTTTTTAAAAGTCAATATCTTTTTAAAAAAAATCTAAACAAATTGAATGCAAATATTACTGAAAGGCAAAGATATTGTAAACAAAAGTCAAGCCTTGCACAATTACAAATTGATTAATACAGCTTAAATATCATGCTTAATACATCTTTAAATACATGTAATACATGTATTACAGTTAGTATCATGCAGATGTCAGCTTCTATGTCATAAACTTACAGTAAATGTCTTTTTTCCTCCTCATCAACATCAGTCACCCTAAATACAACCTCTGGAACTTTCTTCAATGTCGCTGGCAGAGAATGCTGGCCAGCTGTTAGTATATGAATATTGTGGCCCTGAAATGTTCACACAATTATCTGATAATTTACACAATTATCCATGGACATTAATAATTGAGATAAAATTTGCCTACATTATATCTGAACTGACAGTATACAAGACAGTATTTTTGGAACTTTATCACTGTAAAACTTTTCATCTTTGTACAAGTATAGCAATTTTACAGCATCATGACATAATATTATCATATTTTCAAAAACAAGAGCTGTCGGTAGGACAGCAATGCTCGACTATTCTTAGTGCTTGATAGTAAAAAAAAAATGCTTGATACAGTTACCTCCTCCTGTTAACAGGTTGAGGTCATGATCGTGAACAAGTGTGCAAAGTTTCAAAGCCATATGTCAATGGACTTTGAAAATATTTGAACTATTACAAAAACTTTAACGTAAATTCTAAGTCGAAAAAGGGGCATAATTCTGTCAAAATGCTTGATAGAGTTACCTCCTCCTGTCTACAGGTTGGGGTCATGATGGTGAACAAGTGTGCAAAGTTTCAAAGCCATATGTCAATGGACTTTGAAAATATTTGAACTATTACAAAAACTTTAACGTAAATTCTAAGTCGAAAAAGGGGCATAATTCTGTCAAAATGCTTGATACAGTTACCTCCTCCTGTCTACAGGTCGGGGTCATGATGGTGAACAAGTGTGCAAAGTTTCAAAGCCATATGTCAATGGACTTTGAAAATATTTGAACTATTACAAAAACTTTAACGTAAATTCTAAGTCGAACAAGATTGCATTTGAGAAAAATGCTATGCCACCGCATTAATACAACACTAAATAGTAGTGTAGGAACAGATTTTCTTTGTTTCTATACAATTTTGAAGATTGTCATAATGCATAGATCCCTGACCTATCTAATTCTTATTATCAGATTAGTGGTTAAATCTGTTGTTAACTCAATAAAAGATCAGAGTAGGAATATATCAATGCACTTGAGTCTAGTGAATTTGGTGGTGAAGGTCATATTTCACACAGCCTAAATTTCATGACTACATCAAAGGACAACATAGTAAGACACTTTGTCAAAATCTAGGTCAGCTGAAATCAAAGTTCACTTAACATCTTAATCTGTACACATGGTTCAAATTTCATAGCTGTACATCAAAGGACAAGAAAGTAGGTCACATCATCAAAATCTAGTTCACCTGATATCAAAGTTCAATTTTACAACTAAAACTGTGCACATGGTCAAAATTTCATTGCTGTACATTAAAGGACAAGAAAGTAGGTCACTGTCCCCTTGGGCAAGGCAAAATTTTGGACCCAAGGGTTTAATTCAAAACAATCTTGATACAGGTCCACCAAACAACATTTCAAGTCAAATATCTAAGCTGTAGCTTTCTCCTATTCAGAAAAGATTTGTTTTATTTTCTGTTTTTACTATGTGAACATAATGAGAATCACTGCCCCTGGGCAGGGCCAATTTTAACACTAGGGGCATAATTAAAACAACTTTAGTAGAGAACCCATAGAATATATTATAGAGCAAACATCAAAGCTCTATGCCTTGTACCTTCAGACAAAAATATTTCTTTTTTTTTTTTTTACTATATGTACATAGTAAAAATCAATGACTCCTGGGGGTGGGGCCAATTTTGACCCCAGGGCTATAATGTGTACAATCTTGCTAGAGGTTCACTACATAATGTTTCGTGCAAAATATCTTAACTCTAGCCTTTGTAAATTTAGAGAAGGTGATTTTTTAAGTTTTTACTATATACATATAAGGAAAACCTATGGCCCATGGGGCGGGGCTAATTTTGACACAAGAGGCAAAATTTGAACAACTTTGGTAGAGTACCTATAGATGATATCATTTAACAAATATTCAAGCTCTAAGCCTTGTACCTTCAGACAATAAGATTTTTTTATTTTTTACTATATGTATATATTGAAAATCAATGACCCCGGGGCAGGGGCAATTTTGACCCCAAGGCTATAATTTTGCTAGAAGTTCACTTCACAATGTTTCATGCAAAATATCTAACCTCTAGCATTTGCTAGAAGAACTTTTTTTACTATAAAGTTTTTTCTATATACATATAAGGAAAACCAATGACCCCAGGGGCAGGGCCGATTTTGACCCCAGGGCTATAATTTGAACAATATGAGTAGAGGTCTACCAGACAATGCCTTATGCAAAATATCTAAGCTCTAGGCCTTTTGGGTCTTTACAAGAAGGTATTTTAAGTTTTTACTATATGTACATATAGTGAAAATCAATGACCCCGGGGCGGAGCTGATTTTGACCCCAGGCTATAATTTGAACAATCTTGGTAAGGGTCTATCAGACAATGCCTTATGCAAAATATCTAAGCTCTAGGCCTTTTGGGTCTTTACAAGAAGTTATTTTAAGTTTTTACTATATGTACATATAGTGAAAATCAAATGACCCCCGGGGCGGGGCGATTTTGACCCAGGGTTATTATTTGAATAATCTTGGTAGAGGTCTACCAGACAATGCCTTATGCAAAAATATCTAAGCTCTAGGCCTTTTGGGTCTTTACAAGAAGTTATTTTAAGTTTTTACTATATGTACATATAGTGAAAATCAATGACCCCCGGGGCGGGGCCGATTTTGACCCCAGGGTTATAATTTGAACAATCTTGGTAGAGGTCTACCAGACAATGCCTTATGCAAAATATCTAAGCTCTAGGCCTTTTGGGTCTTTACAAGAAGATTTTTTAAATTTATTCTTATAATTCCTTTTGGTTGCCATGGCAACCAGATTTCTGCATGGAATGAAATTCTTTGAACAACTTTGGAAGCCCTTCACCCAAGGATCAATCCTGCCAAGTTTGGTTGAAATTGGACAAGTGGTTTTTCACAAGAAGATTTTTTAAGTTCACTATATAATCTATATAACACACACACACACACACAAACAAACACACAGGTGAATCGCTATATGCCACCGCATCGCAGATGCTGCGGTGGCATAAAAAGGGGCATAATTCTGTCAAAATGCTTGAAAGAGTTACCTCCTCCTGTCTACAGGTTGGGGTCATGATGGTAAACAAGTGTGCAAAGTTTCAAAGCCATATGTCAATGGACTTTGAAAATATTTGAACTATTACAAAAACTTTAACGTAAATTCTAAGTCAAACAAGAGCTGTCGGTAGGACAGCAACGCTCGACTATTCTTAGTGCTTGATAGTAAAAAAAATGCTTGATACAGTTACCTCCTCCTGTTTACAGGTTGGGGTCATGATGGTGAACAAGTGTGCAAAGTTTCAAAGCCATATGTCAATGGACTCTGAAAATATTTGAACTATTACAAAAACTTTAACGTAAATTCTAAGTCGAAAAAGGGGCATAATTCTGTCAAAATGCTTGATAGAGTTACCTCCTCCTGTCTACAGGTTGGGGTCATGATGGTGAACAAGTGTGCAAAGTTTCAAAGCCATATGTCTATGGACTTTGAAAATATTTGAACTATTACAAAAACTTTAACGTAAATTCTAAGTCGAAAAAGGGGCATAATTCTGTCAAAATGCTTGATAGAGTTACCTCCTTCTGTCTACAGGTTGGGGTCATGATGGTGAACAAGTGTGCAAAGTTTCAAAGCCATATGTCTATGGACTTTGAAAATATTTGAACTATTACAAAAACTTTAACGTAAATTCTAAGTCGAAAAAGGGGCATAATTCTGTCAAAATGCTTGATAGAGTTACCTCCTCCTGTCTACAGGTAGGGGTCATGATGGTAAACAAGTGTGCAAAGTTTCAAAGCCATATGTCAATGGACTTTGAAAATATTTTAACTATTACAAAAACTTTAACGTAAATTCTAAGTCGAAAAAGGGGCATAATTCTGTCAAAATGCTTGATAGAGTTACCTCCTCCTGTCTACAGGTTGGGGTCATGATGGTGAACAAGTGTGCAAAGTTTCAAAGCCATATGTCAATGGACTTTGAAAATATTTGAACTATTACAAAAACTTTAACATAAGTGGTTACGCCGACGCCGACGCTCAGGTGACTGCAATAGCTCTACTTATTCTTATCGAATAGTCGAGCTAAAAAGGGGCATAATTCTGTCAAAATGCTTGATACAGTTACCTCCTCCTGTCTACAGGTTGGGGTCATGATGGTGAACAAGTGTGCAAAGTTTCAAAGCCATATGTCAATGGACTTTGAAAATATTTGAACTATTACAAAAACCTTAACGTAAATTCTAAGTCGAAAAAGGGGCATAATTCTGTCAAAATGCTTGATACAGTTACCTCCTCCTGTCTACAGGTCGGGGTCATGATTGTGAACAAGTGTGCAAAGTTTCAAAGCCATATGTCAATGGACTTTGAAAATATTTGAACTATTACAAAAACTTTAACGTAAATTCTAAGTCGAAAAAGGGGCATAATTCTGTCAAAATGCTTGATACAGTTACCTCCTCCTGTCTACAGGTTGAGGTCATGATGGTGAACAAGTGTGCAAAGTTTCAAAGCCATATGTCAATGGACTTTGAAAATATTTAAACTATTACAAAAACTTTAACATAAGTGGTTACGCCGACGCGGACGCGGACGCTCGGGTGACTACAATAGCTCTACTTATTCTTATCGAATAGTCGAGCTAATAAGATCTTATACAATAAAGTACTTACAGAACAAATATCTACAAGAGAGTAAGGTTCTCCTTCTCTTGGACCTCTCAAATGACAGAATCTACCACGACTGATAAATGGCAAAGCTTTGGCACTGAAATATCAAATATGTTGATAAATTCTACAAAATAAAATAATTTTCCCATGTCAATAGCAGAAATTTAAGATATCTTACACCCATGTGTAGTCTGACAAGACTATCGTTTTAATACATGTAATTTTAATGTTAAGGTCTCTTACAGTTCAAAGAGGCATAAATCAACTGACTTTGAGAACAAATTTTAAAGCTGAACACTTCCAGATGAGCCAAAATATATCAAGATAATCAATATTGAGAAAAATGCATTAAACTTTTAAGAAAGGTAATTCTAAAAAGCCGCATTTTTCTCGATTAAACATAGAAGGACTGAAACTGAAAGTGTTATTTTGCAATAAAATTACTGACTCAAGATCAAAGTTATATTTTACAGTCATGTTATGTGCGATTAACACTGATTTTGCAGTATTTTATCACCATATTTCTATTGTGTTACTAACACAGTAAGGGCTGTTTTTGCATATTTTGACCATGTTTTGGTAATTTTTGTGGGTTGTAAGTGCCAATTGCATTATGTAAATTACACTATTTATTCACCTCACATTATTTTACTTTTAAATACATCTCCAAAATTTTCATGAAAATTAATATGTATCTGGAGGCGTGCTGCTTTAAAGTTTTAATTGTTCATGTAATAAGTACCAAATTGTATATTTTACTAAAACACCTGAAAATATGTTGACATTAATCAAAACAAAATCCTTATGCCATGAAAATTCAGTAAGCAATTTCCTGACATACAGTAACCACTTATTTATGGCATTTTTGTACTAATGACTGATGTAGCAACAAAACTATGACTTTGATTTTTTTGTATCTAGCAACAATAATGTCTATCCATGTGTTACCACAAACTTTTCTAGTAGTTTAAACTGGAAAAATATTTATTTTTTATAATAACTTACCTTTTCCCAAACTGTCTAAATTCATATATGGTCAATGTATTGTCCACACTGAAGAAAAACCCTGTAAGTTCTCTGGTAGCATCATGACCATTCCTACAAACATTGACATATTGTATTCAATTAATATTAATCAGGTAATAAGTTTCCTATCCGGCAATCACTATACTTTGTTGTTGTTTTTTCTATTTACTTTACACCTTAAATCCCATTAAAATAACACAAATCTCAACTTACAGAATATATAATAGAGCTGAAAAATGACACAAAATCAAAAGGTTTTGTCAGTATTTTACATGACAAAAAAGGTTGTAATTTACTAAGTAAATTGATTATTACCTAGTTAGAACTCTTGCTCCAAACCTCACCCTCTTTGATAGTAAATTTTCTGTTGCTGTAGAAGCTGTGCTTACTCTGGAAAACAGAGAGAATATTGTTGAACATAAAACACCAATAAAAGATTAAAACAAAACACACTGTTATATTAACTTCAAGACTGACTTGACTTATGGTATCAGTTCAAACATATTTATTTTTGATTGTGAACTGACATTTATAATAAATGAGTCTTCGTTAAAGATGAATGCCTCCAAATGAGCCAAAATATTTCAAGAAAACCAAATTTGCGAAAAAATGTACTAAGATTTTAAGACACATAAAACATTCAAGATACAAGTAATAATTTGCATGTTATAAAACAATTAATGAATGATTTTACATTATCATAATTATACAGTGTGACTAATGCAGTATGGGATATTTTTGCATATTTTGACCACTCTTTGGTTATCTACATGGATTCTAAGTGCCATTTGCAATGTGTAAATTACTTTCCTTGTTCACTGCACAACATTTTACTTTTAAACACCTTTTTTTATTTTTCATGAAAATTAACATGATCCTGGAGGCATGTTGCTTCAAAGAATTTACTAGTACCGGTTTTTTTATGAAGGAAAAAGGGTCATTACCTATGTAGTTTACCTATGTCATTGGTATAAACACTTGTCATGCTTAATTTAGCTTTGCTTTGAAAATGGTTCTGTTCATTTTTATCCCAAGGGATTGAATTATAAAAGCAGCCAATAAGTAACAAGTCTAGGTAGATTTCTTTTACATGCAAGTTGGTCTGACATTATACTGGTCACATTAACAAGTCACAATCATTGTTAGCAGTCAATTCTAAAAACCTGCATTTTTCTCTATTGAACAAAGAAGGACTGAAAGTGTTATTATGCAATAAAATCACTGTTGATGTCCTATATTTAGACATGTGACATAACCATTAGACACATGCTGTAACCATTAAAAATGTGATGCGCTGAAAATAAGTATGGAAACAAATCAGCCGCAATTTAGCTTGATATCAAGTACGGCAGTATTTATTTGTTGATGTCATATTCAAAGCAGTGATTTCATTGCTTTATAAAATCACTGTTGTTTGGATGCGCATCATTATATCACTCCGGCTTTGCCCATGTGATATACTTCCTCCCATCCGAACTCCAAACAGTGATTTTATTTAGCGATAAAATCACTGTTTGGGATATTTCTTAAACATACATAAAAACACTTACTTTGAATCATGTAAAGATCTATTACTTCCTCTTGGTCTACGACCAGCAGACATCTGAGCTCTGACATTCTGAGAGGGATCACTAATCACGGCACGAGAAAGTTGATCTGCCATCACTGTCTCAACCATCTTTAGTTTCTTGTTATGTTCCAATAACTCCTCCTGAAGTATATCGTCAAAAAACACATATTGTATTCTTTTGTTGCCAAATAAGACAATTTTTTATTATATATTGTAGTAAAGTTTGAAAGAAATTTCAATGAAAAATTATCATTCCATAAAAAATGTCAATGTTAAATTACATATACAACATTTTTAATGTGTGCCACACAAACTTCTTTGCTAAAAATTCATCTATTTTATGACTGGACTTTTACAATATTATAATCATGCACTTTTATCATGTTATAATCAAATGAATCACATTCTAAAAGTTACAAATGTAGGCAACATTTATAAAGATAATAGAATGAATGCTAGGATCGAAGTACATACAGCCTCCATTTTTTTCAGGTACTGGCTTGTTGCCTGCGTCTGTCTCTTTGTCCAACTCTTCTCTACAATGTCTTCTTTATTAACATCAAGGTTAGGATGTTTTTCTTTAACTTCTTCTATAACCCTCTGTATTTCTTCCTGGCAAAATATATCATAATACAATACGCAAAAGAAAGATGATCAAATGCCATTGCTTGAAAACTTGTATGATACATTGTATAATATTTCTTTTTTTTAGATATTGTGAGTTCATACTGCTTCACTATTTTATCATTCTTCTCTATAATAATCCTGTAAACTTGCTCATATACTAAGTATCATATTATGAAAACTGTTTAAATTTTAAAGATATAAGGTTTTTTTTACTGACTCCAGTTAAATGGTTTATATAATTTTTTTTTTTTTTAAGAAGAAGAAAATTTTATTTAACTTATACATATACATGTATCTCGTTATACATCAATACATATAAAACATTTTGTCACGGTTGGTATTCAAATGAAAGAGAATAATTAATGTTTCAGTTTATACAATATGGAGAATAAGCTCTAATTAACATGAATTAGATATTGAATAACTGCAAATGTTCACTAATAAAGTGTCTAACAGTGAATATAATGAATATAATCATAGTCTTAAAGTCTAGGATATGAATTCAATAAATCGTTTCTTTTCTTATTGGCTAAATAAATAAATTTGCTAAGATTGTTAAGAACAGATTTATTGTTTCACTTAAGCATTTCTATGAATTTGTACATACTGGGTCTATGATAAAAATAACGTTTAATTAATCGAATTCTTAATTCATGGTAAACACTGCATATAAGAATAAAATGATACTCGTCTTCGATCTCAGAGCATTGACACACTTGGCATAATCTTTCCTGTCTATCTATTATATTCCTACCATATCTACCTGTTTGACTTAAGAAATTCTTAAACGCGTAATACTACTCCTTAGATATTTTGATTTGATAGTATTTAAATAATTTAAATTTGGTTAGAATATGAAGAGTGTTTAAAACATTATTATTGTTTTAATCTGCTTGCCATTTTTGTTTAAAGCAATTCAAAACTCTTTGTTTAAAATGTTCCATTTATATTAATTTCATTTGGTTTCGAAAATACATCTGCAAAACCATAATTTTCTAATCATATTTTAACATTGTATGTCCAATTTTTGACACCATTTAAACATTGTTTTAATGCGTTATTATATATCGTTTTTAAAATAATATTATTTGTATTTGAATTTTTCAACCAATATTTTATCATTTGAACATATCTGTTTATATATAAAGGGTATCTTCCTAATTCTCCGTATACAGCACTATTGCTGGAACTTTTCTTAACGCCTAAAATATATTTGCAAAATTTGAGATGTACACTTTCAATATCTTTTGACTTAGAAAAATCCCCATACAGGACATGCATAATTCAAATAGAGCCAACAAAAGAATCAAATAATTGTAAAGAAATATATGGTGATAAGTCTACCTTATTTATATTATTTTGTAGAACGTTACATGCTTTTATGGCTTTTCCAATAATATATTGATTATGTAAAACAAATGAACCCGTATAATTTAAAACTACTCCTAAATAGTTTGAAATCATTAACTATGTCTAATTGTTCATTATTATAAAAAAGTTTTTCGTTCTGTCTCAAGGGGCCCCTTTTTCTAAATATAACGACTTTTGTTTTTGAAGTATTAACTTGTAAACCCCAGTATGTACAATATTCATATAATAAGTTTAGACTTGATTGTAAATCTTCTATAGAATGTCCTACTAACACCATATCATCAGCAAAGAGTAAAATAATGATACAAAGTTCAAAAATTGACAAACCACAATTTATTCTGTTTTGTAAATATAGTTCTAAGTCATCTAAAAAAAGTGCAAACATAACCGGAGAATTATTCAGGCCTTGACGGAGACCAATTGAAATTTCAAAAAAGTCTGAGAATGTGTTGCAATACTTAATACATGATTTAACAACAGTATACATAGCCTGGAACATTTTTAAAATTTTTCCATCAAAACCCATGTTAAACAATTTGAACCATAAAGCGTTTCTATAAACAGAGTCAATTGCTTTCGTGAGATCTATAAAAGCGCATGGCAGTCGCATTTTTTGAGTTAAAACATGTTCTATCAAGTTATGTAAAACAAATACCGCGTCGACTGTACTACTACCCCTACGAAAGCCAAACTGTGCATCTGATAAAAAATTGTTATCATCAAACCATTTTTCAACTCTTCTAGTAAGAACAGAAGTAAAAAGTTTTCCAAAATTACTAATGAGAGTTATTCCACGATAATTATTCGGGGTATTTTTTGGGCCTTTTTTATGTAATGGCACTATAAAGCCTTGAGACCAAATTTCGGGAAAGTGACCAGAATCAAATATATTATTGAATAAATCTGTAATATGCCCAACGAGTATATCCGCTGTAGAGATAAAATATTTGTTTAACAAATTATCGCTTGTTTTTCAGAGTCCGAAAATTTAAACAGTGTATTAAGTTTACACTGTGAATCTGCTGCAAAAGAAATTTACATGAAAATTTTCAATATTTTCAGTAACTAAATTTTTACCTTTCCTTTTCACTATATGATAACACCTCACAGTACTTACTCATTTTAAGAAATTAAAGGTTAAATGATAGCAATATAAATAAGCTACCTCGGTATAATCATTCTTGTTTTTATTTTTATAAGCTTGCTTCATATCCTCCTCATAATCTTGATACATTTTCTTCTGCCTTTCTGATGGTGGTGGACAATTATCAGGGTCGGGAACAGGAGGGGCATCCCAAGCTGTTGGCTACGATGTGGTGAAAAATACATTAAAATATCAATAATTTGTCAAAGAGGCAGATCTATGTATACATATATATACACCATAAAATGCTTGATTTGCTTGTCAGAAAAACATTTTGTTTAAAAGAATCTGAAATATAAGAATATTTAAGTAATTTCTACCAAAATTTATTTATAATGTTGAAAACTTTGTATCCTAAACAAGGAATATATTGTCTGTGGGTATACCTGACATAAGGTTATCAATTCATTAAGGAATTTTGAATTTACATGTACCTGTTTTTGTCTGGGCGTTGTTGGTTTCTGTGAGGAGCTATACTGTGCTCCACCTTCATCATACCCTAAGGCAAGTCCTGGCATACCTGCAGGTCGGCTGGTTCTTGCACTTCTCTGAAACAGTATAAAATCATTGATGTTATACATTTTTAATACTTCCCTTTTGTCATTGTTATATTATTACAACATTACAACAGGTGAAGGCAAAGATAAATGTAAAACTGAAAAATCTATCCTTTATAAGCTACTGGAAAGCAAAAAAATCTTATGTGTGATGTCATTTTACCTATATGTAAATAAATTATTATCAAATTGACTATACAGAAATGATATAAGAAAATTACTTCATGGTACATAAAATATTTAAAAACAAACTAACTGTATCCTTAAACCTTGATACAGCCACTTGCATTTCAAAATGTTAACCCTTATTCTGCTTAAGATTTTTAATGGACTTGTCCAGGCTCAACTTTTGGACCAGTCCATTATTAATTTTGGAGATATCTAGATAAAAATTTAAAGTATGTCAGCCAAAAGACTATTTGGACAGGCTATTATTTTTTTTTTAAATCAAAAGTATAAATAAGACAGCATACCGCACTTGGTTGTCTCGGAGTCTGTCTATAAACTTCTACCAATTAACCTGGCCCAAACTTTTTAAAATTCCCCAACAAATAAAAAACTGTAAATTAAAAAATTTAATTTAAAGTTAAAACGATTTTTTAAAATTTTTTGTAATTTTTTTTAAACACAAAAAAATGTAAGCATTAAAATTTGACCAGTTTTTTAAGTTCCAAAAAAAATTTTACACAAGTCACTGAATGGGTTCCCCTTTTTTTGGGGGGAAAAATTTAAATTTACAGTACATTGTAATAAAATATGAATTTTTACCCCCCCAAAATAACCCAAATTTGGATTTTTAAAATTTGCAAAAAGAACCCCTTTTAAAACCAAAAAATTAAAGAAAAAATGTCAAGAAAAACAAAAGATTTTTACCCAAAAACAAAACTGGCAAACCAATGTTCTTTTCTCTAAATCAGCAGTATACGTATTAAACTAAGTTTAAATAAGTTTTTTCCCCTTGCTTTCATTTACATTAATTTTGAGATTTTCAAAACGATTTATTGTACAATTTTTTAAAACAACCAACAATCTTTTAATAGATACCTAGTACAGGGTAATATAAAAAGAAATTTAATTCAAAAAACCCAAGTATTCATGATACAGGCTTTTCCTTCTTTTAACCCTTTTTTTCACCCCATAAAGAAAATTTTTTGGCAACAATAAAATTTTGGGAAATTGGGGAAAACATTTTTTAAAATAGGGGTAAAAAAACCACATCTGCCCAACCGGGAATCTCCGGGGGAATAAAAGGGGGTAGCAGCAATTTCTATGGGTTTATATACTTTAATTTTCTGTTTTTTTCTATTTTAAATCAATCCTGTATTCTAAAAGAAAAAAACCCAATCAACAGAAATGAAAAGTAAAATATTTTTATTATGACATACATAAACTCCCCCCCCCCACTGTTAAAGTAATTTTTCAATACAATATAAAGATGTCCATAATTTGATAACAATGTTGAGTCACATCAAAACTGTAACTTTGCAGCTTTACTGGTGTAAGAAGACCTCCAATGCCCCACTGTGCAACATGCACAACCTACTTTTGATATGTCATAATTGCTTCATTAAAGGTAAAAGAAAAATGTCAATGTCGTCTATAAAATAAAACCCATATATGGGCGAGTGGCAAATGACTAGATGTTAGTAACTAGTTACCTTATATATTATATACCTATAATCTAATGCTACAATTAACAAGACTGAAAATCTAATATCCAAATTACCAATGCATATACATTGAAGGTGTTGATTGTTTTATGTCAAAAAGTAAAAAAAAAAAAACAAGCACAAGCCCTTCAAACTGTTAACACAATAAATATTAACTTGGATGCAGTTTCCTATACTGTCATTCATCAATTTGCTTGCTGCAACTTACCCCTGTGGCTTGGCAGATTGTCTGTCATGTTTTTCTGTAGCCCTGGATGGTGCTCTTGAAGGAATTTCTTCTCCCTATAAATATCAAATATACTATATACACTCCAGTAACTTGATTGAGCTCACAAGTAGCAGAAATAATTGTAAATGAACAAGAGAAAAAACAAGGGCTGTCAGTATGACAGCATTTTCAACTATTTTAAGTGCTTCATAGTAAAACAAGACTTTGTATAATGTAGAATTTTCTAAGTTCGAAAAGGGCCATATTTCTGTCAAAATTTATGTTAGAGCATGGGACTTAAACAATGACCCCCTTCTAAGTACTCAAATAAATGTATGAAGTTTCAAACTATTTCCTTCAGAAGTTGTGACCCCTATATTAAGCTTGCAAGTAAGTGTGTGAAATTTCAAACTATTTCCTTCAGAAGTTTTGAAGATACTAACTTACATGCAAAAACTTAACCAAATTTGATACCAAAGCTGACCCATTGGTAAATACAATATCTGTCTCTATTCTTTGAATAGCTGAGCTAAAATTCACTTAAGTCTTATTGTTATGTTAGAGCATTTTAGTAAAGAACTGGTTCTTCTTACACTATCTTAAACACCCCTCATATGACATACATTTTCACAGTAACTTCTTTACAAATCATCAACCATGGAGAGTGCAAAACTGCATTACAAAGAGAGGGAAATTCAGAAATGGATAAACAGTCCATTTGATGAAAAATTGTGATAATATTCATACATGACAAATTGTGATAATATTAATACAATACCATTACTTTTTTTAACTACAATTCCCATCTTTGTCTCACTATTATGTTAAGTTAGGTCTTAAAAAAATAACAACAACAAAAAAGAATTACAGTATTTTTAATACTGTTAAAGGGGAAGAGGGGGAAATATTTTACTTTTGGTAAGGGGAATTTGAATCTGACCGAATTTGGACCCCATGCAAATTGGCCCTAAAAAAGCACTAATGACAATCACTTTATTACACAGTGTAAACATTTTCACGTGCCATGATATAGACATATTTTACACACTTTACTTTTGACTATTAAATAATTACCTTTTTTAAAATATCAAATTGTAACCACCTTTGCCAACAACTTAAGTGCCAAAAATATCATAACGTTTGGATAAATAACTTACAGTTATAGGATTACGTGAGGTCAAAGGTCTGGCACTGCCTGGTCGTCCACTGGGAGGTCGGTCATATCTAGGTGTAGGTGTCCCTACAACTGAAAAACTCATTTTTTTCTGAAAAATAAATGAATAAATCAACAGCAAATATTTAAAACTTTTCAAAGAAACAAATATTAATATTATATAACTTAATAAATCATTACCGACTGTTAGAATTTTTTCCCAAAAACCTAAGTATCTATATGCTACAGTACAGCAAAACATTTTCCTATTCACTGATTCAGTGTTGCATCTAGTATTTCAAAATTATGGGTGATTGTCCCCCACTCAACTGAAAAATGTGGGGAATTTGAACAAGAGGGCCATGATGGCCCTGAGGTCGCTCACCAGGTATATAGGCCCCCGGAGCGGGCCAGTTTATTTGAACAAACTTGGAAGACACCCATTAGAAGATGTTTCATGATGTTTTTACTACACACATATAATGAAAAAACAATGACCTCCCCTCCCGGCAGGGCCAATTTTAACCCAAGGGCTTTTATTTGAACAAACTTGGTAGACACCCATAAGAAGATGTTTCATGCTAAACATCTAAGCTCTAGCTCATTGGGTTTTTTAAATAAATTTAAATGATTTTTTAAATTTTTACAATACACATATAGTTAAAAACAATGACAACACTTGGGCGGGGCCAGTTTTGACCCCAGGGCTTTTATTTGAACAAACTTTGTAGACACTCACTAGAAGATGTTTCATGCTTAATATCTAAACTCTAACTATTTGGGTTTTTTCAAAGAAGATTTTTAAGTTTTTGCTATACACATATAAGGAAAATCAATGACCCCCCGGGCGGGGCCAATTTTGCCCTCAGGGCTTTTATTTGAACAAACTTTGTAGACACTCACTAGAAGATATTTCATGCTTAATATCTAAACTCTAGCTATATGGATTTTTTCAAAGAAGATTTTTTAAGTTTTTGCTATACACATAATAAATTATAAGGAAAATCAATGACCCCCGGGGTGGGCCAATTTTGACCCCAGGGCTTTTATTTGAACAAACTTGGTAGACACCCATTAGAACATATTTCATGCTAAATATCTTGGCTCTAGCTCTTTGAGTTCTTTAAAAGAAGATTTTTTAAGTTTTTCCTATATGCATATAGGGAAAATCAATGACCCCCTAGGGTGGCGCCAATTTTGACCCCAGGGCTTTTATTTAAACAAACTTGGTAGACACTCACTAGAAGATGTTTCATGCTAAATATCTTAGCTCTAGCTCTTTGGGTTCTTTAAAAGAAGATTTTTAAGTTTTTACTATATACATATAGGGAAAAACAATGACCCCCTAGGGTGGCGCCAATTTTGACCCCAGGGCTTTTATTTGAACAAACTTGGTAGACACTCACTAGAAGATATTTCATGCTTAATATCTAAACTCTAGCTATTTGGATTTTTTCAAAGAAGATTTTTTAAGTTTTTGCTATACACATAATAAATAATAAGGAAAATCAATGACCCCCGGGGCAGGCCAATTTTGACCCCAGGGCTTTTATTTGAACAAACTTGGTAGACACCCATAAGAACATATTTCATGCTAAATATCTTAGCTCTAGCTCTTTGAGTTCTTTAAAAGAAGATTTTTTAAGTTTTTCCTATATGCATATAGGGAAAATCAATGACCCCCTAGGGTGGCGCCAATTTTGACCCCAGGGCTTTTATTTAAACAAACTTGGTAGACACTCACTAGAAGATGTTTCATGCTAAATATCTTAGCTCTAGCTCTTTGGGTTCTTTATAAGAAGATTTTTAAGTTTTTACTATATACATATAGGGAAAATCAATGACCCCCTAGGGCGGCGCCAATTTTGACCCCAGGGCTTTTATTTGAACAAACTTGGTAGACACTCACTAGAAGATGTTTCATGCCAAATATCTAAGCTCTAGCTCTTTGGGTTTTTTAAAAGAAGATATTTAAAGGTTTTTTCTTTCGGTTGCCATGGCAAAAAGCGATCACAAAAGCTGACCCTGTCACTTTGTGACAGGTGAGCTAAAAAATATGGGGGACATACATCTACTGGTTTCCTAGCAGTTTCCAGCTCCAAATCGCACTTTTTAACAAATAAAATAACAATAGCCGGTTGAACCACGTGATGCTCCCCGAATAGGTTTTGGACACAGGAAGGTATACCTCTTGTAGTGTCAGTTATGTCACAGACAAAGTGTAAAAACAACCCAAATGTTGCATGCGACACATTGTTTCAATATGGTGATAATTTCTGTGAAATAGTTGTAAAATCTGACTTCAAATAACAAAGTTATGGGCCAGACATGATTTTGCTGCAACATCATGCTGTGACCTTGACCTTCAAGGTAGCGACCCAAATGTTGCATGTGACACGTTGTCTCAATATGGTGATCATTTCTGTGAAATAGTTGTAAAATCCGACTTCAAATAACGAAGTTATGGGCTGGACACCATTTTGCTGCAAGGTCATGCTGTGACCTTCACCTTCAAGGTAGCCACCCAAATGTTGCGCGGGACATGTCATCTCAATATGGTGATCAATTCTGTGAAATAGTTGTAAAATCCAACTTAAAATAACGAAGTTATGGGCCAGACATGATTTTGCTGCAAGGTCATGCTGTGACCTTGACCTTCAAGGTAGCGACCCAAATGTTACACGCGACACATTGTCTCAATATGGTGATCATTTCCGTGAAATAGTTGTAACATCTGACTTCAAATAACAAAGTTATGGGCCGGACACAATTTTGCTGCAAGACCTATAACTTTTATGTCAACATCATACTTTAAGATGTAATCACATGTTTAGATTACAATGTGCAAGCACTTGACCTACTTAAATCTTTTGCCAGAAATGAAGGTCATGAGGGGGGACGAAAATCGAATTCATCCGCTATTTAGTTTTTTACGACTTCTTACATGTTTACAAAATTAAACTGTAAATAAGAAATAGATGTAAAAAATCAACAATTTTCAGAAAAATTGATATGTTCTCAGTTTTAAATTGACTGGAATATTTGTCATGTGAACTGATTTGACCAACAATGACGTAATTGTAGTCCTCTGCTAATTAACATATAGTTCCAATATGGCAGCCGTCATGACAGACGCTTATTATTTAAAGTTACCATTAACAAAAACAAGTGTAAGTTGGTGAAACTTGAACCGACTTGAAATTGAAAAAGGCCACTTGTAAGCATACATTATGTGTATAATTTATTATATATCTTTATTCCACATTATTTTTCACATATGTTCCAAATGCCGCGAATATACATCAGTCGAGGATACTAAAATAACGTCATTTTGATTTATTTAGCATGTGACTCATCTGCCATCCAGCCAGAAATTTCATCTGGCATCCATGGGTAAAGCTAACAAAAACACCAGCCTTATATGCAAGAATAGTAGTGTAATAGCGAGCTCGACGAGCTGGCCCGAAGGGCCTGCTCGCAAAGCGAGCTTTACGGTAACGCGAGTACCTGCTAAGTGATGGTTTTGAAAACTTTAGTCCGAAGTACCAAATTGGACACATCGCAACTTTTCGAATTAAAAGATAACGATAAAAACTGAGGAATTCTGACTGAAAACGGATGTGTAGACTGGTCACCCGCGCACGTCTATGGGAACCATAATTGGACAGGGAACCAGAATAATGGAAGCTGTGTATAAAATATCGAATGACAGTTTTAAAACGGAAAATGTAAAATGAAAATTGAAGGCGCCATTTTGTTTGAAAAATCTGATAAATAACTAGAACTGCCACTATCGTGGCGTGAATACCCCCGCATACCACTTTGTCAGAATCAACAGTGGCCATTTAGAGCTCAAGGACAACCTCCCTGCTAAATCTGAGGTTACTAAGCCAGTGCATTGCTAAGTTATGTATTCTACATGCTTCAAATGTGAAAATGTCAAAATCAATACATTGCGGACAGGACATTCTTTAGCAATTGAGAAGAAAAGCTTTTTTTTGTCAAGGTCCCTGTGACCTTGACCTTTGACCCAGTGACCTCAAAATCAAAAGGGGTCACCTTATAGTCATGATCAACATCCATGCCAAATATGAAGACTGTGGGTCAAAGGAATCTTAAGTTATAGGGCGGACAAGCTTCTTGAAGTCAAGGCCCCTGTGACCTTGACCTTTGACCTGGTGACCTCAAAATCAATAGGGATCATCTACTAATCATTACTAACCTCCATGCGAAATATGAAGACTGTGGGTCAAAGGAATTTTAAGTTATTGGGCGGACAAGCTTTTTGAAGTCAAGGCCCCTGTGACCTTGACCTTTGACCTGGTGACCTCAAAATCAATAGGGGTCATCTACTTATCATGACTTACCTCCATGCCAAATATGAAGACTGTGGGTCAAAGGAATCTTAAGTTATTGGGCGGACAAGCTTTTTGAAGTCAAGGCCCCTGTGACCTTGACCTTTGACCTGGTGACCTCAAAATCGATAGAGGTCATCTACTTATCATGACTAACCTCCATGCCAAATATGAAGACTGTGGGTCAAAGGAATCTAAAGTTATTGGGCGGACAAGCTTTTTGAAGTCAAGGCCCCTGTGACCTTGACCTTTGACCTGGTGACTTCAAAATCAATAGGGGTCATCTACTAATCATGACTTACCTCCATGCCAAATATGAAGACTGTGGGTCAAAGGAATCTTAAGTTATTGGGCGGACAAGCTTTTTGAAGTCAAGGCCCCTGTGACCTTGACCTTTGACCTGGTGACCTCAAAATCAATAGGGGTCATCTACCAATCATGACTTACCTCCATGGCAAATATGAAGACTGTAGGTCAAAGGAATCTTAAGTTATTGGGCGGACAAGCTTTTTGAAGTCAAGGCCCCTGTGACCTTGACCTTTGACCTGGTGACCTCAAAATCAATAGGGGTCATCTACTAATCATGATTTACCTCCATGCCAAATATGAAGACTGTGGGTCAAAGGAATCTTAAGTTATTGGGCGGACAAGCTTTTTGAAGTCAAGGCCCCTGTGACCTTGACCTTTGACCTAGTGACCTCAAAATCAATAGGGGTCATCTACTAATCATGACTAACCTCCATGCCAAATATGAAGACTAAGGGTCAAAGGAATCTTATGTTATTGGGCGGAGAAGAAAAAACCGACGGACAGCCGGACGGACAAGCTGATTCCATTATAACCCCCTTAGTCTAGTCAATATACCCTAATTTGGGGGTCAACCTAGAACTAATTGCAAAAGTTTTACAAGTTTGTTTTTCTGAAACTACTATGTATGTACATTTATCCATAAAAAGTCCCGAACTTTTGCTGCTGCCATTGCTGAGAAAATGATGCCTGAATTACATGGTACCTTGGATTTCATGAAAAATATACAAAATCAGGATGTCAGTTTACATAACAATATTTATTGTAAATTTTAAAATTGTATTAAGTATATCATTACAATATCAAATAATGAATAACAAAATCATCTTGTCAACCAATATAAATACAATTATCATATGATTACTAACTTTTTACTTAAACTGCAAAATAATATTACCCCACCCACTAATGCATTTTACAAAAGTATAACAAATGTATTCCAGAAATAATTCCTGATAACACAATTAATGTAAATGAGATTTTGACAGTCATTTCATCGAACAAAACACATTAAATCCATTTTATGGTTCAAAGGAACGTTTTTAACACTCAAAAATATAATTATAAGGTATGAGTCTCTGATGATGTGCGACTGCTGCCGTGCTGGCGCTATCATAGCAACGTCCAACAATAATTAACTCATGGTAACAGGTATTGTTGCAGAATGGATTATGTTTGGTTGGTTGGTTTTATGGAGCACAAACACAAATTTGGCCATGTGAGACGAAATATGAAAGATGAGTTGGCTAACCTCGGGTGTTAAAACTTAAAGCAACACCAGACAACCTCACCTGCTTGAGCATAGAGATGTGCATAGACTCCAGCAATTCGAACTTATTTAGTTGTCCCTTACAATCACGAAGAGATAAACAGTGGCTGCATTGCAGGGTTGTGTAATAAGTAATTGATAAAATAATTAATTGAATCGAGAAATATATTTTAGTTGTGGCTGCCGTCTCACCAACACAATAAAAGTAACATGGCGCCTTTTAAGATACCCATGGAAATGATGACCACAGGGACCTCGCCGTGCATTATTTCAGGCATAAATCGGACGCCTGAGTAGAACAATCAAGCTGAATAGTCGCATCACATGAAAGAATATTGCCCTTATATGGCTCAAAGTTAAAGCATACATTGGTGAGAGGTTTATGGTTTAAAGCCAACGACCTTATCCACTCCCCGCCCGACAACAAGATAGTGAATCAGTTAATGAAACGTTTCAAGTTTATAATTAAAGATGTTTTACCCTTCATTAGTGGTTGTTTGCATATATAGCCTGAGCTGTTAGGCGTCAGGCTTATATTATTAATCTAAAATGCAGCATGTTCCCTTGAGAAAAAAAGAAAAAAACATTTGTTCATTAATTGTGTTTATATATAGTTTATATAAATGAACGATTACATTATCCTTGCTATACTAACAAAATTGCCAAGTTTAAACTTAAAATATATTTGCTCAACAATCTCAAATAAACTTACACTAATAGTATAACAAGTATATTTACTGTCTATAAAAATTGGGGTAACTTTTTCCCCACCCTTTACAAAATATCAAAAATACAAATAATTAAAGATTACAATTTTTCAAAAATGCAAATAAAGATATAATGTATTTTTGATTTCATTTAAACAGTACCAGTTTTAAATTTACATATGTCAATATTCATTTTTATTTGGTTGAGTAACAATGGCATACACAGAGTATACTAACTTATTTACCCATGCAAGTCAAATTAAATTCACCACAGCACAGCTCAGCCACGGCGCCATTCCTGTGCAGGATATGTAAACCAGTTGACCAGTACTAAATGCCTTTACTTTCCTCCGTACATGCCAGAGTAGTGGTATAATGCAAATGACTTTAGAAAGGTTTCATGATCAAACACAACAAAAGTGACCTTCACCTTGCTTGAATCGGCCGGTTTACAGTCCAACACCAATCTGTCTTATTGTGTTTACATGTAGATCTTATTGCCACCAACTCATTTTCAACTTTTTGCCGATTTTGATTTCTGCAAACTTACAGAGAATTATTTACGTCAACCATAAATTGATTTTGCCTTAGAAAAATAATTAAGTATAAATTTAGAATATGATTTCTGCGAAACATTAGATTCTATCAATTTTGGTATCGAGGCGTTAAATCCAGGCCATTTATCTAAATGACACTAAAAAGTGTCAAAGGGCATCGTCATTTTTGTTCAAATGTAATGACTCGAAATCGTGTCAATCGCATAACTGTTAACACGTGTCTGGTTTCCAACGATTAAAAATAGAAATCCTCCATTTTCGTCAACGCAAAAGCTACCACTGATTGGCTGATTAAAATGTTAGATAAGTGTGACGTTGTTTCGGTCATCGTCAGATCTACAAATAAACATAAGAAGGCCATACGGTTAGCTCATTAGGTTGAACGTTAGACTGACCTACACAGACCTAGGTTGGTTTCCAGGACTGTGTAGGTCACTTTCGTTGTGATTGATCATGAGTTATTCGTACTGTACGTCTGTTCTGGTACAGAAGTTACAGTTCATTGAGTAAATGAAGGAAATTGTACTGGTAAAATACTTAAAGTTTCCCCAGGAATGGTGCGGTGGCTAAACTGTGCTCTGGTAAATTCAATGTTGCTTACTGTTGTGATCCGTAGTACCAACCACCAACATAAACTTTAGTCAAATGGTTGCATAAACCAGACACCAATAACCATCATTAATGCTTGTTACAACATTATAACCAAAGTATTCTTTATATGTTTTGCCTTGTCGCAACATGAAGATGACTTTTTGATATTTTGGACACTAAGTCACAAAATGTAAGTAAATGAAGAGACCTTTCAAAAGCATCTCTCTGTTCCCTTTCTTTTCTGGTTAACCAGGACTTCTGAATGTATTCCTATCTGATATGCCCTCATGATGCCTTTTCAAGTTTTCCTGTCCGTCCTTAAATTAACGTTACAACACTGATGGCAATTGTATATTGGAATACTGAAGGTAAGTCAAAACACAAGGCAGACGAATTTTAACATTATCTGCTACAGTATTTTTTTGTCATAATAGTGCTTTTAAATTCCAATCTCGAAAACAAGATAGTATCAAAGGAATCTTTTTCTATTCAATATACTTTATCAAGCAAAAGTTCCACAAAATAACTGTCCAGACTTGAAATTTGGGAGTTATAGATTTTTATTTCAAGCAGATATATCTGCTATAAATGTTTTGTCCCAAAAATGTTAAAACATGAACATTGATATTTGGATTTATTTCTACATCAAGCAAATGTTTTTCCCAAGCAGCACATGTCCCATAGTATCCCTTTTCTCCAACTCGAATACGGACAGAAGATTCGTTGTCATTGATTGACTCAGGAACTTGGCGTCCACCTGGAACAAAAGATCACTGTTTTTGATGGAGATCAAATAGATAAGCGATTTAACATTTTGTAAATATTGATCAACATATATTAATAAGTATGAATTAAACATCACCCAATAAGGTAACTGTAAAAATATCAAATGATATTATTACATTGCTATTTTATTAAAGTGTTAATGATTGTTGAGTTAAACTTAATTAAAAAAATGGCCATGATTCAAAATAAGACAAAGTGTGATGACTTTGATGAGTTTGTTAATTTTATTATCTCGCAATTTACAACAAATTTTAAAAGCTAGCAGTATGATCTTGCCATATTATTATATTTGGCAATAACACATAGAAATTCCTAAACAGTCATTTTGAATTTTACTTGTGTTCCTACTATGATAAAACTTTATTAAACGCGAAAGATAAATCAAAATAGAGTAACAAAAATAATAAACCAAATGTTAGATTTATGTTCCGTATTTGCTTCCGTAGTACAAAATGTCGTCAAAAACTGAAGTATCATTATCGATTCATTTTTTTCTTTGTTTCGTATAAATAATAAACAAATAACAAAATCCAAATGAAGAAAATTAAATAATACGCGTGTAGGTGATTTTTTGCATGCAATTTCAAAGTAGATTCTATTTTTATTTTTAGAATTAATTTTTTACAATGACGCAAGCATGAACTATTCGCCGATTTCTTTATTGTTTAAACGTTATCGTCGAAAGATTTATGATATAAACATCTGAAAAAATATTGGTTATATATAATCCTACCTCGATTTTAAGTAAAAACCTTGAACTTTACCCCCAAACGGTTCAGAAGTTCCAAAACGAAGGTTGTTGACAGCCGTTTTAGATTAAATATGGGCGCCGCCATACTTATTTTCCGTGACGTCACAAACAAATGCGCGTGAAATCTACTGGTATGGTAGCGTAGTTGGAGCAAGTTCTAAAAAGGGAAAAATCGCTACATAAAACCGCTTTTATCTTTTTAATTGCAAATGCAAAAATTCGGGACTTTTTATGGTAAGCACTTAAGATTAAGTTCTTTCGTGAGGTGTTGATAAAAATTCTTTTGCAATTAGTTCTAGGTGTATCTTTATATTGACTGGCCTACCTTACAACTTTGTTGTGCGGGGGTATAAAAACAATTTTTTGTCGAATTTTGTTGTGAAAACTATCAAGAATGAAAGAAAATGGTCTTACTAAGAAAATGAATACGAACACCAATATCTTTTATTCAGTCGTTAACGCTGTACAGACGTTTAAAGTATTGTTTACGTGACGTAACAATGTATCGCCAAACAGCATGTGCAAAACAATCAAATCAAGAACGCTATTTTAATGTCGCAAACGTTTAAAGTTTTACATTTATTTCACTTTTAATAATATTTATTTCGCTTGAAAAATTATAGAGTGAAATAAAGTAAACAAACAAAGTTTTATCAACATTTTCAAAACTTGTTATTCATTTAACGACAGGGGTGGAGCCATATTAAACACAGTACGTGTGACGTCACACGCACTCGTCACTGCATTTGAAATAAAAATGAGCGATTATTTCATACTATTTCACGTTAAAAGTACATCGCGCTCGCTTTGCGGCTTTGCCTTTTTCATATTAAGAATGCACTTAGATAAATGCTTTCGGCTACCTAACGCAATCATTTTTTTGTGGGTTTCTGAAAGAATAATGACTGGAACTAGATTGAACCATGAACACTATTTTCATAACGAAATAGGTGTACACTTAGAGAAATAAAAAAACTGATAAGAAGATTAAAAGTAATACCTGGTTGACAATAAATTTCAAAGAAGATGTAAAAAATGTTACTCCATCAAACATCAAATGAACGCTTGCATTTGTCAAGCTTCTATCGACGATGACTTTTAATTACCAGAAAGTATTAAAAATACAAAAAATAATAGTCTTGAATATCGTAAATTTAGATGTAGATGTATCATAATATGCCCATTGAGAAAGGTAGATTCCTAAATATAGAGGGAATTTACGTAAATGTTCTTTAGTCAAACCAACTGGGTGACAAATATCACTTGTTCCCATTTTGTTAATAGTAGACATAAATTTATTAAACCGTGTATTAAATCTATCTATCTATCTATCTATCTATCTATCTATCTATCTATCTATCTATCTATCTATCTATCTATCTATCTATCTATCTATCTATCTATCTATCTATCTATCTATCTATCTATCTATCTATCTATCTATCTATCTATCTATCTATCTATCTATCTATCTATCTATCTATCTATCTATCTATCTATCTATCTATCTATCTATCTATCTATCTATCTATCTATCTATCTAATCTATCTAATCTATCTAATCTATCGATCCATCGATCCTTCCATCCATCCATCGCTAGGGACTTTGGATTCTTTCATGTGAGGAAACTATATTCAGCTAGCTTATAGAATGTCAATGGTTGGAACTACATGTATGCAGGCACCTGAGATATTCCTTCACTGGTAAAACATGAAAAACAAGATTGACAAGGAAGGGAGTCACTCAGGAAACGCATGCTAGAGACGCAACCTTGCAATTAACACCGGCAAGAAGTAAAGCTGGAAAATTGCCATATGATCCCCCTGTATGAAAGAAGGAAAGAAAGAAAGAAAGAAAGAAAGAAAGAAAGAAAGAAAGAAAGAAACAAACAAACAAACAAACAAACAAAGGAAAAATAAAGAAAGAAATGCTGAGCCTTCCATGGCAAAGATGAATTACCGATATGCAATGTCATAAAGATGAGGATTCTTTTACAGCAGAGTACATTTCGTGAAGTCTGTTTTTTTCTTTTTCATTTACAATTCCATTCTGTTGCTCTTATTTTTGGTTATTTTATTTATTTATATATTTTTTGGTTATAGCACCTCGCCATGGAGCTAAATATTTATATATCTTCGACCCCGCGAAATGAAAGTGTGGCTATAAGAGTTTTCTTTTTGTGTGAATATTTTCTTTGTGGTTAACAAATATATATTTTCGTAATATTTACACGTCGTGATAATTTCTACTTAATTAAAAACAAAAGAACAAAATTGTTAAAAATTGAATATTCTTAGCTATTTGTAGACATGGCCGATCGCTTGACACAGCTGCAGGATGCAGTTAATCAGATGGGAGAACATTTCTGTAATAGTGTCGGAATATTACAACAGTGTGCGCCTCCATCTCCGTTTCAGAACTTTGATAAATTAGGAGGCAAGTCACCAGTTCCCCCACCTCCACAGGAAGATTACGCTGCTATGTTTTCCAAATTAATCGCTAGAACAGCCAAAGACATTGACGTCCTTATAGACTCATTACCAAGTGTGGAATCTTCACAAGAATTGCAACTGAAAAGTTTACAAGTTTTAGAAATTGAAAATCAGGATGCAGCCAAAAATTTGGAGGAAATTGTGAAACAAGGAGAGCATTTGCTACAACAAATTCAAGAAGCTCAACATGATATTGCTCAAGTACAATTACAATGTCAGGCTCTAATGGGAAATCCAACTTGATACAAGTACCTGAGAGCAGAGTGTGATATATTATATCTTCTGTCGACAGCGTGGAACTTGGATATTTTCTGTCAAGACTCAAGTTTATGGAATGTGTTTTTGATTCTGAAAACTGCATTACACTGATGAATATATTCTAAAAAGTAAACTATTGAATGGTTTTAAGACATCAACAGTTTAAGGTTCTCGAAACATTAAAGTTAACAAACATTTATCATGACTTAAGAAAACAGCAACATTCTATGTGAACATGACTGCAACATTTTCAGCTATGAATACTTAAGACTTTAACTCTCCCGGATGTGTTATGATAAGGAGATTGTATTTGACTAACAACATACAGTGAACTGTGTATTGTTTTGTTTTCGTGTCTATATCATTACAAATGTATATGCATTGACAATTAGAATTACCATAATGATACCAGAAATAAAATTGCTGTAAAGTCGTATATAAGTATTCATTATAATGATACCAGAAATAAAATTGCTGTAAAGCCGTATATAAGTATTCATTATTGTTTATGTTGTGATTTGACATATGCATAACTCAAGCATGCCTTTAAATGTGAAAAACAATTGCTGTAGATCTCAAAAAATGTCCACATTTTTGAAAATCTTTGAATTAATTGATTTATTCCAGGCATCAATAAATTTGTTGTCTATATCCAGTTTGTTTATTGTACACGGTTCACTGAAAATAGGTGTCATCTACATGCTACAATGTATCTTATGGGACATGTCTGGGTGTTTTGATAAAACTAGACTTACAACTTAATATGTCTTAGAATTCATTAGACTTCATCACAAATATAGGTCACTATCAAAGACACATGATCTTCAGTAGGTATTTTAACTGAGTTACTGTGAAATCATTATTATTCGTGGTTTTCGTGGATAGGTCAATCCACGAATTTAAGACCCGACGAAATTTTATCTCAACAAATACTTCTTACCATGTCTCTGTTCCATATATCACAACATGTGTCGGCGCTTTTCCGGCCGATTTTTGTGGTATGAATGAATACTAATAATCAGGTCAGTGACAAATTTAATCCAAAAATAGTTTGGTTTTGCAATATTTAAGAAACTTGAAAAAAAATCGATTGTAATTGTCTTCAATTTGCTGTTACAAATGTTCGTCACATATAAAAATCAGGGGGACTACTTCATCGTTGTCAGCTACTTGATTGTGTTAGCCAGAATACGTGACATAGCATAATCGAGTAAATATGGGAACCCAGTGCATTAATTAACGCTGATAAAACTTTACACGACTAGTGTTTATATGGTTATTTAAATATATTTCAATATGTATAATAATTGTATTTGTGTGACTGCTATTCCAAAAATATCAAAGAAGACTTGAATCTGTGTTGAGCCACTTGCTCGTATTAATTTGTATGCATATAAATTTACAGTCGATGTGATGTAGTGTGTAGTGTTGGACCGATTCAGGGTGTAAACTTAAAAAGTGGCAGATGTTGTATAATTTTTGCGATGTTTACATTAGTGAATTATAGGGGCAGTGTTACCAATGGAGCTGCATATCATGTCACACAAACGTGTTAATTGCTGTCAATTATCGGCAGTAACTGTGTTACTCCCAGAGGCAAGGATTAAATTTATTGACAAGAGCTGTGTTATATACACGTAGTAAGTAAAACAGCGCGGTGATTAAGTGAAAGATTACTTTCCATTGCTTATTTATTTTTTACAAGAAAATAAAAATCCAGGCAGGAAAGAACCCACGTTCTGATAAAACCACAAAATTTCATGCCCACAAATACAAATGATTTCACAGTATCCTACTTTATGAGCTTAGAAATTTTTTGGTTTAAAAACTATGAACATTTCCTTACATTTAAACTTCTAACATTTCTTCAGCCTCATAGTCAAGGAATAAGGGATTTTAAAGGAATAATACTGTATAATATTTCTAGAAATATTCCTCAGATCTATGCAATTTAGCGTTTTTCATAAGGATGGCATTTTGGCAGACATAAACTTTTGTGCAATCATAAAATCATGTTTTGCGAATATTTTTGTGGTTAAGAAAGTATATAACTAGTATCATAATAACTTTTCTGTATTAGTATTCTCAATACTCTAAGACAAGATTATGGCATACAATATTCACTATTGACAAAATCTTTCAGGACACGCCCAAACATGATATAAATTTTATAACTTTAATAAAATTGTTATTCAAATTTTATCTATAAATAGTCCATTTTCATAAGATAAATTTACCAGTCTGAAATCATTTTCTTATACCAGAAAAACAAATGTTCATTCAGATGACTTAATTCTTTGCAAATAACATTATTTGCATTTAAAAGCATTATATGTCCTGGATTTTGAATGCAGTTTTCGTTGATTATCAAGCTCCTTTTCTACTGGCAGCTCTTAAGGTCACATGCATAATTCTCCTTTTGAGGGTTTTGTCCTTCAGTTCTCACTTTAAAGCATAATAAAGAAATGTGACAAACTTACAGACATGACCTTTTATGAAAGCTAAAAAATGTTTTGCACCATTTAAAAATGTTATGCTTAGGTGCAAGCAACATGTTAAAACGGTAATGCTTTAAAAACAAAAGAAAAAAGGACACATTTATCAAAATTTTAATTACATTATTGAAAGATGTTCAGTTATTCATCAGACATAATTTTATCTTTACATTTACTTATTGATATTCAACTGCAACTGTAAATCATACACAGTAAAATCATTGCGTTTTCAGTAGTTTCAGAAATAGATATGTTTAACTGCATTGTTGATGCCTGATACAAACAATCTTTTCCTCAAAGCTACTTTTGTACATCTTTGTCTCTGGTGATGAAAATATAAATCATGTAGAGGATGAGAAATATTCAATGATTATTTGAGCCACGTCACGACAAAACCAACGTAATGCGTTTGCGACCAGGATGGATCCCGACCAGCCTGCGCATCCGTGCAGTCTGATCAGGATCCATGCTGTTCCCTAACAAACCCTGTTACAAGTAGAGAAACTGATAGCTGATGCGCAGGCTGGTCTGGATCCATGCTGGTCACAAACGCATTGCGTTGGTTTTGTTGGACGCGGCTCATTTCATTGTCATTATAAGATAAAGAAATAAAACACAACTCAAATTTATATGTTAACTCTTTTTTTAATAAAGATACTTGGGGAAAAAAAAAGAAAAATACATGTCTTAATAATGGCAAACTTTAAACAAGTAAATAAATATTTTCATATGCAAAACGTATCGACAATAAATCTTTGTTGGTATAAAAATATAAAAGCTCTGTGTTTCAGAGAATTATATGCCCTAAGTAAAGTATGTGCTCTAGCAAGATGTACAATGTTAAAATGTGATAGGACTTGATTGAATTATGAAATAAAACAACAAAAGCAAGTTATTTATAATCAAATAAGTTTTTTTTTCAAGTTCTAGTGTCCTTGTCCTTTGACAAATGACCTCAAAATCAAAAGGGGTCATTTACTGGTGATGGGCAATGTCCCTACCAATTTTCACAAACCAAGGTTTCCTTCTCAAGTTATTGAGCAGACATAGGTATTCCATTAAGTTTTACTGCAACAATGACCTCTGACTAAATGACCTCAACATTAATAAGGGTCATCTACTGGTCATGACCCTACCAAGTCAGACAAGGAATTTTACAGTGTCATCGTGACCTTAACTTCTGATTTAATGACTGGTCATCCACTGGCCATGACCATCATCAGTAAATATTAAGACAGCACATAATAATAGTTCTCAAGTTATTTAACTGACATTAGTGTGGCTTATGGATAGACAGATGGAAGGACAGACAAGTGCAATACCATAATACGACCAAGTTACCTTTGGGCATATCAAAGTTGTAAAAAATCGATTGACAACAACAGAAAAAGGGATTTCACCTACTAAAAAAATATTATGAAACTTTTGAATAATTTTTTTTTAAAAAGTGACTTCACAGAGAGAATAGTAAAAAACCCACAATACTTGTATGTACATGTATAATAAATCATGTATAATAAAACAACAAAAACCTCTAACAATACAAAGTTTTAAATATTCAAAATCAACAATAGACAACTTTTCATAACAAACTTGAAACTTTAAAAATAAGCTTTACTTCATATTCATGTATTACAGTCAAATGTTGAAAGCAACATATATACATGTACTGTTAAATTCATTTTCGTTGTTACCAAGGTCATTAAATTAGATTTTATGAAATTCATGTTTTTTTTTTCTGATACAAATACATGTACACATACTCTTAAGTTTTCTAAAATAATTGCCACACTAAATCTAACAGTAATGAATACAGATTACAATAAAAAAAACATGTAACATGTAAATTTACATAAATTTCCTTCACCTGTTAGAGATTGAAACAAATAAAAGCAAATGTCAGCAAATAATAACAACAAAATTTAAATACATGTTTATCTTTTCACATTTCTTGAAAAAAAACAAACAAAAACTAATTGGTTCTGGTATTTACACAACAAAAACAATGAAAAAAAGATAAAATAACAGACAAAATTTGTATGTACAAAATGATCAAATGATGATATGAAGTTAAGCCATAACTAGTGCAGTTTACTGTACTAAATATTACAAAAATTTTACATGTATGTTGTTTTCAAATTCATCTGGTCATATTTGTGTTTATTTTAACAAAAAGTTTCTCATATACTTAACACACAAATTATAATTGTTTGTTTGGTTTTACAACACACTAACACAATTTAGGTCATATGGCACCAGAACAGGAAAAATGTTTTTTTTTGCTAACGTCGGGTATTACAAACTTAAGCAATACCAGGGGTCAAAACCATCTTACCAGCTGGAGCTAAGAGATGCAAAGGCTCCAGTTATTCAAACCCATTCTGTCACCTCTTTAGCAGGGCTAAATGGTGGCTGCAATTATTTTGCCTCAACCATTATAGGCAACCCTTCAGCCACAAGGGTTCGTAAATTATAGAAAAACACTATTGCATTACTACATATTAATCATTTATATACAAAAACAATAAAAACATGTCCAAACAAAGTTTTCTAGGTTTAGCATGTGCCTCTTACTTTATGCAAAAATTACAAACATTACTGTTTCAATTATTTAGGAAATTTCGTTTTGATCAAGATACAAATAAGTATTCCATCAAAAATAGATTAATATACTTTAAGGGAATTCACATGACCCTTTCAAGACACTAGAAATGTGCAATGATCCTAATACAATTATTAAAAAAAACTACATGTATGCTTCACAAATTTGTGGAGATTTTCATGAATAATTTAAACAGATCTACAGAGTATAGTATATGTACATGTATTTAGCCTGGTCTTACAGCAAGAAAATGTTTAGGTGGTATGGTTTTTTTATGGTGCCAAAAACTGATAACTTATGGTTACAAATATTGCAATTGATATAATACTGCTAATCTCTTGTACTTTTACATAATGAAATGTTATTTTTAGTTGGCTTGAGATATGATTGATAAAATAAGTTCAAAAGTAGAGAACATTTATCTAATTTTTAAGCAGCACTGCAAACAATGTGTGATATTTTTCAACCCAATGAAACAATAAAGCAGTATGTCCACAGCATTGAAAGTCATTCACATAAACACTACCACGCAGAGATAAATTTGGAATGACATATATGTAGATAACTGTATATAAATTTTAAAATTTTAAATCAGCCATTTATTCTAAGTGTTCTTTTTTTAAATACAATGTATGTACAAGTAAAACGTATTGAACTTGATCATTATCATGAAATCATCGTGAAATATCACATCATCTATTTGTCATCCTCATCTGATTCCTCAAAGAATGCTCGTGCATTTTTTCCTTTAAAAACTAGAGCTGCCCCAGCATCTTCTGTTGTCTCTGAGCGTTTCTAAAATCAAGAAAAGATAACAAAATAATCATGAACTTATACAATATAGAGATGTCATCCTTCAAGAGAGTTGATATAAGTTAACCACTATTTTCTTTAAGTGTTCATATAACAAAATTATCAATGTTTATTTATACACCTACATTTACAAAGCAAAACATTTAAACAGAGTGCTATCATTTTTATACCCCTATTAAGGTGGTGTGTGGGGGGGGGGGGGGGGGGGGGAATAGACATGCCCTTGTCAGGCCATCTGTCTGCCATACTAACAAAACCTTAACCTATAGCTCTTCAGCGCTTCTTATGTAAACTTCACTCGACTTCGTCTCGTGAGGTTAAGGCATAAGAAAGGTCACTTGATTATGGTATAATTTACGCAAACCCAGAAATCGTCAACGCAGCAATGGTATATCTATTACATAGAATGTGGGTGTATCCATGTACTATGGCCACATTTCTAGTAATACATGTAAGATAAACACATGTACTGTAAACCTAGCACTTTCAAACATTTCAAATTTACATTCTTATATTACTTCCATCTTAACTTGCAATAATAAGTGTCATTTAAAAGATTAAATTATCAACAGAAAGTGACAATGCTGAAACAAACGCAAGAAAATAATACATGTAATTCTCATATTCCACCTAAAAATGCATTTAATTACATTTTTTTAAGATAACATTTTTTTAAAATTGTTTAATAAAATTTTTATTCTTCCAGTATATAATGACTCGAAAGCCACTGTCAAAATGGTGATCAAAATATAAAATCAAACAAGAATATTTTTTAAAAGAAAATCATCAAATCATGTCGACAATGTGTATCATAAGCAGTGTTTACAGTAGATTCCTTTACATGGAAATAATCCACCCAGTTTAATCATGTAAAAACTAGAAATGTGTCCATAGGACACGGGTGCCCCCACCGCGCCACTGATCTGTCAATCTTATAACTCTAGGTCAAATATTTTTTGAAAACTAAAAATCTTTTACTAAGTAAAGGGCAAGAACTTTACAAATACTACATAAATCCACATGCAAACCCCAAGGTGCATAAGTACACATGCTGACAAACATTCTTGTAAACTTTCAGGCCTACAAGTAAAATACTTTTTGAGCTATGCATGAACAAGTTGAAAATTGCAAATTTATACTACTGTAAGTCAAGGGGAATAGCGGGAAAAAATCCACAAGCAAAGTCCAAGGTGCATAGCTTCACAGTGATGTGAATCATTATTCCTGTAATTTAGTGATGTTGATCATTATTCCTGTAAAGTTGGTTGATTCTAACTCAAGCACTCAAGGAACAAATAACAACATAATGAAACGGTTTTTACTAAGTCAAAGGAAATAACTCTACAAATATTAGATAAATCCAAAAGCGAAACCCTAGGTGCAAAACTAAATATGCTGAGCAACTTTCCCGTAAGGTTTAATGACTCTATGTCAAATCCTTTTTGAGTTACATGGGACACAAGTTGAAAATTGCAAAAAATTTCTAAGTCAAGGGCAATAACACTAAAAATACTATATAAATCCAGACAAAAATACCCAGGTGCACAACTACACATGCTGATCAATATTGCTGTAAAGTTTCATGACTCTAGGTCAAATACTTTTTGAGTTACATGCGATACAAGTTGAAATTGCAAAAATTTTAGTAAGTCAAGGGCAATAACTCTAAAAATACTAAATACATCCAGACGAAAATACCCAGGTGCACAACTACATATGCTGATCAATATTCCTGAAAAGTTTCATGACTCTAGGTCATATACTTTTTTAGTTACATGCAACACAAGTTGAAAATTGCAAAATTTTACTAAGTCAAGGGCAATAACTCTAAAAATACTAAATATATCCAGATGAAAATACCCAGGTGCACAACTACACATGCTGATCAACATTCCTGTAAAGTTTCATGACTCTAGGTCAAATACTTTTTGAGTTATGTGCGACACAAAAGAGAGCGAACAGACGGAAGTTCTCACAGGACAGTAATTATGTGGCTACTCTATTGTTCTCTCTATTGTTCTTTTTAGCCACCCACATAAAAGCATTACGGAATGAATGACATCAAAGAGAAAGAACAGTTACCTATTGTCCCTCTAGCCACATAATTACTCTCCTGTGAGTGCGGACGGACGGAAGGACAGACGGATGCAAGGACAGATTGACAAGGGTAAATCTTAATGCCCGCCACTAAAGTGGGGGCACAAAAACCCAAACATATTAACAGATTTTAACACTTCTATGAATGTACTTTGTGAAGACTCAGTTTTCAGGTACATGTATTCATAATGATATCTTCACAAAATTGTAACAGGTATCACTGGCATTCCCAGAGAATAGAAACTGAAGAATATTCAATTCAAATTTTGGTTTAAATACATTTATATTTTGATTGTGAGCTTGAAGCTTATTTAAACCACTCCTGGAACTAATAAGGGCTGGTGTCATATGAGAAAAACAGTCATGGACTGGGGAGGGCTCAAACACATGATGCTTAGGTTAAAAGGCAAACACCTTAACCACTTGGCTGCCATTCTTCATATTTAAATATTTCCCCCCCAAGTTTAAATACTGTATAAATATATAATCTGAATTATATACCTTCTTTAACTTGGATAGAAAAGATTTGGATTTTCCTTTCGACTTCTTCTCATTTGGGGCTGATTTTGATGAACTTTGTACAGCAAAACATCCATCTGCTTTTGCAGACATTGCTTCAACAGCATTATCATCATCATCTTCCTCATCATCACTGTATGTCCGTCCGTGTGAGGACCGCTCTGAGCGTTGCCGTGACGCGAGATAATTCTCCATAGATTTGATCTTTCCAAATGCTTTCTTGTAAGTCGGCCTGCTACCCCTATTACTCTCTGAATCTTCCCTGATGAAAAAAAAACAATAACTGATATAACCAATATAAATCAGTTTACATTTCTATGACACTGAATATTTTGATAATCTAAAATTTACCATAAAAAAACTTTCATTAAATTAATACATCAATGAAATTTATATTAGCTTGTGTTACGGTATCATTTATTAACATTTACTATCATTCATGGAATTTTTTTTTTTTAATCTGAAACTACACAATGTACATTTATGTGAATTTTAAAATACAATGTATCAAAATACTTAGCTACACAAACGATCAAGAAATCCATATTACTGTTATTATCATATGCTCATATAATGTATATTCCTTTTTTTGACATTGCTAAATTTTGATAACTATTTTTTCTCCGGCTTTATTCCTACTTTCAGTTCATTCTTCCTTTCTGAATGTTTTCTTTTTGCTTTCAACAAAACATCAAAAGCTTGGCAATCACCCTTTTTTATTTAATCATTTTGTTTCTATTTTTTTAACAAACAATATTGTAAATGGGCTACCAACAGACAGTGTTCCACGGAAATAATGTGCATCAATATCAATATATGCATCTTAATCCATTTTATTGCCATAAAATCATTCATTAGAAAATTGTAACTTAAAGCTATGATGGATATAGGAAAGGAAACATTCCTTGTGTGTCGCCAAGCAACTCTCTGGTTCATAAGCTATGATAGATATAGGAAAGGAAACATACCTTGTGTGTCGCCAAGCAACTCTCTGGTTCATGAGCTATGATTGTGTCGCCAAGCAACTCTCTGGTTCATGAGCTATGATAGATATAGGAAAGGAAACATACCTTGTGTGTCGCCAAGCAACTCTCTGGTTCATAAGCTATGATAAATATAGGAAAGGAAACATACCTTGTGTGTCGCCAAGCAACTCTCTGGTTCATAAGCTATGATAGATATAGGAAAGGAAACATTCCTTGTGTGTCGCCAAGCAACTCTCTGGTTCATGAGCTATGATAGATATAGGAAAGGAAACATACCTTGTGTGTCGCCAAGCAACTCTCTGGTTCATAAGCTATGATAGATATAGGAAAGGAAACATACCTTGTGTGTCGCCAAGCAACTCTCTAGTTCATGTGCTATGATGGATATAGGACAGGAAACATACCTTGTGAGTCGCCAAGCAACTCTCTAGTTCATGTGCTATGATGGATATAGGAAAGGAAACATACCTTGTGTGTCGCCAAGCAACTCTCTAGTTCATGTGCTATGATAGATATAGGACAGGAAACATACCTTGTGTGTCGCCAAGCAACTCTCTGGTTCATGAGCTATGATAGATATAGGAAAGGAAACATACCTTGTGTGTCGCCAAGCAACTCTCTGGTTCATGAGCTATGATAGATATAGGAAAGGAAACATACCTTGTGTGTCGCCAAGCAACTCTCTGGTTCATGAGCTATGATAGATATAGGAAAGGAAACATACCTTGTGTGTCGCCATGCAACTCTCTTGTTCATTAGCTATGATAGATATAGGAAAGGAAACATACCTTGTGTGTCGCCAAGCAACTCTCTGGTTCATGAGCTATGATAGATATAGGAAAGGAAACATACCTTGTGTGTCGCCAAGCAACTCTCTGGTTCATGAGCTATGATAGATATAGGAAAGGAAACATACCTTGTGTGTCGCCAAGCAACTCTCTGGTTCATGAGCTATGATAGATATAGGAAAGGAAACATACCTTGTGTGTCGCCAAGCAACTCTCTGGTTCATGAGCTATGATAGATATAGGAAAGGAAACATACCTTGTGTGTCGCCAAGCAACTCTCTGGTTCATGAGCTATGATAGATATAGGAAAGGAAACATACCTTGTGTGTCGCCATGCAACTCTCTTGTTCATTAGCTATGATAGATATAGGAAAGGAAACATACCTTGTGTGTCGCCAAGCAACTCTCTGGTTCATGAGCTATGATAGATATAGGAAAGGAAACATACCTTGTGTGTCGCCAAGCAACTCTCTGGTTCATGAGAGCTCGTTCTCTAGACATTGTGTACATGCCATCTTGAGCCATTTTAGCTGCAGTCATTGCTGTATGTCTAGCTAATACTCCTATCTTGGCATCTTTATAATTAAACACAGATAAATGATTATAGAACTGTTTGATTTTAGCATTTCCTCAAACTATCATTAGGTCATAGGCTGCTGAATCTGTGTAATTGATAAGCCCTGCTTTGTACTTAGAAAATACAAAAATTGAGTTATCAATAGTAAAAAGCCTAGTTTGTTTGCATGAATGTTGACTTCTCAATATTAGACATGTTAATTTGCACCAGTATCTTTAACATTACAATAACCTGTTTACATTGCTTTTCGTTTAAAAATTTATGCTGGAAAACAATTAATATGAAATTTAACATTACATTTGAAGTTTCCATTTAAAATTAAAAAACTAAATGCAATGAAATTTACAGACCACATGTAGGAGGTGTTGATTAATATATCAGCCGCGTCATGATAAAACCAACATAATGGGTTTGTGATCAGCATGGATCCAGACCAGCCTGCTCATCCGCGCAGTCTGATCAGGATCCATGCTGTTCGCTTACAAACCATATTACAAGTAGACATACTGATAGCGAACAGCATGGATCCTGATCAGACTGCACGGATGCGCAGGCTGGTATGGATCCATGCTGGTCGCAAACGCACTATGTTGGTTTTGTCATGACGCGGCTCATATGTTGTCAATCCCAGATAACTGCACCTGATTATGTGATTACATTAATAAAAACTGTGTACAACTTACTTCTCTCAGCTTTTTTCCGATCCCTTGTGATAGGTTTAGTATGAGTGAGAACTCTCAAAGCCTTCGCCCCTTCTGTATCTGTATAAACAACCTGTAACTGGAAAGGTAATTCCTTGCGCCCTTCATCAGACTGGGTCCCTGATGTCCCAACAGAAGCAAAAGGCTGGGCTCCTTCTGTTGTACATTCTGAAGTAGCAGTTTCCTTTTTCTGATCTTTATCCGCCATTTCAGTTTCCATTTCATTTTCTGTTTTACCAGTATCCTTTGATCCACTTGCATCAACTTCCATTTTCTCCTCTTTCTTTTCTTCTGCACTCTCAGTTTCTACAGTTTCCATTTTACTTTCTGCTTGACCTTCAGTCTTTGCTTAAAGAAATAATCGTATGTGCACGATTTTGATAAATTATTCTATTATACTAAACATTTAAATTAACATTCCTAGTGTTGTGTTAATGATTTGCCTGGCTTGAAATTCAATAAAGTTAAATGAGATTTTGTTATCAAAATACTGAAACTGACAATAGTGTAAAGTCAAGTCAAACTACACAGAGTTCAGACAAATCCAAATTCACACTCATGAATTATAATTGTTACAGCTAGCCCATAAAGTTAAAAAAAATTGAAGCTCTACATTGGGCTACTCTGCAATTGCTCTATGGAGGGCCCGACTGCAATTGCTCTTTGGAGGGCCCCACTGTAATTGCTTTATGGAGGGCCCCAATGCAATTACTCTATGGAGGGCCCCACTGCAATTACTCTATGGAGGGCCCCACTGCAATTGCTCTTTGGAGGGCCCCACTGCAATTGCTCTTTGGAGGGCCCCACAATATCTGCTTTATAGAGGGCCCCACTGCAATTGCTCTATGGATCGCCCTGCAATTGCTCTATGGAGGGCCCCACTGCAATTGCTCTTTGGAGGGCCCCACAATATCTGCTTTATAGAGGGCCCCACTGCAATTGCTCTATGGATCGCCCAGCAATTGCTCTATGGAGGGCCCCACTGCAATTGCTCTATGGAGGGTCCTACTGCAAATGATCTACGGAGGGCCCAACTGCAATTCTTCTACAGAGGGCCCTTCTGCAATTGTTCTACAGAAGGCCCCACTGCAATTACTCTTTGGAGGGCCCACAGCAATTGCTCTAAGGAGGGCACTTCTGCAAATGCTCTACGGAGGTTCCCTTCACAATTTCTCTATGGAGGGCCCCTCTGCAATTACTCTACGGAGGGCCAATCTGCAACTGCTCTAAGTATGGCCCCTTTGCAGAGGCTTTACTGTATTTTAAGTAAAGAAAAATTTACATCATTTATTTTACAACTTACTTTTATCAGCTTCTGTAGGCTTTGTACGTACACCATACTCGAAGGATATTTCAGTATCAGCAGTAACATTGCCAATAGTTTTGACAACCTTTGACTCCTCACTTTCCTCATAGAAGAAAAACCTACAAAAAAGACATCAACATCTCACAATAAGTCCCTAGGGATTACAATATGCAAATACTAAGACAATAAGTCAATAATCTGGTCAGGCTGTACTTTCAATTGTACACAATCTAAGTCAACATAAATTATCACCTCAGTATATGATGGTAATAAATGCATACAGAGAAAGAAACAGATACAGTAAACTCCGCTTATAACGAACTCATTGGGACTTTCAAAATCTGTTCCTTATATCCGGAGTTCCTTGTAAGCATATAGCGAATTAGTTCCCTGTATCAGGGGTTTTTATAGCGAACAGATTGACATATAACGAACTGATTTTATACCATTGTCCGCCATTTTGAAGAGCATTTAATTAAGAAATATTAGTCATTTATTTCTATTTTAGACACAATACCCGAGAGCGTACTTTTTGGAATTTGAAAATCATTGCTATTTTTAGTTTTAGTTTTACACCCTATCTCAATTTCTCATAAAATATAAATATTTTGTTTCTAAACTCTTTCGTTTTCTTTCATGATTGAGAATAAACAAGATTTTCGATTTTTCCTTCCTTTTATAATGAATATCTTCTATTATAATCTAAGGGTGTAAGATATAGATATCTTTTCATTTAAATCAAGCGTATTACTTTGGATTTTGCAATGGATCATGCTTGCAAGCATGCGTGATTATGTTGAAAACCGATTATAATTATATAATTATTTTTTACTCGAGGCAAAACAATTGAAGAAAAAAAAATAAATAACCGTTTTATCTTGGTGAAAAGAGCTCATGCTAAAAATATCCTAAAAGTAAACTATACAAATTCATTTTAATAGATGTATTGAAGTACATACAACAATAACGGTACATTCGGCCGAGTTTGAATCTGTGCCAATGAAAACGAAAGATGAAAATGGCGGCATCTTCTTACGGATAGCCAATATTTTGGAGTTCGTTATAAAAGTGTAATTTTCTGTACTTTTAACTAAATTGGGACTAAGAAATGAGTTCCTTATAAGCGATAATTCCTTATAACCGTGTTCGCTATAACCATATATTTTTATATTAAATAAAGAATGGCAAAATTCGGGCCAAAATAAATTGTTCCTTATAACCGGAAGTTCGCTATAACCGTGTTCGCTATAAGTGAAGTTTACTGTACAACACTTTTGCATCAAGTCAACAAGATAAGACCCCAATTTCTTGTTTTAATATTTTTACTGATGCCAACATATCCTCTCTGGCGCCACTTAGAGACATTATGCAGTTGAAAAAAGCTAAACTATGTTAAAAAGTCAAATTTTAGCTTCAGTGACCTTGACCCCATTAACCTCAAACTCCAGTCAAAGGGTAGATGCCCCTGCAAGAATCCTCTAACAGTTCAATAATATAAATTGAAAGATCAATGAGCAATCATAAATACAAAAGTCTAAAAATCAACAAGCATTATATAATTACTATGGAACTCTTTCCATTTAGTGATTCCAAGATATTTTTATTATTAAAATCCATGTGTTGAGGTTACTAAGTAGTTAGGCTAAAGTGCAAGTGATGAACTTATTTAATTTGAAGTTTTGATTTCCATGATCAATGACAATATTCCATAAAATCTGACTAGTATTTCCCCCCCAAAAATATTTATTTGTCATATAAGAGGGTAAAAACTGCAGTTTTAAGGCAAATTGGGACCCCCATCTTATAAGTGGTCTGTCTTGAAGGTAATATAATATAGTAATACTTACAATTCTTTATGTAGAATGAATGTTGCAACAACATTTGTAGCAATGATTTTATTAGCCAGGATTGTACTGAATTCTTGTGTCAGTTTTAATGGATCAACTATGTTCACCTGCAAAATACAAAGCTTTGTTAAAACTTCAATAAGTCATAACTCAATAAACTTATAATAACTATTTTAACACAGTAATGTTCCTATCATATATCAAAATAATCAATAAGATTCCATATGAATAAGAAAACATAATCACAGAATAAATTGTGGCCTGCTGAGTTGAGCCATCTTGTCTTCAGTAAGCCAACTCAAGTGGCGGCATGGCCAGGTGGTTAATGCCTCGGATTAGTACCTACTGATCGCTAGCCGCAATGGATTCAATCCCTGTCAAAGGCAAGTTGTTGATTCCTTGAGCAAGAAACTTTACACACATTGCTCGGTACTGGTTGGTTCCAGGAAAGGCTTAGACAGTGTGTCTATAAGCTAACAGCTTCCTACACAATCGTACTAAAATAAATTCTGTATAAACCAATAAAGTCTCTTCAGTAAGCCAGCTCAATAATTTCCCTAAGTGAAGGAACTTATATGCACTGTCTCTTTTGGTTTTTATACTTGGACCTTACTCAGAGCAAGTACTTTTCAAGTATGTAAAAAAAAATTATCAAAAAAATATATAATTATGTTTATTTCTGATGAGCATCATGCACACAGCGCTAAAATCATATATTAACTTCTGTACCTGGCCTCCAGTTTTTGTCTGCCATTTTTCCAATCTCAACAAGTTTACAATCAGTGCCCTTTATTGTTATTACTGATATAGAAACTCTGAAAGTAAAATAGTTTATACCATTGTGAGACTTAGAGTGTTAAGTAATCAGGACATCTAAAAATCATGTGTCAATTTGTTAAGTAATCTTAGTCTCTATCAAAAACTATGTGTCCAATTTGTTAAGTAATCTTGGTCTCTATCAAAAACCATGTGTCAATTTGATAAGTTATCTTGGTCTCTATCAAAAACCATGTGTCAACTTGTTAAGTAATATTGGTCTCTATCAAAAACCATGAGTCAGTTTGTTAAGTAATCTTGGTCTCAATCCAAAACCATGTGTCAATTTGTTAAGTAATCTTGGTCTCTATCAAACCATGTGTCTATTTGTTAAGTAATCTTAGTCTTTATCAAAAACCATGTTGTCAGTTTGTTAAGTAATTTTTTGGTCTCTTCAAAACCATGTTGTCAGTTTTGTTAAGTAATTTTGGTCTCTATCAAAAAACCATGTGTCATTTGTTAAGTAATCTTGGTCTCTATCAAAACCATGTGTCAATTTGGTTAAGTAATCTTGGTCTCTATCAAAAACCATGTTGTCAATTTGTTAAGTAATCTTGGTCTCTATTAAAAACCATGTGACAATCTGTTAAATTGTCTGTGTCTCTATCAAAAACCAAGTGAAAATTTGTTTAACTTGGCATCTATCAACAATCATGTTGAAATGTGTTTAATTAACTTGGCCTCTATAAAAAAAACATGTACAAAGTTTAAGTTGCACAGGCATCATTACTCTGTAAAACATCTTGTCTTGACATTTTTTTAGAAAACCATGTGAAAATTTGTTTATTATTTATCTTGGCAATTCATGCTATGACATTGGTTTAATGCTTTAGCACCTTTCATAAACAATGTGTAAATCCATTTTTGACTTGTTAAGAAGTGAGAATGGCTGAAAAAAAATATTAGCGAATACCATTTAAAAGTAGTGAATTACTTGTTTACTAGAAATTTGCCTTTTATTTCCAAGGACATTTTATTTGTAAGTTCATGCAGCTTACCCATTTTCCAAAGCATTGTCAGAAATTTCATCATAGAATTTAATAGCATCTTCCAGCTCCTGGTCAGTCTTGTGATTGTCAGTTTTTCCCATCCCAACATTAGCAAAGACCATCTGTACACAGAATAACCTTTGACCCACGAACCTTTGATGCCATAGTTGTTGACACCAATAAAGCTGGTCCAAGTGCTGTAGGCCCACATTCTTCTAATCTAAAATAGATATGTGTAAATTCATCCTTACTGGTTTAAAAACCTTTACCTTATTCCATATTGTTTTTGCCTGAATCATACTCAATTCAACAACAGACATAGAGAAGTCAAATGTAGAATCAACAGTATATAATTTGGCTCTTCACATGTGACTAATGCAGGTACATTGCACGTTCTGTTACTAGTATTCAAAACGGGCAGTTCTCTGGCACATGTAACATAATATGAACAAAGTTATACACATTAAAAATTTCGGGGCCTGAAAAAAGAAAAGAAAACAAGAGGGGCCATGATGGCCCTGAGGTCGCTCACCTGTATATAGGCCCCCCCAACCCCCCACCCCCCCCAAACGTTGCAGGGCCAATTTAACCAAAGGGCTTTTATTTGCACAAACTTGGTAGAAGCCCATAAAAAGATGTTTCATGCAAAACATCTAAGCTCTAGCTCATTGGGCTATTTAAAAAAAGATTTTTTTTAAGTTTTTACTATACACATATAGTTAAAAACAATGACACCCCTGGGGCCGGGCCAGTTATGACCCCAGGGTTTTTATTTGAACAAACTTTGTAGACACTTACTAGAATATGTTTCATGCTTAATATCTAAACTCTAGCTATTTGGGTTTTTTCAAAGAAGATTTTAAGTTTTTGCTATACACATATAAGGAAAATCAATGACCCCGGGGCGAGGCCAATTTTGACCCAAGATGTTTCATGCAAAACATCTAAGCTCTAGCTCATTGGGTTTTTTAAAAGAAGATTTTTTAAGTTTTTACTATTCACATATAGTTAAAAACAATTACACCCCTCGGGCGGGGCCAGTTTTGACCCCAGGGCTTTTATTTGAACAAACTCTGTAGACACTTACTAGAACATGTTTCATGCTTAATATGATATCTAAACTCTAGCTATTTTGGTTTTTTCAAAGAAGATTTTTAAGTTTTTACTTTATGCATAGAGGGAAAATCAATGACCCCCGGGGCAGGGCCAATTTTGACCCCAGGGCTTTTATCTGAACAAACTTTGTAGACACTCACTAAAAGATGTTTCATGCTTAATATCTTAACTCTAGCTATTTGGGTTTTTTCAAAAAAGATTTTTTAAGTTTTTGCTATACACATATAAGGAAAATCAATGACCCCCGGGGCGGGGCCAATTTTGACCCCAGGGCTTTTATTTGAACAAACTTGGTAGACACCTATTAGAACAAGTTTGATGCTATATATCTTAGCCATAGCTCTTTGAGTTCTTTAAAAGAAGATTTTTTAAGTTTTTACTATATGCATATATAGGGAAAATCAATGACCCCCGGGGCGGGGTCAATTTTGACCCCAGGGCTTTTATTTGAACAAACTTGGTAGACACTTATTAGAACATGTTTCATGCTAAATATCTTAGCTCTAACTCTTTTGGTTCTTTAAAAGAAGATTTTTTAAGTTTTTACTATATGCATATAGGGAAAATCAATGACCCCCTGGGGCGGGGCCAATTTTGACCCCAGGGCTTTTCTTTGAACAAACTTGGTAGACACCTATTAGAACATGTTTGATGCTCAATATCTTAGCCATAGCTTTTTGAGTTCTTTAAAAGAAGATTTTTTAAGTTTTTACTATATGCATATAGGGAAAATCAATGACCCCCCGGGGCGGGGCCAATTTTGACCCCAGGGCTTTTATTTGAACAAACTTGGTAGACACTCCCTAGAAGATGTTTCATGCCAAATATCTAAGCTCTAGCTCTTATGGTTTTTTAAAAGAAGATTTTTAAAGTTTTTTCTTTCGGTTGCCATGGTAACCAGAGTTCTGCATGGAATTAAATTCTTTGAACAATTTTTAAAGGTGACCACCAAAGGAACATTCCTATGAAGTTTGGATGAAATTGGCCTTGTGGTTTATGAGGAGATGTCATTTAAAGTAAAAGTTTACGGACGCCGGACGCCGGACGAAAAGCGATCACAAAAGCTCACCCTGTCACTTTGTGACAGGTGAGCTAAAAAGTCTATGCAGAATGATTAACAAAACAATTAACAAAACAACTTACTCAAACAATTTTTGGCCAAGTTGTTGCCTGGTATTTTTAATAGCTTCTGGGAATGGTTGTTCCATAGCAACAGTTTTTAGGGTATCTTTGTTACCAAGCTTATCCCCAGCAATAGCAACTGAATCTATTTTTCCATCGCCAACCACTGTCACCTGCAAAAAAAAATTGAGTCAGAAGAGCATAACTTTGTAAATAGATTAGATTAGATTAAAATAGATTACATGTATATGCCCTTGTGAAATGGCATAACACGTTGATAACTAACAAGTATCCTAAGTTTGAAGTCAATAGCTTGAGTAGTTTCTAAGAAAACGGACCATAACTTATTATATAGTAACTACCTCATTGCTGAATGTAACTATGGCCACACGTCTGTTTGGGTATTCTTTTGCCATCTCCTGAAGCTGATGATCAATGGCTGCCTGAACTGACTGCAGTCTAGATATATAGGTAACATTTCGGCGTTGACGTGGTAGGAATTGGTCAGAACGTTCACGATTCAAGGCCTGAGCTCGTCGTAAATCTGACGCACCTCTGAGCTCAACATGGCCAGGCACCTGTTGACAAAACATACACAAGTATCAACTTAAAATTTATTAGATAGGCTATATTTTCATGCAGAACGTTTTCACAAGGAACTTATTAAATTTAAATGTTATTTTTTTTTTTTTATTTGCACATTGAATAACAGTACATTTCAACTGATCTAATATTATATGTATCTTTCTGGGGTATTTCCCCCACAAATTGATGTCAGAGATAAACTTGATAAACTTTGTGCAATAGATAGATAATAAGTTACTTACAAAAATAAAAACTATATTTCAGAAATTATAACAGAGATTCATATATATAATAAAAAAAACATTGTGTATTCCTGAAGATAATATTCTACTAAAATTTTACTAATTTTGTATCAATTTTTGCTATGTTAACCAGAAAATTATATACCTCAGTTGTTACACACATACTACCAGACACATCAACACAGAAGATAACAAGTGACTCATCAAGGCCAGTCGGTCCACTAGCTGTTGTGGAGAGGGCTGGTTCTAACATAAACGTGACGTCTGCTTCTTTAGGCACCTCCTCTTCTTCAATATCTACAACGTTTCTAGTTTCGCAGTACTCACAAGTCCACACCTTAAAACAACAACAGTATCAACAACATGTCTTAAATTTTTACTAACATTTATACAAAGAGGGCAAATATAGCATAAAGTAATACAAGACAAAATAGAACATTTACTGCTTATTTTAAGATGAAATAATTTTCATATCCAAATTATTTTGAGTTTCTAGATTCAACAGACCTTGTTCAGTACATGTCATGTTTTGTTTTCTGTCCGTCCATTTCAATATGAGCCGCGTCACGACAAAACCAACATAATGGGTTTGCGACCAGCATGGATCCAGTCCAGCCTGCGCAACTGCGAAGTCTGATCAGGATCCATACTGTTCCCATATAGCTAGACCCTATAACAGAAACTGATAGGGAACAGCATGGATCCTGATCAGACTGCACGGATGCGCAGGCTGGTCTGGATCCATGCTTGTAGCAAACACATTATATTGGTTTTGTCATGACACAGCTCATAGATTTATTTGAACTATCTTAAAAATGTTAAGTTTATAAAGAACATTCAGACCATGTTTGGTAAAAATAAATTGAATTCCTAGATATGAGAAGTTGAACATTCATATTTTCTATGTAATATAAGAAAGAACAATAAAACTACTTGAAATAAAAGAAAAGGATAAAAACAGATGTTAATATGATATGAACCGACCTTCTCCTCTCCCAGAATAATAATCTTGCTGATTTTAGACAAGATGGCTGCACAGTTGGTACATGATTGAGCGTCCCCAGCATGCATGTTACTTGGAGCTATCAGCTTGTCAAACTTTACTGTCACAACATTTGTGTCCCCTTGTCTTACACGCCTATGATTCTGAGGTATGGGGTCTGAACCTTCTTTACCTAAATAGGAAATAAAAGTAGCGGATTAAAGTTAATCTACACATCCCTCCCGAAATCAAACAAGAACCGGTTGAACTGGGTGATGCTCCCCAAATAGGTTTTGGACACAGAAAAGTATACCTCTTGAAGTTTCAGAGTTATGTCCCGTTCAAAGTGCAATAATTCCAAACTTAGGCATGACAGAGTTACTGTTCTTTGCACAGCTCATCTACCAAATGATATCTATCTATCTACAGAGTTTCTTGTTCATATCACTTAAAGTGTCAGAGTTATGTCCCGGACAAGAAAAGAGGATGGATGGATGAACGGACGGAAGAACGAACAAAGTGGCGACTATATACTCACCTTTCGGGGTGCAATAAAAAAAGTACATTTCTTCTATACATAAATCTATTCCCACCTCAACCTGCATGTTTAAAAATGCTTCTCTACTTGCCTGGATATGGATTTATATCTAATCTTTTTCAGCAGCAAAGAAAATAAATAAAGGAAGAAGAGTAATAAAAATAAAATAATATATCAACATGTCTTACATTAAAACAAATAAAAAAAATCTAAAATCATGATAAATATTTGGCATACATGTGAACTTTTTTTGATGATCAAGTGGGAGATTTTTCTTCAAAAAGAGGGAGATTTTAGAATTTGCAATAAACAAGGAAGGAAGTTCTGTCATCAAAAATTGGGAGAATTCTTTAATTTGTGAAAATACCCCTTAGTTTAAGAAAAATCTTTGAAAATATGACTGCAGAAAGTTGGAGTCTCCCGCTAAAAGTGGGAGAGTTCACATGACTGTATGATCTGGTTATCATATTATCTATTGTGCCTTTCATGTGTAATGTACAAATCATTATTGTCTATGTTCGTTCTTACTATTTCATTCATGTAAAGCTATCTCAGTTGTATTTTACAACATTTGAATGAAGCATTTCATGCCCAAATATTCTAATCTTTGTTATTCTTACCATATACATGTACATTTACATTTCCTTTTGAATATGTTAAGACCTGTTAATTTATATATGATCAATGATTAAAACATGTGCCTTTATATAACATTTGTAAAAATAACAGACTAAAATATTCTTCAAATATAAAATAAAATTTGTAGTTTTATGTAAACATACCTTTTCCCATCTTCCAGTGAGATTTTGGCTTTTTTGCCCGTGGTGGTGCCCGTGGTGGTAGGGGAGGGCCTGCTGCACAGAATAAATGTGCACCACTTGTTGGTGGAACAGGGCAGGGATCTGAAAGATTAGCAGGAAAATAAAATATGTAAATAGTAGTAGCCTTTTACTTGCTGAATTTTGTGTTACAGAAAGATATACAATGCTCAAATTAATTATTAGAATATATTGGTTACTTCTACACACGTCAGTCTTTTTGTCAATATAAAATGAACATGTTTTGACTTCACTCAAAATATATATTATACACTAATAGTGGTAACAATATGAATATATGGAGCCATTAAAAAACTGGCAGTTTTTTTAGAAAAATACCAACTTTACTTGACAGTGACTGACCTGTAATAGGGAATGTGCTTTTCCTATACATAGTTTATTTTTCCTTAAAGTCATATATGCCAACATGCCAATTGATCAACCAATAATTATCTATTTCAGTAGAATTTTTAATACTGGTATTCTAAGTCGGAAAAAGTATATAACTAGAAATAAATTCTGACCATTATTACTTTATGATAAATAGATACATGTACATTATTCTGTTTATAGAAATCTCTTGTATTATAAAAATAGTTTTCTATAAAATTAAAATGACAAATACAGGTAAAATACAAAGTTACAAACTTACCTGAATAAACACTATTTTCCAAACGTGTGGAAGCTGGTGTGGAAGCTGCATCTATTCGTACATGATGTTCTTCGTCAGGTGAATCTGAGTCAGAGTCACTGAAAAATGGTTTTAGTAACAACAAAAATTGTAACAACAACAACTTATGATAGATTTTACTTATCTTTAGAATTTGTTTTCCCCGTCAGATAACTGAGGAAGGTATAAATTGTATGGCAAGTTGGTTGTTTTAAGCATTCAAAGATAAGAAAAACTCTATATCACAGATTGATCCTTCTTATATGGGCAAGATCTTGCACATGAGAAAAATAACCAACGATGATACAAGCCACCTAGATTCTTTTCTTACATATGGTCATATGTTTGCTTTTTCATTATATGACAAAATGCATATCCATTTTCAGTTTAAATAATATACAGCACAGAAATGAATGTTGAATGCAAATTGTGCAAATTCATCTCTTGACACAATTTCAGCCATGATGGTCATACATTTTTCCCTCTGAGATCAACTGCAAGCAAGTCTGAGACTCAGAGTATATCATATAAGGAATATCTTCCTTCACTATTTTTGGAATAACAAGAGCCATGTGAACATGGCCATCCCCCGCCGAATGTGTTTGCTCATTGGAAGAATGTATATGTAGTAGTGCGGAATAATTCCATTTTAAGAGGTCTTTTGGTAATGAAAACTGATGGCTATAGTGATTACGGATTTGAAACCTATGTGAATACTAATGGCCAAAAATAACAAAGGGCAATTACTGAAAAATAATGCAGGGTAGGTTATCATTCTTGTGTGCTGCATCCCTCCTCAGTAATACTTTTTGAGAAAAAATTGAATTGAAAAATTAAGTATGAAAAAGAACAAAGGGCAATAACACAACAATTAGAAAAGGTAGAGTTATCATTCTTGTGCAGTGCACACCTCCTGAGTGAGATCTATGCACCTATGAAGTTTCATTTTGATATCTCAAAGGCTTTTTGAGTTATGCTCTGGACAAAAATTAATTTTGAAAAATAACAAAGGGCAATAACTCAAAAATAATGCAGGGTAGAGTTATCATTCTTAAGCACTGCACTCCTCCTCAATGAGATCCATCCATCTTTGAAGTTTCAAGTTGATACCTCAAATACTTTTTCAGATAAGCTCTGGACAAAATAGCATGAAAAAAACAAAGGGCAATAACTCAAAAATTATAAAGGGAAGAGTTATCATTCTTGCGCACAACATTCCTCCTCAATAAGATCTATCCACCTATGACATTTCATGTTGATATCTCAAACACTTTTTGAGTTATTCTCAACTCAGGTGAAAAATTAGGTATGAAAAATAACAAAGGGCAATAACTCAAAAATTATGAAAGGTATAGTTATCATTCTTGTGCACTGCACTCCTCCTCAATGAGATCCATCCACCTATGAAGTTTCAAGTTGATACCTCAAATACTTTTTGAGATAAAGTCTGGACAAAATAGAATGAAAAATAACAAAGGGCAATAACTCAAAAATTATGCAGGGTAGAGTTATCATTCTTGTGCACTGCACTCCTCCTCAATGAGATCCATCCACCTATGAAGTTTCAAGTTGATACCTCAAATACGTTTTCATATAACCTCTGGACAAAATAGCATGAAAAAAAACAAAGGGCAATAACTCAAAAATTGTATAGGGAAGAGTTATCATTCTTGCGCACAACATTCCTCCTAAATAAGATTTATCCACCTATGACTTTTCATGTTGATATCTCAAACACTTTTTGAGTTATGCTCCACTCAGGTGAAAAATTAGGTATGAAAAATAACAAAGGGCAATAACTCAAAAATTATGAAAGGTAGAGTTATCATTCTTGTGCACTGCACACCTCCTGAGTGAGATCTATGCACCTATGAAGTTTCATGTTAATATCTCATAGGCTTTTGGAGTTAGGCTCTGGACAAAAATCAATTTTGAAAAATAACAAAGGGCAATAACTCAAAAATCATGCAAGGTAGAGTTATCATTCTTGTGCACTGCACTCCTCCTCAATGAGGTCTATCCACCTATGAAGTTTCAAGTTGATATCTCAAACACTTTTTGAGTTATGCTCAACTCAGGTGAAAAATTAGGTATGAAAAATAACAAAGGGCAATAACTCAAAAATTATGAAAGGTATAGTTATCATTCTTGTGCACTGCACTCCTCCTCAATGAGATTCATCCATCTATGAAGTTTCAAGTTGATACCTCAAATACTTTTTGAGATAAAGTCTGGACAAAATAGAATGAAAAATAACAAAGGGCAATAACTCAAAAATTATGAAAGGTACAGTTATCATTCTTGTGCACTGCACTCCTCCTCAATGAGGTCCATCATGAGTTAGGCTCTTGACAAAAATCAATTTTGAAAAATAACAAAGGGCAATAACTCAAAAATCATGCAAGGTACAGTTATCATTCTTGTGCACTGCACTCCTCCTCAATGAGGTCCATCCACCTATGAAGTTTCAAGTTGATAACTCAAATACTTTTAGAGATATGCTCCGGACAAAAATGTCGGACGGAAGGACGGACGAACGGAAGGTCGGACGGACGGAGACTATTTCTATATCCTCCGCCGAAATTTTTTGGCGGGGGATAATAAAGCTAAATCCACAGCATGCACTTTACAAAACCAAAACAATGGTATGCTCCCCAGCTCAATTTGATTATATTCTTAACTTGCTTTAAATTTAGCTAAGACTATTCGGAAATATTAGAGACTTTAATATCAAATATTAAAATCTTAAGTAGGCTGCACTGCTAGGTATGGCTAGCCATGTTAGATCGCTTTTGCTTTTTATTTGTAGCATTGACCAATCATAATTTTTTTCATAAATTATGCTGATCTAAAATCACTTACCTCACATTCATTCCACCCTCTAACTCTTCATCAGAAATGTACTCAAAACTTGGTTCCTCATACATGTACACATAGTCAGATCCGAAATTCATTTTGACCTAGTGTAGTGTATGTATTTGTGTCAAATTTTATACTGTAATAAAATAATACAAGTACATAATGCTATGGATAAATTGAATGTTTTTTTTTCTCTTTTTTTCCATTAGAATAACTTTATGAACAGCTACCTAGCTCATAAGATTATTACTTTTAAGGTTGAAATTTTAAATGCAGGGCCTCATTAATTTTAGTCTTTTTTTACTTGTTGAGCAAACCAGGTACATATATACCTGAGCAAACTCAGAGGTTCTCTTGTTTTGTGTCTGAATCTCACTTTACACATCATGTGACACATTATCTCAAACCAGAACACAACAAGTTGGACAATGGTTATTCTATAAAAAAAGTGAATGCATGTTACCTAAGCAGGAGATGTGGGGATTAACACTTATAAATTTTAAAATTCTGAACGACAATGTGTCAGGGATTGGGACATAAATGGTGTTTATGGTATAAGACAGGGTCCTAAATTTTTGAAACCCAACTTTAATATAGAAACTAAAAACTTGGAATTGACAAAAAAGCCTGTTTTGTGTCCCTATAATATATTTTTGTTGAACACTTTATATTCCTGAGAGCAGACATACAAATAAGTCCTAACAATTGAATATTATCTTTAAAAAACAACAACGTCTTACCTTGCAAAAGCAATAACAGAAATACGGAAGTTTTAGAACAGAACTATAAATAACTATGAATCCGATTGTTTACTGTCATAAGTTATGACGAATTCTCTAAAAATAGAAAAAAAACATTACCGATAGATCTACTATTTCACAGTTAAGATGCAATTGACATTTGTAAAAAATGACGTCAACTGATTTAGAATAGACAAACATTTCTTAAATTTGTTCATCTTTGTTGAACCTAAACTGCAATATGTAAAAAAATCTTATGCAAAATTTGCTGTTATTTATTTTTTGTCCTGGCCAACTTCAATATCTCACACCTATTATAAAATGGATAAAAACCAAATATGTCCAAACCTGCTGGTTCTCGTTCTCAAACGAATTTTCAATGGCGCAGTCTAAAACGCGGACGCCTTAAGCGGACAATATAAACATATAGGGAAAACGCTGACGATATAGACAAAGAGGAAAAAAGCGGACGATATAGATATATAGTGTAAAATGACTGAGCATAGTTAAATTCATATTAAAGGCTAATAATTGGCTTTTATAAAGTAATATCTGAAAGATGTAATTATTATAATAATTAAAAAAGACTTTAGTTTATCTATTTGTTCAAATTCTTAAAACTTTTTTTTTTATTTGTTCATGTTAATTGACTTAATAACTTTTAATTAAACAGTACAAAACATGCAACAGTCACGTGCGGAAAACTGAATAAGGGCACAAGAAATAAGTTTGAATATATTTGAACACTTTGCATACGCAATTCGCGGACATGATAAACATATAGGGAAAACGCTGACAATATAGACATAGAGGAAAAAAGCGGACGATATAGATATAATATAGTGTAGATTGACATTCTTTTCAAAATATACAATTTACTATGATTTGTAATTTACTTTTGTTTCTATATTGCGCATTAATTGACATATTAGCCGAATCTTCTTTTGTGTATATATATAATTATGAAATAGTGGGCGAATGAGTATATTTTTGAAAATTATCATAAGGTGTATATACATTCAATTTTTGTGCACATCCCTCATTTCCAAAAAAAAAGGTTACATGCTTTGAATTCATTTCATTGCTTACAAAGTGTTAATTTGAATTGGATTATTAAATTATTGTGTTCTTTAACTTTAAAAGTGTAATTGTGTATCAAATATTGTATAAAGTGTTTTCACTAAGGCATTGTTAAAATGGCATTCGTTGTAGGACACAGTCAAGTAAAATATATGAGTTATTATTTGTGTCAACATTCGTACAGTGTGTTTTCCTATCCTGGATATAAAACACGCCAGTTTTGTTTCGAAGAGGACATTTTTGAAGTTGCTCCATATTTTTCGGTAAGTTCATATCAATGATATTCCCCACTGTAATCTTTATCAACCTGAATAAGATATGAATTTTCTTGAACAATCATGTTATGTTCTACCAGAAAATAAAACAGTAAGAAATGTATAAATCATATATTTATGTATATACTGATTCCATTTTTTTTATTTAAATAAAGTGTCCACGTGTCACTTGTATATTTGATATAATCCTGCACGTGTTTAATTTAATCATACACATGATACTTTATACCATATTTCATCAAGTCGAAATAGAAAACGCGGACAATATAGACATATAGTGAAAAAGCGGACGATATAGATATAGAGGGAAAACGCTGACGAAATAAATGTATAGAACGGGAGAATAGAAAACTGTTATGAATAAAAAAATATCTGGCTTCTACCATGTATATAATTAATTTATATCAATTAACTTTCTTTAATTCATAATATTTTTTAGTTTTATTTATATTTTATCCATTAAGTAAATAAAAGAAACTTTCTGCTATAAATACCAATCAACTAATTAAAGTATCCACGTGTCACCTGTGTATTTGACTTAATCACGCACCGACACTTGTATATTTCAAGTAATCATACATCTCACCCTTGTACAATTAATAAAGTGGCTACAGAAAATGCGGACAATATAGACATATAGTGAAAAAGCGGACGATATAGACATATAGTGAAAAAGCGGACGATTTAGATATAGAGGGAAAACGCTGACGAAATAAATGTATAGAACGGGAGAATAGTTAACTGTTATGAATAAAAAAATATCTGGCTTCTACCATGTATATAATTAATTTATATCAATTAACTTTCTTTAATTCATAATATTTTTTAGTTTTATTTATATTTTATCCATTAAGTAAATAAAAGAAACTTTCTGTTATAAATACCAATCAACTAATTAAATTATCCACGTGTCACCTGTGTATTTGACTTAATCACGCACCAACACTTGTATATTTCAAGTAATCATACATCTCACCCTTGTACAATTAATAAAGTGGCTACAGAAAATGCGGACAATATAGACATATAGTGAAAAAGCGGACGATATAGATATAGAGGGAAAACGCTGACGAAATAAATGTATAGAACGGGAGAATAGAAAACTGTTATGAATAAAAAAATATCTGGCTTCTACCATGTATATAATTAATTTATATCAATTAACTTTCTTTAATTCATAATATTTTTTAGTTTTATTTATATTTTATCCATTAAGTAAATAAAAGAAACTTTCTGTTATAAATACCAATCAACTAATTAAATTATCCACGTGTCACCTGTGTATTTGACTTAATCACGCACCGACACTTGTATTTCAAGTAATCATACATCTCACCCTTGTACAATTAATAAAGTGGCTACAGAAAATGCGGACAATATAGACATATAGTGAAAAAATCGGACGATATAGACATATAGTGAAAAAGCGGACGATTTAGATATAGAGGGAAAACGCTGACGAAATAAATGTATAGAACGGGAGAATAGTTAACTGTTATGAATAAAAAAATATCTGGCTTCTACCATGTATATAATTAATTTATATCAATTAACTTTCTTTAATTCATAATATTTTTTAGTTTTATTTATATTTTATCCATTAAGTAAATAAAAGAAACTTTCTGCTATAAATACCAATCAACTAATTAAAGTATCCACGTGTCACCTGTGTATTTGACTTAATCACGCACCGACACTTGTATATTTCAAGTAATCATACATCTCACCCTTGTACAATTAATAAAGTGGCTACAGAAAATGCGGACAATATAGACATATAGTGAAAAAGCGGACGATATAGATATAGAAGGAAAACGCTGACGAAATAAATGTATAGAACGGGAGAATAGAAAACTGTTATGAATAAAAAAATATCTGGCTTCTACCATGTATATAATTAATTTATATCAATTAACTTTCTTTAATTCATAATATTTTTTAGTTTTATTTATATTTTATCCATTAAGTAAATAAAAGAAACTTTCTGCTATAAATACCAATCAACTAATTAAAGTATCCACGTGTCACCTGTGTATTTGACTTAATCACGCACCGACACTTGTATATTTCAAGTAATCATACATCTCACCCTTGTACAATTAATAAAGTGGCTACAGAAAATGCGGACAATATAGACATATAGTGAAAAAGCGGACGATATAGATATAGAAGGAAAACGCTGACGAAATAAATGTATAGAACGGGAGAATAGAAAACTGTTATGAATAAAAAAATATCTGGCTTCTACCATGTATATAATTAATTTATATCAATAAACTTACTTTTTAATTCATAATATTTTTAGTTTTATTTATATTTTATCCATTAAGTAAATAAAAGAAACTTTCTGCTATAAATACCAATCAACTAATTAAAGTATCCACGTGTCACCTGTGTATTTGACTTAATCACGCACCGACACTTGTATATTTCAAGTAATCATACATCTCACCCTTGTACAATTAATAAAGTGGCTACAGAAAATGCGGACAATATAGACATATAGTGAAAAAGCGGACGATATAGATAAAGAAGGAAAACGCTGACGAAATAAATGTATAGAAAACTGTTATGAATAAAAAATCTGGCTATATTTCTTTAAGAAAGGAATGTTTTTATTTCAGTGTTTTGTAATGTTATTTAAAACGTTTACATTAAGTAAATAAAAAACATTTTTTCGCAGACTGTGGTCCAGGTTGTTGGAGCCAACGACATTGGATATCTGTTTAAAGTACTTTCAAGTTATAGAAATATTGTTAAAATAATCGTTTGATGTATATATGTTTTTGTATGTTATATTTACATGTATATTGTATATATTTTTCTGTTGTCTTGGCCATCATGAATGTTATTGTAAATGGCCAAAGGCATTTTCTCATGCCGATTTAGCCAAAATAAACTGTATAAACTGATATTATTATTTGTATGTGTAAAATAAATTCATGTACCGAATGTGTTATATTGGTAAAATAAATTCATGTACCGAATGTGTTATATTGCTTAAATAAAATTGCAATGATCGAAGTTCATTCTTTATCCTCGTTTTTATTACTGCACAATATTACTATACATTATCATTATCTATTTTATTATAATTTTATCTCACACATCATTCTACACTATATCTATAGCGCCCGCTTTTTTCCTCTGTATCTATATCGTCCGCTTTTTCTCTATATATTTATATTGTCTGCAAAAATAGGGCAAAGAGCGGACAGGTTCAATCAGGTAGCATGTTGTTGACACTTAATTGTCGTTAATTTGCAACACGTGTCCGTCACAAGAGTATACGTCTACTCTAAATTTCTATATCGTCCGCGTTTTCCTCTATATCTATATCGTCAGCGTTTTCCCTATATATCTATATTGTCCGCAAAATGCGTATCATGTTATCTCTAGCTAAGTACCGACACGATTTATCAGTAGCGTGTTGTTCATACTTATATAATTACCGTTAATTTGCAGCACGCTTCTGCTTATATTGTATTAATAAAAAACAACAGCCTGTCATTACTTATTTATATCAATAATTTATGATTAAAAATTACTCTTACAAACTTTTGATTTTGAAAAATCAAGGCTTTTTTTATTTTGCGAACAAAAATTTTGTCCGCCTACTGCACATAAAAACATACAAAAACAATGCCAAAATGAAATACATATCCTTAATTACATATCAGCTGTTGCCAATTTAGTACCATCATTGTAATTCTAAAGACATTCATTTGATCCATTTGTTTCATATATTAGTTTTCAATATTTAGAAATTCCGAAAATGTGTAATATAAATATATCGAAGTTCATTCTTGTTCATTCTTTATCCTCGTTTTCATTACTGCACACTATTACTTTACATTTTCATTATCTATTTGATTATAATTTTATCTCACACATCATTCTACACTATATCTATAGCGCCCGCCTTTTTCCTCTATATCTATATCGTCCGCTTTTTCTCTATATATTTATATTGTCCGCAAAAATAAGGCAAAGAGCGGACAGGTTCAATCAGGTAGCATGTTGTTGACACTTAATTGTCGTTAATTTGCAACACGTGTCCGTCACAAAAGTATACGTCTACTCTAAATTTCTATATCGTCCGCTTTTTTCCTCTATATCTATATCGTCAGCATTTTCCCAATATATCTATATTGTCCGCAAAATGCGTATCATGTTATCTCTAGCTAAGTGCCGACATGATTAATCAGTAGCGTGTTGTTCATACTTATATAATTACCGTTAATTTGCAGCACGCTTCTGCTTATATTTTATCAATAAAAAACAACAGCCTGTCGTTACTTATCTATATCAGTAATTTATGATTAAAAATTACTCTTACAAACTTTTGATTTTGAAAAATCAAGGTTTTTTTTGTTTTGCGAACAAAAATTTTGTCCGACTACTGCACATAAAGACAGACAAAAACAATGCCAAAATGAAATACATATCCTTAATTACATATCAGCTGTTGCCAATTTAGTACCAGCATTGTAATTCTAAAGACATTCATTTGATCCATTTGTTTCATATATTAGTTTTCAATATTTAGAAATTCCGAAAATGTGTCATATAAATATATAATATAAAATTCATTGACATTCAATCATAAATTACTTTAATATTTCTCCCAGTTTGCTAATTTATTATATTTTTTTTATATATTAAAGTATAAATCCAATTACACGTCATTTTTATAAACTTCACCAATGCCCAAAATCATCACCAATTAGTCTACACTATATATCTATATCGTCCGCTTTTTTCCTCTTTGTCTATATTGTCAGCGTTTTCCCTATATGTTTATATTGTCCGCTTAAGGCGTCCGCGTTTTAGACAGGCCCTTAAAGGGAAAGACAAGGTTAGAATAAAAACTTGATTTCAGAAAAAGAATACTATAAATAATAAGTCTGCAAATTTTCTGCCGCCAAATAATAATATTAAACGAATGATAACAAAATTTAAATCGCTAAATCACCGATTTCTACAAATCAGTAAGCGCGGCCATGTTCGTGTATTGGCCGTATAAAAACAGGTGCGCGTGATGTCATTTCCCCACATCTTTAGATTCATGATAAATCTAGTTAGATAGATTCTTTATTTCCTCCAGTTATGAAGAGCAGAACATACATTATATACAAAGATACATCATGTACAATAATTTCTTAACACTAATAAATTAGGTTAACAACAAGAGATATTATACAAAATAATACGGTGACTATTACAATATTACAAGCATATATATATATATTGTTATGTAAAGTTTTCAAGTTTATCCATAAAGAAAACCAGTCTTGTCCGAAAACGAAAAAGACAAGAAATGGTTGATGGATATTACCAACGGCACAAAATTACTGTTGTTATAAGTCATTGCCACTCATATAATTTAAGAAACCAAACAGTCATGTCGAAATAAAAATAATACGTTAATGACCAATGCCTTAGGATGCATTTGATGTGATAATTAGATAGTAGCAAATTTCTTTTACGAGCATGAGACAGAAAATTTTGTTATAAGTATGACCAAGAGTATATCAAAATAAAATTGGATTATTTAAGGTTTTGTTTCTAACAACAATGTATTATAAATGTTTCACATGTATTATAAGAGCAAGGGTATATATTTACATAATCATTTATAATTTCATTATTATAAGCAGGTCTGTCATAGCATGTAACTTAATTATGAACAGGCATAATTTACATGTATAAAGTACTTATGTAGTGAGCAACAGTATAAACAAAAACAGTATGTTGTTAAGTAACACCCCACATACACACAACATGTCATGCCTATTTATGTGTTGTTGCTTTTCTAGCGGACTTAAAACTACTATTACATAAAACACATATATGATTTTATATGAGCAAAAGTAATAAACGACTGTATTGAAATATCAACTAAAACATAATACGTATACAGTATGTCTGAAAAAATTGGTATACAACATGTACATATACTATGAATGATTATTAGGCCTACAGCAGCATGTTAAGTCAGTGGCCTGTTTTAAACAAATGATAGAGTCGCCTGAGAAGAGAAAACCTAGCTTTCCTGACCTCGTCAAATGTAATGTTGAGGAGCATATCTAATTGTACATTTCTAGGTTGATTAATCCAGTCTGAATAAAAGTTCATTCCTATGTCAGCTATGAGGAAATCCCAAACATGCTGTCTTAAATAGCACTTCTTTGTGCAAAAGTTCAAGGTATGATCCACAATGTCATTACAAAAATTTAAACAGTTTTTACATTGTTCTATGTAAGGACGCGACATAAGTCTTCCAACGACAGACACTATCAAATCACAACAGGGACGTAACTCTGGATGATTCCATAGTACTGTCCAAAGCTCACATGGATTACCTAACCTTGGTATGTATCCATAACCTGTTGATCTGTGTTGAACTAAGCGTTCGTATCGTTTCTTCTTGACTGTCATAATAACATGTTTGTTAAGTAAGTTCTTCCATTGGTGTTTGCTCGGAAACATGCCGCTTCTTACATATTCCTCCAGTTCGAATTTTAGTCCGTATTTGAGCAAAAGTCTGTAGATGTCTGGAATAAAACCAAGCACTTGATAGTCGTTATTAAGATAACGTGTTAGTCGATTTATGAATACTCTTTTGCTTAAATATTGGCAAGGAAGTCTACACAATTGTCCAAGAAAAACCAGTTTCCGATAGTCGATCATGGTTTCAATAGAATCTATATCCAGAGATGCTAGGCAGTAATCTGTATTTGTACCCGATTTAAGCGACTGTATGTTTTTAATACAAAAACGGTGAGCAATCTCTAGTTTGTTTATGTCGTTCTGTATGTATGTATGCCACAGTTCACTCCCGAAAAGTGCTTTTGGAATAATAACAGACTTGTAAATAACTTTCAATGTCAGTGGGTTAAGTTCGTTTGGACCTAGTCCGCTGTTTATTATGTTTAAATATGTACCCCGTAGCTTTATACATGCATCCTGAATTGACTTCTTTGTTGACATGAAGTCGTTACAACTGATACCAAGATGTGTATAGTTTTCTACTTCTTCAATTGTCTGAGCACCAAGTTTCCACTGACGTGATGATTTTAATTTATTACGTTCATTAAAGACTATGATTCCACATTTGCTTCCGTTGTATTCAAAGCGCCATTGTTTCGAATAATCATCGCATATCGACAACATTTCATCTAGTCCATTCTTTGAGAAGGATACCAAAACCATGTCATCAGCCACTGTAGGAGAACAAATTTTTTCAAAATTATATGGAAGTCGAACGTTATAAAATTGTTGATTTTCATTCTTATCATTTGTTGTTTTATTTGTATGAATTATTAAATCATTTTTGTTAATTTTAAGCACATGGATCGAATAAAAAATGATCGGAGAGGAATAAATAAATAAAAAGAACATTGATGAAAAAAAACAAAAAAAAAAACAAAAAAAACGGTGACATGCAAAAACAATTATATAATTTTCAAAACAGTAGATAAATATCGAACATAAAAGCACAGTCAATCAAATAATTAGCCTTAATTAAAACCTATCCAGGGACTGACAATAGAATTTTAGAATGCCTTTCACGGAACATGCAAACTTTCCTTGATGGACAAACTTCTATACAGTACCGTCGGTAATTGTCGCAATTATCAAGAGCCTAACAACAATCATTTTCAGTGTGTGTTGTTTTTTTTTTCATATAAAAGGTGTCGAAAATTAAACTTAATAAAAGTAAACTATTTCAATTGGTGTAAATGCAAGCAAAGGCTGTTTTTTTCGACATCTTGCGATGACAAAGATCGATATATATAGCGATCAAGGCGATTAATCTCTACAAAGTTAACATCCAAAGACAATTAATGCTGTTTCTTGGTTAAAATCCTCGCTTAAAGTCATAAAATAACATATGCATTTTCGACTTCCATAAAATTTTGAAAAGTGTCGTACGGCTAGCCAATACAGCGTGTCCTTGCTAGTCGTACTTGACTCATGTACGGCTAAAACTTTTGGCTAGCCGTACGGGCTCGTACGCTAGCCACTTCCATTTAAAACGTGTTCTTAATAGTACATATAATTAAATTTTTGCAGTTTGATTCTGACTTTCAAATTTAAAGGTGTGAACATATGTTATAATTGGTGTACACATTTCAAAAATATAAGCAACTCTTTTGAAAAGTAAATTGTTAACATGTCTGTCAACGTATGATGCTGCGCATCGTAATCGTAGCCTTATATTAACTGCAGGCAAATCATTTTTATTGGCTGCTCAAAAATCTAATTTGCATAATTTATTCACACAATTGCTGGTTCTTACTACTTATGTCTAATACTGCGCATTGTCCGTTTTAATTGTTCCTAATTTGCACCAAATGCTCCTGTCACACTGTGTACTGACGATTTTTATTGCTCCTTGTATGCCTCTGTGCCGCCAGACCTTTTGATCATGCACAATGTTGCCCTAATTGGTTAATCACCCTTGTCTCAAATATTCTAATGACGAAATAGACATCTATTTTTTACGCTTCATCAGTGAACTGAATGACCTTAGGGGGAATTAGGTTCCACACCTGTCAAATTATACTATAGTAAATTACAGCACGTCATAAAATAGCAACACATTTTTTTCAGTTACCAATAATCATTTTAAATATTTAGTAGATTAATGATTTTTTGTTTTATTGGATTAAATTTACGGTAGTAGAAATGTGTATCTGTTGGGGAAAAGAATTTGGTAAGTAGATAACGTGGAAAAAAGCTTTAGGGAAGTGGATAAACCCGAGAATATGCGTAATTATAGGGGAATGGGCAACCTGTTGCTGTTGGTACCAGTTTTGACTGGGTTCTAAATAACCTAACGGACAGTTTTGTTTTCATACGATATTAGTCTGGCTGCCGATTTTCCTGCGCCGTTCTCATTTTTAGCGTCAATGGCGGAAGATCGCGTCCTCAGCATATTGGATTTAGTTGATATTTTACCTGAAAAAAAAGATACATGACCGGCGATGTACCCTATTTGGACAGCGAATCCCGGACAATCCCCCTCCCGGACGATTCCCCTTCCATATTATTTTCACAACCCGGACATTTCCCCTCCCGTTATTTTAATAGGGCGGACTTTTCCCCTCCCGTTAATTTAGCAGAGCGGACAATTCCCCTCCCATTTTTTTAGCAGAGCGGACAATTCCCCTCCCGTTTTTTCACATTGCGTATAAAAAAATCTATAACCATTCTTATCAAAGATGACAGTTTTTACTCTTAACAATAAACTGTTAAAGATCGGAACTTTTAACAATCATTATTTCACGAAAGTGACATTATACCGCCTTTAATCATTGCCGCCGCTGCTTAAGATAAACAAACTGTCAATTAAAAATCTTTAATCATTGCCGCCCTTAATTAAATGTGTCCTTGATTGCAAAAATGTATATACCTTTCAAATAAACAATATTATATAATATATATTAGGGATGTCATTCGGAGTCCGGATATCCGAACGTTCGGATAACGATTAGTTTGACAATACACATCATAACCTCTGCAGTCCACAAAAAATTCAATAATTACTATAATAATTACGAGTCAATTATGAAACATGTTGTTAATCAAATTTAAGTTTTGTAAGATTCTAAGTCCCGTGCGACTGTCATCGGCAACGATGTTACATTTTTTTATGTCCAAATTTAAATATTTAATTAGGTTATTATATTTATATATATTTCGGCTTACCGACCCGTCGACTCCTTATTTTTAGACATTGAAAAATCTGCAGAAAAAAAAATTAGCAAATAAAGAAATTCACTTACGCATTATATGTTAATTATCAAAGCTTTTATTGAAATTGATACGAAAATTATCCGACAAAATAACTTTCTCCTTTAGTATTAATCAAACATGTGCATTTTTTTAAAAAACATTTTTTTTTCACATTTCTTTTTTCTCTTATGAACACTTAAAATGTGTGTAATTCATGTAAGTTTCGGCACTTTCTTTGATGATTCGAATCAAACAGCCAGTGCTACATGATGGTAAACATCAAAGATTGGCAGATTCTTTTGAAAAGCCGGCTACACGCGTGTCAAAGGTCATCGTGTGTAAATTGTATGCGTGTTATTGAACAATGGAAACATTATATTTAATTTTTACGGGTATTATTTTGTTTTCACAAATGTGAGCGAATTTTATTGCGTACTATAGCGCTAATTGAGGAATTCAGACAATCGGCGGCGATTTTCGTTTCCATTTCATTTGAAATCGTAAGTACCACACGCACTAAATTTATTAATAAAAGCTAGTCGTATTCTATATAGAAGAAATAAAAATCAATAACGGAAGATTTTTGATATGTATCATTCAATTAAAAAGGAAGAAAAACGAAATACTACAATTTGAAAAAGGTCGCGAAGAAATGGTTACGTCATATCAGACATCTAAGAATATGACAACGATCCGAACATCCGGATGTTTGATTCGGATATCCGGATGGCCGTTTCGGCTCCAGATGACATCCCTAATATATATATTCAACAGCCACGGGAGGGAAATTGTCCGCTCTGACAACAGCGGGAGGGGAATTGTCCGGGTTGTTAAAAGAACGGGAGGGGAATTGTCCGGGTTGATAAAAGAACGGGAGGGGAATTGTCCGCCGTAAAAAAATAACGGGAGGGGAAATGTCCGGGTTGTGAAAAAAACATTCAAATTTACTGGGAGGGGAATCGTCCGGGAGGGGAATTGTCCGGATACCTTGGACAGCTTGTGTAGCGAAAATTAAATACAAAATAAAAGGATATATCGTCAATTTGAAGAAGTTTCTCATAGTACCCAAATTAAATTTATGGTTTATCTTTGAAACTTAAGCAGTCATTACTTAAATCATGTGGTGGGATCATCAGCAAGCTTGAATATCGGACAAATGATAATTAATGTCGCGGCGTCTTCAATTAATTAATTAAAGCAATTCAGTTCCATATGATGTTTTCATAAATAATATATAATGTACGCAATAAAATTAATAAGTTCTTCATCAAGATATATTTCAGTTGTACCAGCGTGTACACCTATACCGGAAGTGGGTATAACACGTCACAATCTCGGTCTCATCTGTCTCGCGAGAATGACAGGACGCCAAAATGGCGGCGCCCATGAACTTATTTCTCAAGTAAAAAATAGTGTCTTAAAACACGAATTTCTCTCTTATAGGGTTGATGTCAATAGTAAAACTGTCATGGTTCCTCTTTTTAAATGATGAATATTTATATAAGACACACATCAATCCATCCATTCCTATTCCTTTAATATTGAAAATAATGCTAAATCAGAGCAGGGATACAGACTACGTTGTAAACAAACGAAGAGCGCATGTGGCCCAAATTGGTTACATATGACCGACTGAAAGGCTCGAGAAGTTGCTGTCGCCCTTTCACAAAATTAGTTCTGTTTAAATAAAACCGCAAGAGATGATTAAAAAAATGTGAAAAAGCGGCAAAATAAACAGATAAAGTCGGAAGCCAAACTAGAAAAGGACGTTGTTTGCGTAAGTAATCTTACACTTTACAGTTCAAATTTATGGGTATGACTTAATATTTTTTATTAGTAAAATGGTATTTTAATATAAATAAATTCAATAGTACAAAATGTTTTAATGGATATAGTACTGTTGCTTCTGATTTCAGCAAATTTTACAAATAGAACTTTTAAATACTATTTTATTATCGTATAAAAACCTAATCTCACACCCAACCTTTCATATATCGGGCAGCACGAAATAACCAAATATACCCAAATACACCCAAATATACCCAAATATTGCCCAAATATACCCAAATAATGCCTAAATTTACCCAAATATTGCCCAATTATACTATAAATAAATGTATTATCTCAAAAAGGTGCTGTTTTTATCATGAATACAATATACACTTTCAATAAGATATAATGATTACTGGAGGTTACGTACCACGGAGGATGCGTACCAGCTAGGAGGTTACGTACCATTTTTGGAGGTTACGTACCACTTATATATTTTGGAGGATACGTACCATATATATATAATTTATATAAAATACAAATAATATAGAGCATAACAATTATAAACCATACCCAAATATACATTTCCCTATCATTGTGTTTTGAACCAAAATACAATCTATATATGTACACCTTTAAAGCATTTTTAAAAAAAATAACATGGACACTTGTATATGATATGAAATTCCAACAAAATTACACCTTAAAAATGTAAGTGTAGACAGTCTTCGACTTAACCCACTCGACCGACAACCGAGTCGAGTAAATTTGCGGGTGGTCGAGTGAAAATTCCAAGCTGGTAGCCCGTCTGGTCGAGTGCTTTTTTCATATCCAAATTAAGAAAATGTTGGAAATATGCAGAGCTTCAGATTGCAATGTTTTGGCTTTATGAAAATACAATATATTTCTGCTGAATTTGATGGAAAACTAAAAGTACTATTGTCAACACTGCTGTAAGTTGAAAACGAAAGTAGCAGGAAGTGACATCGAGTAAAAAGGGAAGGTAACTCTTGGGAGTTTCTGAAATGAATTTATTGATAAAGTTAACCTTGTGATACCTTGTGATGTTTGGGAAACTTTATTAGTCCCTTAACGGACTATCATTCCCCTCAAAATGATTAGACATGATATATATACATCACATGCATAAAATAGACCTTTTAGGATATATTTATAAAAACGAATCATATGCTAAAAAACTAAAAATGATAGTTTACCCAAATCTACATCACTAGCAATGTCTAGTATCTAAAAATTTACTTAAAGTTCAATAATATACCGAGTAAACAATTAAAAATTTAATGAATTATTTAAATAAATAAATAAATAAAAGTACTAAAAAAAAAACAACAAAAAAAACAACATACATTTTTTATATATAATTTAAATTATAAGCCACTCGTGAAATATACCTTTTGGTGCTCACTCGGTGAAATATATTCCGATCTTACACTGAACTAAACAAATATCCTCTATATCTTCATAACTTGAATTAAAATCATTATAGACAAATCTGAGTGCTCTTTCCTGTAGTTTTTCCATCTTGTTTGTATTATTTTCTGAACAGAAATGCCATGACATAGGACAAAAATTAAAATTGGACAAAATAAAAGTATGAAAGATTGTTAGCCTATGCTGACCATGTAGCTGATTGTAAAAGAATGTGACACATTCAAACAACAACATGTCAGCAACAAAAAAATGAGTCTTGTCATTAATTTGCTGTGTACAGTAACCTTAACAAACCCTAGTCTAGGGAAGCCTGCCTTAACAGAGCAAGTTTTGTATTATTTAACGTTGAATCAACATTTTATTGCGACGGACGCGCCCTCAGAGCTAAGTCATCTACACATGGGATTTCGTTGGCTACACTCGCGCAATGTGTCCTAAACCAATTAACAGCCCAAGAAATAGTACATGAATTTGATCCTTCAAAACTCCCATACTTTGTCTGGATATCTTAATGTCTTCCATATTTAGCCTTTTCAATTTCAAATTAAGTTATCCAAGTTAAAATATGAACGTATATTATTGATAAAAACGTTGTAGTCCCGTAGTATTATTGCGCAATATGCAAATTACTGCTGAAACGATTTACCGCTGTCGAAAAAGTAGGACAGCAAATTATACTTCAGTAAAGGTGTAACCTCTGAGTTCCAAGACATTATTAGTAGGAAATAAATATTTCTACATTATACAAAACATTATTATTAACAAATCAAAAGTTTTTCGTGACTCTAGGATAACTCGCGCATTAATAAAAGAAGAACTATTTTCGTGACTCATACCGCGGGTTTAGCTGAATATTCAGCAGTTATTAATATATTAGATACAGTACAATGGCTAGTATAAATATCTTTTTTTGAAAATGCATGTAAGACACTTTACCGCCATGTAGTCTTTCATGGTAAGGAAGTTAAAATATCAGTTCTACTTCCGATTCTTGTGGTTTGTTTACATATTTTACTAGGTCATGATATGAGTTAACCTTCGCTATTCTAAAAATAGATTCTGCTTCACCTGTTCTGATTTTTGGACAGGCGATTAGGAAGTACACATTAAACATGTAATTAATAAACCAGCGGATTGTAATGCAATACTTTTAGAAATGCTATACAATTGTAAGAAGCAAACAAGTTGAAAATGGAATTTAGTGTGAAGTTGAAAAGGACAACTAAACACTGTAGTGCTTAAGTGACATTTAAATTAAAATAAAAACGATGTGCTCTGGCCTCTACATCTTTACCTTGTAAATAAAAAAAATCTAAGAAATACACTATTAATTGCTGATGATTTTAACCAATTTTTTTTTAATGAGACATATCCAAGAGAAATAAAAATACAAATGACTTATATTTTATTGTCTGTATGCCCACTATGATATAACACGAAGCAATTCTAAATAGCATTCTCAAATGTATAATGTATTATGTTTGAAGTTTATTTGCCTGGATTTATTCTAGAAATATTTCGTTGATAGTTTTTTTTTCTATTTACATATCATTTCTTAGAATAAATCGATAAGGACACTGATTTACAAGTTTGACCAGAGTTTTTAGGCATAAATTTCATTCTGTATTTAAGTGCTTGAAAGTAGAAAATCTGAATTATATCAATTTGGGACACAAAATATTACTTGAATAAATAAGGGATTTGCGATCAAACAAGTTAATTAACAGTAAGTGTATATGATTATTAGTTGCTACAATAAAAGTCAAGTCTAAAGATTATGTTTTTGAATGAATTTCCGACATTGTCATTTGTTTTCGCTACCCGGAAGTATAAATTTACGTAAAGAGTCAACTCGGCCCTATACCAAGTCGGCACGGGTCAACTCGGCCCACTTTACAAAAAAATATATCTTACGTATTTATTTTGCTTTGCATGTTGTTGAGGTAAATGAAAAATAAGAAATATCTTATTATTTTATCAGGGATTTTTGGCTTATTTTATAACCATTATTGGGTCATATCCCAATTGAAAATACTTAAATAGTATATTATTTTCCCAATCCACAGGAAAAAATTCCCAATTGAAAGTTACAAAATAAAATTATTGAATAAAAATTCTAAAATCTTTGCAAATAAAGGCTTCTTCACTGAAGTGGTCACATTTTTGACTCACCTGTTATGAGACTTGGTCAGAATGCTTGTCTAGGTAATTGTTTGGATGAGTTTGATAAGTCAGGTGAGCGATCTAGGGCCATCATGGCCCTCTTGTTTTCTTTGTGACTATAAATGGTATCATCATGTATGACAATGTTCATAAATGTAGCATCTTTATTTCAGGAGTTATCTCCTCTGTTATATTTAGGAAACAGGGATGTTTAATGAAATAATTTTAGAGTCTCCTTCAGTCTCTCCATCTGTCTGTTCATAAAAACTGTTTCCTGAGATCACTTTTAAAGATTTTTTCTAACAAATTTACTTAAAATAGAGAAAAGTTGAAACATTTGTTATACTTATTCATCCTGAGAAAATTGGACCTTTTGATTATCTGTTGTATAAACATAATTTCCTTACTTGGCAGGGAAACTAACAAATTACTATGATATAGACAAACTTATAAAATAATTTCCAACACTGAAAAGCAGTTGTTTCCCCTTTTACTTTTCCAGAAAGTGAATATTTCTTGATTTTGTTGCACCATATTTAAAGAAAATGTACTTGAAAATAGTTAAGATAAGTGTGACATTGGTAGACACTCATATTAACTTGGATATTATAACAGGACAAACAACTACCCATTAATATGGGGCGTCCATAGCCGAGTGGTTAAGGTATTAGACCCCTAATGAAATCGGCAATCATCGACAAATACCGCCATATCTCGCCATTTATCGTAACGAACTTCGTTTGTTTACGAGTAAAGTCGGAATTCTAATAATAGCGGATATCCCCGGTCACGTGGTAGTATTCCCCAAGAAAATGACGTAATTTCCGTAGATATCTAACATGGCGTCTCACAGTCGTGATACGCTGGGGCGATTCAAAAAAAGTGTAAAAAGATGCAGAAAACCTAAGTATTCGGACTTAATCATTGAACACAACTATAGTACAGGTAACCAGTATTTCGGGGCAACCAACAAAGCAGCATCTCTTCCTAAATCGGTTGATACTGACGGTTGGAAGGAGGGAAGGAGAATCGTTGAGTTTGGCGTTCTGCTGTCAAATCTTAGATCTTGCAAAAAAGTGTCGACTTGGACCGGTGCCGTTAACATTTGACAACGTGTTAGGTGAACTTAAAAAGGGTGTGTCTGGATATTTGTATGTGAAATGTCAAAACATAGAATGCGGTCATGTGAATTGTGTTCCCTATGGAAAAACACATAGATTGAAGACCTGTACTGGGAAAGTTGGAATGCCATGTTTCGTTGTCAACACAAAATTAGGAACAGGTAAGTGATTTATGTATTGCATCATACTTTAGATGAAGTACTATACTGATTATGAATTCATAGATGTAAGGTCTCGTACCAAAATGAATATACATGTATCTACATGTCTTCCAATAATGTCAACATGTAAAATTATGAGAGAATTTATGCGGACCGAAGCCGGACCGAATGTATGTGTGTAAGATTTATAAATAATTTATTACATAGAATATATGTATATTGTTTGTGTTGAACCATAAAACACTACTCCTTATTGTGAAATTGTTGATAAACATCCCTTGAAACAGTTTTAACTTCCCCAAAGTCATGATAAAACGTTACTAAACAATGCAATTTTTAGTAAGAATCCTACAGGTACATTTATAAAAAAGACACAGTTTACACTTGGCTGCCAATACACACGGTCACATACATGAGGCAGCTAAAAATAGCTCTATATAAATACAATGTGTTTTTTCAGGGTTATGTAAATAATCCATGAAGTGTTTTTGGACAAAATATTTGTATTCTAAAATGAAATATTAAATTTGTTTCTTTTCATTTTCTTACAGCAATGATTGATAGTGTAGGTGGCCGGTGAGGGTCAACAATTTGTTGTCAACACTCAATATACCCACAATTGGAAATAAGAACATGAAAAAAAATGGAGAGACGTGCTGGAAATATTATTGAGACAGTGGCTTCCATGTCGACAGAATCTGCTGCAAAAGAAACATTTATCAAGGAAATGGAGTAAGACACATTTAAAATGATATTTCCTAAATAGTGTAATTGAATTCGAAGAATTTCAAAAATTATTTAAACAATTTTGTTTTTAACCGAGCTGTTTTTACATGTTACTCTATATTCATGTACATATTTTTTTTCTTCAAAATAACATGGATGTGTAATTGTTCTTAAAAAAAGTATTTATTTCTACATGACGAACTTACCTTCATTGGTTTAAGACTAAAATTCTTATTAAATACATGCATTCTTTTTAAGGGATGTGCGTCATGAAGAATCAATGCTATCAGAACACAACATGGAAGGTCTTATTGAAGATCTTGGCGTATGTCCTTTGCCAGATGCCTCGCCAGCACTAAAGTGAGTACTGGTAGTTTTGTTTTTTGTTTATTTACGAACTTAAAGGACTATGCAAAACTAACTGGTGTTGTTGAATTGTTTGTGTTGGGTCAGTTGCTTCCATATATGAATATCTCTCCATATACTGTATGTACATATGTATTTTTTTTATTCAAGGTCTATTCTTCAGTCAGATGCTAAAGTTACAAATGACAGTGAATGGTCAGATGTAGACAATTGTGAAGAACAATCCACAACAATACATGATCATCAAACGAAAATGCCTATGAAACTGTAAGTTGAAATCTATGATGTTTTTCTTTATATATTTATTATATTTATATATATATCATGGTCTAGCAATTCAAAGATAATACTATGATAATTAAGCAATGCTATTTGGGGTCGTCTTCAATAGAAACAATTTGATGTATCTTCTTGTGATCAATAATCGATAAGCAGTCTGAAATATTTCATAGTAGTGATTACCAAAATTGGTCAGAAAAAGTAGTGCAATCAGCATTAATAATTAACAAAACTCATTCTGGTATGAACTTTGTGTTATAATATATTATCTATAAATTACTTATTTTTAATTCATTGGTGTATCTTCAATATTTGAAAATATAACGTTTAAAGATGATTTTTAATATCCAGAAAATATTTTTGAAATATATTTTTACAATTACAGTTCTCACAGACAGTCAAAGGTTAAAAACAAAATCAGAAGTGGTCCACATCTTGAAAAACCCCACAGCAGATTAAGACTTTCCCCGAAATTTCCCTGTAAAACTCGCAGTGGTATGTCCTGTGCAGTAGATACTGCCTGGCATAAAAGAGGATTTGACAGTTTAACATGTAAGTAAAAAAAGATTTTTTTTCTGTGTTATCATGTCAGTTATGATTTATAATTTGTCAGAAAAGTATCTGTGTATGTTTAACCACTGTTATTGATGTATAATTGAAAAAGTGTGTTTTGCATAAAAGTAAGACTGGTTAGTCAACATAGTTCTTTCAAACTGTGGCATTTAGAAGAAAAATCCTAATGGTTATTTGAATTACCATGGTTTTAACTTTGAGCTCTGACCTGGCTGTCATGTTCACATCATGCATTATTTTTTGTTATTTTGGTGTGTTTTTTGAACATAATACATTGATTTTTTAACTAAGTTAGATAAACTCCTAATATATTTGTTGTGTTTTTATCATGCAGCCCACACTTTCTTCATGGGAAAAGCAAAGTATGGAAAGAAAGTTTTAAAGACAATAGTAAGCCACCGTACGTGTGGAACATGTAAATGGTGGAAACGTAATAGACCGGGTCATCAAGTAAGAAAACATAGGTGTGTGCATACACACAGTGGAAGTGCCAAACTCATGGAAAGTGTAAGTGGCGAGCAGGGTGTTAAAGAACTCATAGAACAAGGTACACCTGTAGAATACCTCGAAGGTGATGGGGACAACACACTAATAGCTTGTTTGAAAGGGAACTTAAATTTAACAATGAAGAAACGATTTGATAAAAATCACATTGTGAAAAATGTTGGAAAGCGATTATATCAATTGGCTGCAGAGAAAGAATTAAGTTGAGCAAAAATGTTATTATTCACATTCAGAAATGCCTGAAATATGTATTCTCCAAAAACCAAGGTGATCCAGTTGGAATGGAGGACAATCTAAAGGCAGTTATTCCACATCAGTTTGGGGATCACTCTTTCTGTCAGTCCAGATTTTGTGGATATAAAAGAAAGCCTGGTGAGAAGTACTCCCACAGAAGTCTGCCATATAAGATCCCTCTGAAAGATGAAAACCTTCGATCAAGACTTGAAGTGATTTTTCAACCTCTTTTATTAAATGCTACACAGTATGCTGACCTAGGTTCAAGCCAGCAGTGCGAACATGGTAACAGAGAAGTAACACTCCGTGCACCCAAGTCTTTACATTATGGCAATTCAGAATCCCTTGATCACCGTGTACATGCTACATCTGCTTTCATCAATGAGGGGAGAAAGTATATTGTCCAGGTATGAACAAAGTTTCAGGTTTCATTTGAAGTGACTGTTCATATTCCTCAATTTTTTTTTAATGTTATCTATACAAACAAATAACAACAATATGAACCGTCACTTTAACCATATAATTATGTTTTTTGTTTTTTTTGTTACAATTTATTTTTAAAGAATGTTGTCCTTCCTCCTTTTTTAAAGTTTACAAAATTTTAAGCGAAATATAAAATTTTGCAAAATTCAATAAAATAATACATTATTCACGTACAGATGCAATTAAAATTCTCTCAAATTCCTGTGTTAATTGATGTAAATTAATTGATACTAAAATGAAGGAAACATAAAAGTTCATGTTTTTTGTTCTGTTTATTTGTTATTGTTCATTTGTTATATGTTGAATTTGCAATTTTACTTGTTATAGATGCAGTTACATTGTTGCAGATTCCCTGATCACTAGTTTTTGTGTTCCTCTTAAACAGTTGTTGGTGATCAAGTTTTCAGTTCATAATTGGATGTAAGTTTTTATTTATCACTTTTTATGCTTCATCATATGTTAATTACAATAAATAGTTTTTACTTAGAAATATACTGACAAAAGCGTAAGTTGTAGACTTCAGTGATTATGTTTACAACTATATAACAATAATTAAATTTTTATTTAAAAATAAAGAAACTCTCTTAGAGCACAGTACTGGAACAATAATTATACATTTATATATGGTTGGCATTTATCTACCTGCAATGTAACAAAACATTTAACACTTTTGACAGGCAAATGAAACAGCTGGGTTGTCACCTGGGGTACACACTGTGAAATATGCTGAAAAGTGTGCACAACACAGAAAGAGGTCATCGGAAAAGTCAATGTTACCTTCAACAAAACGTAGGCGTCTCATTTTAAAGCAGGAACGAGCTATCACCCAGGGTGCTCAAGAAGCCTTAGAGGGAATTTCCTATCAATCAGGTACTTACAAACTCTTCTTATCTTATATTAATGGATTCCAACTCAGTTTTCATGAAAATTATAAGCTTATTTTTGTGTTAGAATAACTTCAACTCTGCTTTTCATCATATGAGAATACATCTGTTGTTAGAAAATGAAAATGGTTGATGCCCATGTCAGAAGGTGAATATATAAAAAAAAATACAACAGATTTAAATGGTTTTCTTCAAAATAATTCAGCTAAAGATTCTGAGGTGATGAATGATAAGGAAAACATCAAACTGTTTGCCATACTTTAAACAAAAGAATGCATTTTTATTTTATTTTTTGTCATAGGCATTGGTCATGAACATGATGTTGATGTAGACAAACTTCCCGATGCAGTTCCTCGAGGAGATTTTAAACCTGTGGTATACACTCCCTCAGACCAAGCTACATTTGTTACATTTGATTTAGAGACTACAGATCTAAGTAAGTAATTGCTTTTATTCTAAAACACCATCAACATACTTTACTTAGGGGCGTCCGTGGCCGAGTGGTTAAGGTCGTTGACTTCAAACCACTTGCCCCTCACCGCTGTGGGTTCGAATCTCGACAGGGACTTTGGATTCTTATATGTGAGGAAGCTATCCAGCTAGCTTACAAAACGTCGTTGGTTATACTCAGGTACCCGTTCGTGCCAGAAATAATTCAGGGAAGGGCACCTGAGGTCTTCCTCCACCAGTAAAGCTGGAATGTCGCGATGTGACCTATACTGTGTCGATGTGATGTTAAACCCAATACAAACAAACAAATATTCTTTACTTATTGTTTAGACTAGAGATTATTGTAACAAGGATACTTTCATAGTGAAGTTTATTTTCTTGCAACAAATGTACTGTTCTTTAATGAGGTTGTCGCTGTAAAGAGGGCCATTTTATATATTTTACACAGTAAACACCTCATTCTTATCAAAAAATGAAGGCTTATCATTTGATTGGTTTTATACTTCACAGGATTCTATTAAAAATTTTATTATGAAACAGATTATGTATGTATTGCACTCTATGAATCTATGGTGTTTTATATATTTTCAGTCCGTGGAAGTATCATTCCTCACATTACACAGATATCAGCAATAGATTACGACACTGGTGATACCTTTGATAAGTATGTAACACCAAAGATGCCAATAACAACAACTGCGCAACAAGTGACTGGCATTGTGGTTACTGATTCATTTATGAAGGTTCATGGAACTTTAGTGGAATCTTTGCCTATCAAGGAAGCCTTACATCAGTTCATAAAATGGCTAGAAAGCAAGTCAAATGTTTTCCTTATTGCCCACAATGGTAGGCGGTTTGACTTTCCCGTCCTCTTATCTGTTTTAAAGACAGTGGATTTTCTAGATTCTTTTTACTATTGTACCCTGGGACTTATTGACACTCTTCCAGTTTTTAAAAAGGTTTTTCCTGGTGAATCCCATAAACAAGAAGATTTAGTGGTTCGTCATCTTCATACTACGTATAGTGCACACAATGCTATAGAGGATGTTACATTTTTACGTAAACTCCTTATGTTTACAAAGTTGTCAAAGCAGGAAATTATCAAATTCAGCTTTTTCACCAAAAGCCATGTACAATTCACTTATGTTTAACAGGGAGAAAGCCAAGAATATCAGAAGTTTAGATATCCTGATTTCAAGTGGTATTTGCAAGTTAGCCACAGCAGAGAACATAGCTGGGTCTGGACTAAACTTCAATCATCTTCAGAGAATATACTCACGTGAAGGAGAAGATGGACTTCTTAATACCTTTACAGTTAAAAATTCTGAATGTCAACCCAAGAGTGACAAACTCAAAACGTGTTCTAGAAGCTGTAATACCTAAACTGGTAGACTTATTTAGGAAAAGTGAGTGAACTGTAAATCAAACAGGAAGACTTATGGAAAAGTGAGTGACATTACATATAGAACTGTAAACAAAGGACCACAACTACCCGTATTGTCAGTGTTATATATATTGTTATTTTTATGATACTATATGTTGAAGGAAAATAATGATTGAGGATATTAGTTTTTTCTGAGTGAATATACTATGTAACACAATGAAAGATGAGAGAAAATTGCAATTTTTTTACGAGTGCCTAGCACAATTGAGAATTTGAATATTTTTTACTTTGATGTGTGATTAATATCATTTTCACTCAAACAAACAAGTCATTTTTATATTTTATTTTAAAAGTTAGGAAACCAGCAATTTTTAACAGTTTTCATCATAAATGGAAACAAATTTATGCACGTAAAGATGATACACTTTCAGGTGCCCACACTTTCAGGTGCCCGCTGAAACACTGCTCAAACCAAGTAGTTTTGAGTTTATAGTTATCATTATGCTGTTGTTTATAATTGTATTTGTGTAAATCATAAGTTTGGAATCAAGAAATGTACCATTATGAAAATACAAATCAATGACATTCTATGTAAATTTACAAATTTTTGAAAATTAAATTTTTTCAAAAAAAGTTTGGTAAAGCTATATCAGTCACAGTGTGCGTGATATCCATGTACAATGAGGATATATATTTTATTTCACAGATTAAAGCAAGTATTTCACTGATAAGCATTTAATAAAATAATAATTAATTATTTATTAAACTAAACAGAATGAAGACACATAAGTTTGTTAATTATTTTAAGATTTTTTTTAATGAAATTATGTCATGTTATCCCATTAGAACAATTTGTAGTGAAGACTTTTTAACTTGGAAAAATAGAAAACTCTTTAAATTTTTTCTTTATTGTTTCACAAAACAATTATTACATAACTTATATTTTAGAAATGCAGAGAGTGAATTTATTCTCTCTTTTTTGGGTAAAAAATCAATTTTAGTTTTTTTAAGTTACGAGTCGGCAAATTTAACCTTCTCAAATGTTTTTTTTTTCTTCTGGAAATATTTTGTCGGTAAAAGTTGTTCATTTTTTTATATACTTCACTGGATATGATATAGATAAAATGTAAATCAATATTTTTGCATGCACTATTCTGCTTTTCTATATTTTTTACTTTGTTTATGTGGGTCGGACAAAAAATATGCTCAAAATGACACATTTTAGAATTTCAGGAATATACTTAAAATACATTTAGATTGAAATGCTTGATTATATATCTTTGTTTACTGTATAAATTTATTGTATGATGTCTTCTTAACTTAAAAATAGTAAATATATAACATTTTGAATGAAAAAAAAATTTTTTTTTCGTTTTGAACATTTGCTGGTGGTCGTCCATTTTGCCTCCTCGGACTTGATACAAGTTTTAGCGAAATTTTCTTATTTCTTTGTAATTACACGGTCAAAACTTCCTTAAAGTACACAAATAATGTCCTGAATGCATTGAAATAAGAAAATTTTCCATTTGAAAAATATGCTAAAATTTTCAATTAGGGGCCTAATACCTTAAGGTCGTTGACTTCCAACCACTTGCCCCTCACCTTTGTGGGTTTGAATCCCAACAGGGAGTCCGGACTTTGGATTCTTTCATGTGAGGAAGCTATCCAGCTAGCTTAAGGAACGTTGATGGTTCTACTCAGGTGCCTGAAATAATGCACAGAAGGGCACCCGAGGTCTTCCTCCACCAGTAAAGCTGGAATGTCGCGTTATGACCTTTACTGTGTCAATGTGACGAAAAACCCAAAACAAACGAACAAACAAAACCCATTTATATACTTAATGGTGTTCTGATGAGTTGGTCGGCATTGCCTTTCATTTAATTGATATAAATTGTGTGTAAAACAATTACTACAAAAGTTACATTGATTTTCATAACATCATGTTTTGTTAAGACAATTTAAATTAAAAAAGAAAGAAAGATAAGATAATCTTGAAAATCTTAGAAACCCATTTTTATAAAGCCATGCATTAATATGAAAATTCTTCTAACATTTGTGATATTAGTTTATTGAATGAGTTATGAATAGTTATTAAAAAGAGATGATCATTAGAAAAGATATTGTCATTTTATTTATCATTTGTCACTAACCATATTGTTTGAAATAAATTTGCAACTATGAATGCACAGATACTGCATTTGGATATACTTTGATGTCAATTAATTTAAAGCGCCCCTTGTAGCTGAGGGGTTGCCTTTAATAGTTGTGGCAAAAGAATTGCAGCCACCGATTATCCCTGTGTGATCGTATGAGGCAAATGAATGGATTTGAATAACTGTAGTCTTCAGCAAGTGAGGTGGTTTTCACCACTGGTGTTGCTTTTCAGTTTGTATCACCTGAGGTTAGTCAAAATCATCTTTTCTGTTTCAGCGCCATATGACATATACTGTGTTGATGCTCCGTAAAACCAAACAAACAAGATATCATTTATAACCATTACATTTTCAATGTTGTTACTGTACTTTTTGATGACTTTTAAGATCCTGCAAAATTATAACTATTTGTGGGGCACTAATTTTAGTTGATAGGTCTATCCATGGATTTTATTTTGTCTACTGTAAGATTATCTTTGTGCTACATCTTGTATATTAGTTTCATTTTCATATATTGTAAAATCAGGCATTCCATGAATTAAAATAACAACATGGAAATGCCTTTTTTTGACAAGAACATGAAATTTCAACCCTGCAAAATGAAATCAAGTGTATAATTCACAGTACGATGTTTGTTTGTTTCAGACATAGAAATGGCTGAGGAAAGTAAGGATATTAAGAAGCTTATAAAGCTACAGAAACAGAGACCAGCTTTCTCACGGATGATTTCATGGGAGATAAGTCAAGCTGCAGAATACCAGCCTGTCAAAAAAGGCAAACGGAAGAAGAAAAAAGTAATTATAAATGAATTTTTATGCTATTTTTGTTAAGGACAGTTTAAGAATATGGCAATTTTTTTCAAAGACGGATTATTTGAAGACACTTTTCACCTTTGATTTTTATCATCTTTTTGCAGAGACTGAGAAACATAACTTGTCAGTGACAGTTCTTACTGACACTGCATGTTAACAGTTAGTGAATCAAAAGCCTTGTAAAAATTCAAGAATTTTCTCATTTCAAAAAGGGGAATATTTCCACAAAATACATGTACCATGCTAGAAAAATGAATTTTTTGGTCACTGAGCTTATGCATGTCCCTAGAGACTTATGTAAAGTGAATACATGAAGTGGTTGTCAAGATAAAACTTACTTGCAATACCTTAACCAGAATTCTTTTCATTCCACAATGAACATAATTCAATTGTAGGAAGAGTAATTCGTCATGGATAGTGACCAACATTTATTATCCCAATAAATTGTTTGAAGTTTTAAATCTATACCTGTAGTGAAATATTTAATTGCATACAAAATCTAAGCGAAGTTTCAGGTCTCAACACAGTATTCTTCAGATTGTTAATTTAACAAGCTATTTGTACTGTTATTATAAAAACTGCTGTTTCTTATTTCATTGAAAGCCTACTGAAATGCATTTCTTTAAAGTTAGCTGGTTTTTGTTAATGTTTTCAGACCCTAGCTCCAGGCTCTGAAGAGCATGTTAAGAAAGGAGATGATGGTAATGCAAGTCCTGATGATATTGAGGAAACTGTTGATGACAGTAGTGAATATGAGACTGCCTGTGAAGAAGAGGGAGAGATTGAGGTCAGAGGTCAGAGTGTAACAGAATCTGAGGATCAGTTAGAAAGTATTGGTTCAGATATATTAGATTCCTACTTAGATACTGATTGTGAAAATGAAGAGGATGAAGAAGATGAACTATTTATGTCTTGTATTGGAAATGATACAACAGCTGTAAGGTCACCTGGAGAGCCTGATCAAGGAAGAAGAAGACGTCCTTCAAAGAAACAGAAAAGAAAAAGGAGAGATCAGGCTAAAGTAATATATTTAGATGATCTTTTTAATCTTGGAAACTTGTTTGATGCTACTGATGAAATAAGCGATGTTTTCACTGAAGTATTAGCAGCAGGACCAGATGTTGAGATCCAGCATAGAGTTCCAACACTTGTTGAATTGTGTCTTAAAACAAATAGGAGAAAGCATAGATATAATTCTGAAAAGGGCAAGAAAAGAACCAATACACTAGAAAAAGAGGCCACTATATTACCATACGGAATGAAGAAACTTATATCGCAGTGGGGATGGAGCCAGAAACAATTGGAAAATCAGTTATCTTTCTTTTTAAATAAAGTATTACCTTTAGTGGAAAACCAAATGAAAGCTAAGGCATATGTTGAAAATAGTAAAAGTGAGACAGATTCTTCTGAAACACCTAAGCCTTTTTTTTCCCCGAAGAAGCATATGGGCTGTTTTACCATTTGCCCCACGAAAGAGTATGTTAGAAAATGGGGCCTATGGAAGTGAGAGGACCCCATCATTTTTATATACTGTATCTTTCCAGTTATCACACGGACATTGATAACTTCCATTATACATATTACAACTATTATGTTTATGACAATGTCACCTTGAATTACGCTATGTGGGGTGAGTATTATGTATTTATTAACTTTTCAATATAAGGCACATTTTCACTTCAAATGTAAGGCTAATATGAAGTTCATCACAACATTATGATTATTAAACAAGGCCATTACGCAAAAAGTACAGACTTTGTAAGAAAACTCAACTATTATGAGATTAGAGAATTTTGATTGGCTCTCCAGCTTGGCCATTATGAATATGCCTTTTTTTTTTTTTTTCATTGTAAAATAAGTTATTATTATATATAACATTATTCTCTCAAAGAAACATACAGAACATTTATCAATATAAACGTCAATAAAACAACGTTTTCTTATATTCATTTTGTGCTTTCCATTTTTGTAAGTTAATCGGGGGATTAAACTGAATGACAGATTCTATTTGTTTACATTGACAACTGTCCGTTTCTAAGAAAGGGCAACAACCAAGATAAGCAGCGATGTCTATACGCCGTATTGCCGGCATAATTACTTGAATGCTGCTGAGGCCCTCGAATTAATAATTCCAATATAACAAGAGCGCATGACTCTGGCAAACAGGCCAAATCGTCATTTTTTGTTTGTTTTCTGGGCCCTGTATGTATTGCGCATAGGTAAAACCGGGCTATAACAAGAGCGCGTGACTATGTTAACGCATGGTTCCGGCCCCGTTATAACATGGGCAAAAGAGGGAAAAATAGCCGATTTTATGCTATAATTTATAAAATTATCAATAATTTTTTTATAATGACCGTGTTATTCAGGGCTTTAGACAGTCATATTAGATTTTGGGCTTCTGCCTCAGGCTAATATGTCAGCTCAATAAAAAGGCCATTATGAAAACAATTATTAACATTATATTATAAGACAACAATACAATCATCTTTGTAGAAAGTGTGACCTTTTAAGTGAATTGGTGTACAATGGGCACATTTGCAATAAGTATTTAATATATTCATAAAAACAATAAAAAATATATCATCTTGGTATTGGTTTGAAATATTTTAACAAATTGTTGATTAAGTCCTAAGTAATACTGTATGAGCATATATAATTATTTGAATAACAATAATATTTTGTTCTAGAACAATTTATCATCTGCCATAATTATTATATTCTATAAAGGATCATGTATCTAACACATACAGCCTCTATATATAATTTTTGTTTGTGGTTTTTTGTCACAATTGATACTAATTTATAGTAATTATCAGACCTTCCATTATTGACCACTGATCACTTTAAATGTACATGGCTGAGTACTCTAGACTAGAGTGTCAAGGTTAGCAAAAATGCTTACTGTTTACACAGCAACCTAATAACCGTATTAAACATTTAATCCGCCATACTAAAGAACTCTTAAGATTTTTAACAGTAACTTTGTTACTTAATGACAAGATATTTAGTTTGTATTTTGTTACACTTGACAAAAAACTTACAAAAGATATCCAATTTAAAAGTGTAATTATTTTCCACTTCACCCATCACTTACACAAAAAGAAGCATTTTAGAATACAACAGATTTGTACAACTAAATTAAAAACAAAATACCATATCTGGTCATAGTAAAACAAAAGAAATATATAAAATATTCTTTAAATTTCTTTCACTATTGGTCTAATACTAACCTCGGTTAAACGTTATTCAATTTTCTAATTTTTAAATTTTTTTTTGCAAAAAAACTGACCGATTCTGTTTAAACGGCTAAAGATGACACCCTTTCTCTAGATAAAGTGTATTAATTAAAGAGTTAAGATAGTTTTTTAAAATCCTAAAGTCAAATAATATGTTTACATTTATGACTAAATTTTATAATCATATTGATATTTGAAAGTACTGTTTTCAACAGAGTAAGGACTCATTTTGAATATTGTATTTGCTAGCTTACATTATTATATGTTCACTTGCTATTTCAGCATTTGAACATTCTGTTTTCAGTACCTTAATCCCTTTTGAATTGAATAAAAAATTGAGGAAGTTATTTTAATAAGAAATTATATAATAGAACTTCAGATATATTATGTTAAGATAACTATAATCATTTACTATTTTGATTTATTTCAGACAAAAAAATGTGTATTATTCCAAGCTGTACTTTTTTTTCACATTTTTGTTTAAGAAATAAATATGGTTAAAAGTTCAGTTGTAGTGATATTGTAAAATCAATGTGCGGTTATTTATTGCAGTTTTAAGTACAGCTATAGATCTTATGTTACCTAGCCAGACAGGTAGTGTTTCACCAACAACATCAATTATCCGTGTGAAAAGAGCACTAAGTCTCAGGTAAAATATATTTCTATATTATGAGTTGTACATGTACTATTTTAGTGTCAAGACTTTGATTTTACAATGATTTACTGCAAAATTCAGGCCGTTCCATCTAGCCTAAATTATGGTATTTTCCAAAAAAGACTAGCTACATGTATATTGCCCTATGAATCATTCAAAGATATACTATGCTCATCTTTGAGTAAAATATGTTTATTGCAGAAGTTTATTGAAATCTATAAAATTCTTACTGAGTATGTCTTATTTAGATAAAAGAACGTAAAACTATGTATCAGAATTACCTTCCTTATTACGGGTGAAGTAAAGCTGGTCCTTTCTTTAAAAAACTGCCAGTTTATTCATGACACTATATTTTCTTAGTGTGTCCACTTACAGTGTGTAGGATTTAAAGCTAATAACATATCTTCATTGTGTTAAGTCAAAACATTTATTTTATATGTACAAAAAGACTGTGTAGCCATTGTCAATATTTTTAAATATTACATTTGAACATAGTACATAGTGTATATCTTTAAAAGTTACATGAAATCATCTTGTACTTTTGGTGTAGAAAGTCCCTCCACTGTTGGTCACTATCATAGCTATAATTTATATAAAACTGCTTGGAAAGTTTAGAATATTATGTCTTCTTTTTCTGTAAACAATTATTTGAATTGGAGGATGTTAAAAAGAATCTGAATTAAGAAAAACATCTGCAATTCTCTTTGATACCTACCAAAATGAACTATTTTTAATTTCCAGGTATAAAACTCTTGTTGATATCCTGTTTGAAAAAACTTTGCCATATGTGATGTGGGCACGGGGGAAAATTGCCATAGCAACGGATATGTTTAGAAACTTGGTAGAAAATGAAACTGAAAGTAAGCTTTAGGCATTTATATTCAGAATGTTTTTCTTAAGTATTAAAGGGACTCCACTGAGGATTTTTGATACAACAGGAATGGAAATATTTTCGAGATTTTTACTCCATTTGATGTAAGTCTATACCAACAACTTAAGTGCAAATCAAATCATTAGCGAATGCTCCGTTTTTCCAGAATAATTATTCTTAATGTGAAAAATGGCCCAGAATTGAAAAGCGTTGCAATGTTTTTCACTCAAATCTGAATGAGAATAGCAAATGCATTCGATTTTCAATGTATATCTGAGTACATTGTTTATATATATTTCTGTTTTAAGGTCCCCAGTTGATCTATGTGAGAAATTAAAATTTTAAGTTTTAGTCTTATTAACCTCAGTGGAGTTCCTTTAACTTGAAACATGTTAAAAAAAATTGTGTTTTCTTTCTGAAATATCATGTTAGTTGCACTGTTTGCTGATACTATCTATATAATAATAATCCAATTTTACATCAAACACAAACATCAAACACTACTTTATTTCTGTTTTTGAAATTTGAAACATCAAAATTATGTGCAATAATCAATTTTATCACCAAGCAAGTGCAAAAGTTACAACATGTTATTTTATTGTTTTTATCACCATATATCTAGCAAACACTAAAGCCATGTATTTAAGTGAGATAGCTAGAATGCATGCTATTTTTGGTGACACAAAGACAGCTGAACAGTTTTATAGAGTTGCCACGGAAACAGCCTTGGAGGATTATAATGAATATAGAAGGGATAGATGTATAAATGAAGCAACAGAACAAAAACAAGTACTACTTGCTAGTATCTATGATATAGGGTAAGTAATATTATAGTGTATAACAAAATAAATCTTAAGAGGGTTTTTTTTTTACATGGAGGGACTGGAAGTATGTGGTTTTTTTTTATATTTTATACCATTTGACACAGGTCTATATCAATAACTTGTGTGCCAAATTTCAGATTATTAGCTCACTCCATTTGTCCAGAATAATTATTTTTATTGTGCAAAAATTTTAACACAAAACTGAAAGCAATAAAACTCTTTTGACTGAAATTGGGCTAAGCAAGTATAAGTTTTGAGTAATTATATAAAATGAATTTTTAAAGGGTTTTCATACTTTCTGTTTTTGTACTTCTGTTTATTCTGCCGGTAGTCCAGTTTATAGTCCTTTCACTTTGAATTGACTGTTCCAAATTCTAGGAGGGCAAATTTATAACTTAAAGTCAGCAATAAAATTATGAAAATCTACATAAAGTATGTTTGTAAATTTTAATCTTTTACTTGTGATTAACTTGTATATTTAGAGTATTAGATGAAGAGAAGGCTGTGCAATCATTCCACTTTTGGACTGGAGTGAAAAGTATTCCAACTGTGAGAACTGCAACATTAATTGCAGGTCTAGATGCTCTTCTATGTTACCATTTGTCACATTTGCCAGGTATTTGTCCTATTTTATTGTTATACTGCCTAATATACAGTCTGACCCCGGTTATTTGACAACCCTTTATTCGAATACCCGGCAATATCCAAAGTAGATTGGCGGTCCCGTTTTTATCTCTATATAAAACAATATGAATACGAGCGTATTATTCGAAATGCATTATCCGAATACCTCCTATTTTTCGAAGTTGAATTTCGGACTTGATTATACAATTATGAAAGAATTTCACACCTATTATTTTAAGCCAGCCTAATTATTATTTGAAGCCAGACTAATTGGCGCAGATCCACTCGCTGACCGGTTGACTTGTGAAATATCAACAGTCATGCGTGTATTTAGACAATCATGATAATAACTCTTTGTGTGTTCTTTATCGAAATAATTATGTGCAATGTGTCCCATTTTGTTACTGTTATTGCTTGAAGATGACAGCAATAATTTTCATAATACCGTATAAATGAATTTGTCAAACCATCCAAAACATTTTTTTTCCATTTTTATCATGATCAAAAATACCAGAGTTTAGCTGTAAATACCGTAGTGACAACACGGCCATTATCAAGGCTTTGGGCGAAACTAAAAGGTACATAATGTAGAATAAAATGCAAGTATATATGTCTTCAATGTCAATACAATAATTTTTACACATCTTTTCTTAAATATTTATTTTTCTATATTGGTTACAAAAAGTAAGTGTGTTGTAAACGGTAGTTTTGCTATGATTGGTCAAAGTCGAGTAGTTTTCGTCTATCACAATATTCAGATTTCTATTAATCGAACCCATCGATTATTCGAAGTAAATATTCAGTCCCTGGCACTTCGAATAAACGGGGTTGGACTGTAATTACATAATGACAATGTAGATTGAAAAAATATTTCAATTTTCATATCATTTGGTTTGGAAGGCACATTGTAGGTAATTGGTTTAATTATCAGCAAAATCATATCAAGAAATGTTGTACTTTAAGGTAGACCATGGGTAATGGGCACCATAAGGAACTGTAAAATTGACAACATAGGACAGTTATATGTCTTCAAGGTCACTTGTATGCAAAATTTAAATAAAATTTACCGTGTGGTTTATGAGTTATGGATATATTTCTGAACTAAGACTTTGCCATTAGAAGGGCTTATTTTCAGAAATGAGGAAACTTTAAATAATCTGTAATATCAACATTATAAAAAATGTTTTTCTATTGCTCATTGTTAAGAAACAAATAATAACATTCAGGTAACACATTACACCAGCAAAATGTTTGTTTCTAAACAAAATGTTCTTAATACGTATAAAAATGTTACCCTACCCCACCCACTTTAACACTAATTTTACCATTTCCCTATCTAAAATGCCTTATTCAAAATATCCCTTAAATTTATCGAAATGAGGGTCTGTTTTCAAAGTTTGCCTAAATTTTCTCAAAGGTTTATTTGTTGATCATGCGAAATATAAAATACTTTTACCGTGTAGTATTTATTTTATCGAACTTTGAAAATATCTGGTATCATATTTGCTATAAATTTTGGCATTATTTAGCAAAAAAAAATACCTAAAATAATTATATAATTTAAATCAAACTTTTTTTCTTCCATAAGGGATCAGAAAGATACATAAATAATGTTTAAATGAAAAAAGAAAGAAAAAAAAAAGTTGCCCCTTCTGGGGTTTGAACCCACGCCCCTCAATTTCAATGTAGTTTACAAGCGATTCTAGCCTATTTGAATACTCTTCAAAGTGGAGGTAATGCATTACCCATGGCCTACCTTAAGTTAACCTGTCACATAGCGACATGGTAAGCTTTTGTGATCGCTTTTCATCCGGCTTCCATAAAGTTTTACTTTAAACAACATCACCTCATAAACACCTAAGCCAATTTCAACCAAATTTCACAGGAATATTCCTTTGGTGGTCACTTTTAAAAATTGTTCAAAGAATTTAATTCCATTCAAAACTCTGGTTGCTATGGCAACCAAAAGAAAAAACATAAAATATATTGATATTTGGCATGAAACATCTTCTAGTGAGTGTCTACCAAGGTTGTTCAAATAAAAGCCCTGGAGTCAGAATGACTCAGATGAGCGATTTAGGGCCATCATGGCCCTCTTGTTTATACTTCACATGAATTTACTTCTTACAAATATATGTAACAATTCATGATATTACTCAGTGTTATTTCATTTCTTCCCAAGCAAGAGTTTCAAATAGTGAGACACAGTGTGCGTTTAAATTTTTTAGATCTTTGTGAAAATTGTAGGTTACCATCAAATTAACATGTATAAATATAGTTATTTATTCAACTGAAAATTTCTGATTTGAAATGACAACAATTTTTAGCTCGACTATTCGATAAGAATAAGTAGAGCTATTGTAGTCACCCGAGCGTCGGCGTTGGCGTCAGCATAACCACTTATGTTAAAGTTTTTGTAATACCTCAAATATTTTCAAAGTCCATTGAGATATGGCTTTGAAACCTTGCACACTTGTTCACCTTCATGACCCCAACCTGTAGACAGGAGGAGGTAACTGTATCAAGCATTTTGACAGAATTATGCCCCTTTTTCGACTTAGAATTTATGTTAAACTTTTTGTAATACCTCAAATATTTTCAGAGTCCATTGACATATGGCTTTGAAACTTTGCACACTTGTTCACTATCATGACTTTAACCTGTAGACAGGAGGAGGTAACTCTATCAAGTATTTTGACAGAATTATGCCCCTTTTTCGACTTAGAACTTATGTTACAGTTTTTGTCATACCTCAAATATTTTCAAAGTCCATTGACATATGGCTTTGAAACTTTGCACACTTGTTTACCATCATGACCCCAACCTGTGGACAGGAGGAGGTAACTCTATCAAGTATTTTGACAGAATTATGCCCCTTTGTTGACTTAGAATTTATGTTAAAGTTTTTGTAATACCTCAAATATTTCAAAGTTCATTGACATAAGGCTTTGAAACATGTAGAAAATTTATACTCTTCTTTGAAAGCATAATAGGACTCTCTCCAAGGCCTTTAACTGTAATATGGATTTAAAGAAAAATTTTGCCTTTTTCTTTACTTAGAAAATTTTACCTTTTCATCAAGACTTTTTTTACTATCAAGCACTAAGAATAGTCGAGCGTTGCTGTCCTACCGACAGCTCTTGTTTGTAGTTATGAACACAGTCAGATGTGGAAAAGAGATGAAATACAGTTTGCATGCTCTTAGCTTCTGTTACTGTCTAGTTACAGGTTCAAAACTCTATGACGAGGCAATTGGTAAACTTGAGAAATTGACAAAGGAGTGTCCTTATGCATTCTACTACCTGTCTATACTTCATGCACTTCATGGTACTTTAGATATCTCAACAAAACTGTACAGGGAGAGTAGGTCATGGTAGGTTGGATATATATACTTTGTAATGTAGTCCAAAATAAAATTATGCCTGTTTTTGTTGTGTATTTGTACAAAGAAACAAATTATATTATTATGGTCATGAAGAAAGGTTTATTTAGCTAATAAGTTAAAGTTTCTGAATTTATATAGTATGATGATGCCTTTCAATAATGTGGGGGGTGGGGAGGGGTTGCAGATCTCTCTTTGCATTTTCTCTCTGCCACATGTTAGTGTATCAACAATATGCTAAGGTGCACAATCCCTTTATTGAAGAAAACGTACTGCAGTTGGTGTTTTATAAAGCATTGACAAATCATTCATAACATTAAAAATCATTCATTCTTTAATCATTGATTTTCATTTGAAAAGACTTGCAAGCTATTTTATTTTTGTGATCACTTTTCCTCTTGCATCCATCTGGCCAGCCGTCTGTCTGTAAAAACCCCCAAAAGGTAGAGCTTAGATATTTGGCATGAAACATTGTCTACCAAGTTTGTTCAAATAAAAGCCCTGGGGTCAAAATTGACTCTGCCCCAGGGGGTCATTGATTTTCCTTAGATATGTATATAGTAAAAACTTAAAAAATCTTCTTTTAAAAAACTGAAAGAGCTAGAGCTTAAATATTTGGCATGAAACATCGTCAAGTGAGTGTCTATCAAGTTTGTTCAAATAAAAGCCCTGGGGGTCAAAATTAGCCCTACCCTGGGGGTCATTGTTTTTCCCTATATGCATATAATAAAAACTTAAAAAATTTTCTTTTAAAGAACCCAAAGAGCTAGAGCTAAGATATTTAGCATGAAACATGTTCTAATGGGTGTCTACCAAGTTTGTTCAAATAAAAGCCCTGGGGTCAAAATTGACCCGGTCCCAGGGGGTCATTGATTTTCCCTTTATGCATATACAAACTTTAAAAAACCCAAAGAGTTAGAGCTTAGATATTAAGCATGAAACATCTTCTGCTGAGTGTCTTCCAAGTTTGTTCAAATAAAAGCCCTGGGATCAAAATTGACCCCACCCCAGATGTACTGATTTTCCTTATATGTCTATAGTAAAAACTTAAAAACCTTCTTTTAAATTACCCATAGAGCTCTAGCTTAGATATTAAGTGTGAAATATCTTCTAGTGAGTGTCTACCAAATTTGTTCAAATAAAAGCCCCAGGGTTAAATTGGCCCGACCCGAAGGTTTGATTTGCCTTATATGTCTATAGTATAAACTTAAAAAAAGATCTTTTAAAAACCCCAAAGAGCTAGAGCTTAGATATTTATCTTGAAACATCTTCTAATGGGTGTCTACCAAGTTGGTTAAAAAAAAGCCCCTGGGTTAAAATTAGCCCGGCCCCAAGGGCTTATATACAGGTGAGCGATTTCAGAGCCATCATGGTCCTCTTGTTTTTAGCTCACCTGTCACAAAGTGACAGGGTGAGCTTTTGTGATCGCTTTTCGTCCGGCGTCCGTCCGTCCGTCCGTCGTCCGTCCGTAAACTTTTACTTTAAATGACATCTCCTCATAAACCACTAAGCCAATTTCATCCAAACTTCACAGGAATGTTCCTTTGGTGGTCACCTTTAAAAATTGTTCAAAGAATTTAATTCCATGCAGAACTCTGGTTGCCATGGCAACCAAAAGAAAATACTTTAAATATCTTCTTTTAAAAAACCGAAAGAGCTAGAGCTTAGATATTTGGCATGAAACATCTTCTAGTGAGTGTCTACCAAGATTGTTCAAATAAAAGCCCTGGGGTCAAAATTGGCCCCGTCCCAGGGGGTGATTGATTTTCCCTATATGTATATAGTAAAAACTTAAAAAATCTTCTTTTAAAGACCTCAAAGAGCTAGAGCTAAGATATTTAGCATGAAACATGTTCTAATGGGTGTCTACCAAGTTTGTTCAAATAAAAGCCCTGGGGTCAAAATTGGCCCCGCCCCAGGGGGTCATTGATTTTCCCTATATGCATATAGTAAAAACTTTAAAAAATCTCCTTTTAAAGAACCCGAAGAGCTAGAGCTTAGATATTTGGCATGAAACATCTTCTAGTGAGTGTCTACCAAGATTGTTCAAAAAAAAACCCTGGGGTCAAAATTGGCCCCGCCCCAGGGTGTCATTGATTTTCCCTATATGCATATAGTAAAAACTTAAAAAATCTTTTTTTAAAGAACCCAAAGAGCTAGAGCTAAGATAGTTAGCATGAAACATCTTCTAATGAGTGTCTACCAAGTTTGTTCAAATAAAAGCCCTGGGGTCAAAATTGGCCTCGCCCCAGGGGGTCATTGATTTTCCCTGTATGCATATAGTAAAAATTTAAAAATCTTCTTTTAAAGAACTCATGGAGCTAGAGCTAAGATATTTAGCATGAAACATGTTCTAATGGTTGTCTACCAAGTTTGTTCAAATAAAAGCCCTGGGGTTAAAATTGCCCCGCCCCAGGGGTTCATTGATTTTCCCTATATATATATAGTAAAAACTTAAAAATTATCTTTTAAAGAACCAAAAGAGCTAGAGCTAAGATATTTAGCATGAATCATGTTCTAATGGGTGTCTACCAAGTTTGTTCAAATAAAAGCCTTGGGGTCAAAATTGGCTCCGCCCCAGGGGGTCATTGATTTTCCCTATATGTATATAGTAAAAACTTAAAAAATCTTCTTTTAAAGAACTCAAAGAGCTAAAGCTAAGATATTTATCATGAAACATGTTCTAATGGGTGTCTACCAAGTTTGTTCAAATAAAAGCCTTGGGGTCAAAATTGGCCCCGCCCTAGGGGGTCATTGATTTTCCCTATGTGTACATGTATATAGTAAAAACTTAAAAAATCTTCTTTTAAAGAACTCAAAGAGCTAGAGCTAAGATATTTAGCATGAAACATGTTCTAATGAGTGTCTGTCAAGTTCGTTCAAATAAGAGCCCTGGGGTCAAAATTGGCCCGGCCCCGGGGGTCATTGATTTTCCTTATATAAACTTAAAAAGTATTCTTTGAAAAAACCTAAATAGCTAGAGTTAAGATATTAAGCATGAAACATCTTCTAGTGAGTGTCTACAAAGTTTGTTCAAATAAAAGCCCTGGGGTCAAAATTGGCCCTGCCCTGGGGGACATTGATTTTCCTTATATGTGTATAGGAAAAACTTAAAAAACATCTTTGAAAAAACCCAAATAGCTAGAGTTTAGATATTAAGTATGAAACATGTTCTAGTAAGTGTCTACAAAGTTTGTTCAAATAAAATCCCTGGGGTCAAAACTGGCCCCGCCCCAGGGGTGTCATTGTTTTTAACGATATGTGTATAGTAAAAACTTAAAAAATCCTCTTTAAATCAAAGCACAGAAGGCGCTGAATTTGTTTGGGTCTCAGAATGTAAGAAAGGTGCAGGTTGTGAGATTATATGTATAGTGCCACCAATGCTTTCCAGCGTTTTAATTGTAGTAAATTGGCTATAAGACTAATTGCAACACTGATATTCAATCCAATGTTTATTTGACTTTAACAATTTGAAAAAAAAAGAGTTACCTTTACTGGGATTTGAACTCCAGACCTCTCGCTTCCTAAGCGAGCCGGAAAACCCTTCAGCCACGGTGAATTTATATGTGAACGGGCTGAAGAAAACCATATTATTCTAAATTAGGGCTTGTAACGACTTTAACTGTTGTTTAACACAGATGTAAATAATCCTGGAGCTTATTATAAGCATTTATATTTATAAAGAATCAAAGGGCTGCAAGTTCTGTGGTTTTTTCTGATCTTTGCAATCTAAATCGTACTGTATATCTGTATGCATTTTCCTGTATAGGTTTATTTTTATGTATTATAATTCATTTTGCAAGGCACCAGAGTTTGATACATACGGAATTCTGCATTACTAGTTGCATCAAAAAATCATTTATGTTCATTTTTTACGACAGTCACACTTTATCCTTGCATATCATGGCTACTTCCTTAACAAAAACACTTAAAAAAGAATTTAACAAAAAAAAAAAGTTTCCTCGACTGGGACCTCTCGAGACCTCTCACTCACTAAGCGAGCGCGTTACCACTGTACCATGGAGAAGTTATACACAGAAATTCTGAATAATATCAACTCATTCTAAATTTAGAACTTCCATTGCATTTCGGGTTTGTAATCCTTATTAATTTCGAGGTATTTTGTTCAGGGTAAACCTGTTGTTTAAAATTGAAGTAAATATTTTAGCGAAAATCCTCTCGCCCAACCAGTCCGACATGTAGAATCTATATATTCCACTACTCGGTTTGTGTAGTATTCGGTAATAAATAGTATTTTCATTGATAAAATCATATTCATCAGCGTAATTTGTGATTGTGCATTTATTGACAATTCTATAAGCCAACGCTATTGTTTAACTTTAAATGCGTTGTAATTTGTTGGATACTTGTAACAAAATAAAATATTTCTTTCTTTTAAATCGCTAGTTTTAAGCTGTTTTGAGAACTACTTGTTGTTAGGTTTGTCGTAAACTTCTGTGTCAGAGATTGAATGTCCGCTTTGTATTTAGTTATTTTCGATCAGAAAATACAATAAAACAATATTAGAAATCTTCGACCATTCGGGAATTACTTTGCTTGAAAATTGATGCGCCTGTCTTTGACCATCTTTACGCAGTGATCTCCCCTGAATTTTTCGGCTTTAGTGTACATACAAAAGGGAAGTAACCGTTTCAAAAAAGTGGACTACTTTCGGCATTTGCAATTAACAACATTAGACTCTGAAATTTCGCTACCATTATTTGTTTGGTCTGACGACCCAAACAAATAAAAAACACAATGAGCTACAGCTTAGATGTTTAGCATGAAACATCTTCTTATGGGTGTCTACCAAGTTTGTTCAAATAAAAGCCCTTGGTTTAAATTGGCCCTGCCGGGGGTAGGGGAGGGCAGATCATTGTTTTTCATTATAAGTGTGTACATCATGAAATGTCTTCTTATAGGTGTCTTCCAAGTTTGTTCAAATAAAAGCCCTGGGGTTTAAACTGGCCCCGCTCCGGGGGCCTACATACAGGTGAGCGACCTTAGGGCCATCATGGCCCTCTTGTTTTTTTATTTTGGCCAATTTGAAATATTCAGTTAATTATTTTGATATTCTGTTATCACTATACAACTCTACACTCATAAATGACCTTGACCTTCAAGCTCATATGTTTGAATTTTGCTTGATAACTTAGTTATTTTGAATGGACTGTGTTGTTACTGGACACAATAATCCTTATGACAAGACATTTGAAAAGACCTTCACTCATCTATGATCTTGACCTTGAAGGTCAAATAATTGAGTTTTGTTTAGCTATAACTTTGTTATTTGTAAATGGATTGTATTCATACTTTAGCACATCTACTTGAAGAAGAATGTCTTGAAAAAGATCAAAACAATGACAATGACTCGTTAATGACCTTGACCTTAAAGAACAAATTATTGTTATTTCACAGGTTTTTGCAATATCAGCTAAAACTTTGTATGTAATGAACAGATTGTCACAGCTATCTTTAGAGCAAGAGATTTATGAAAATTAAATCGAACATAACCTTGACCTTTATTTGACCTTGACAATTGATGTCAAATTAGTGAATTGTGCAAAAATTAGCCACATGTTTATAAATGATATATGGATTTGATTGATACTTGGGCAAAAGAATCTTATAACAAAACTGACATAGTAATGTAGATCTGAAGTTGGCCAAAAAATGACCTTGACTTTCAAGTTCAAATATTGAATTAAGCTAATATTGTCATAACTGTTAATTATGTAGAGCTATCTTATTTTATGACAAAACCCATTTGGTGAATAATTCAAATATGGCATTAACCATTAACCTATACTTTCAAGGTCAAAATATTGAAATTTTCTTTAATTGCCAAAACTTTTGATTTTTTTTTTAACAGATTGGGTTAATACTTAGACAAAAGAACACATGACAAAACTGAATTTTTTTGTATGACCTTTACCTTTCATTGACCTTTCTCTTCAAGGTAAAATCATTGATATTTGCTCATATTACCACAACTGTTATTTATTTACAGATTTGATTTATACCAAGACAAAAGAATACATCTGAGAAAACTAACATGTTGAATTTATTTAAAATGAACTTGATCTTAGCTGACCTTTATTGTGAAGGTCAAATTAATGAAATTTATTTAAATTGTAATAACATGGTTATTTATATATGGAACTTATTCATTGTTGGACAAAAGAAAACTTATGATTAAACTAACATGATGATTAATGCAAATGTGACCTTGACATTTGAATGACCAAGACTTTCAAGGTCACATATGAAAATTATTATATTTTGCTTAAGACAGTTATGCTTTCTTGGAGTATTCTTTACTACAATATTCTTCCTCCAATGTTGTTGATTTATGAAATAAGAAAAAGTAAAGGGTGACCCCGCACTTGTCTATATATGTCTTTTATGTCTATATATTTATAAATATATAAATCTGTGTTTATTTTTGTTTCAGCTGCTCAATGACACCAGGGTCAGTAGTTTTATCATACTTAGGACAAAGGACTAGAAATCCCTGGCAACCATTAATTGACCATATTAATACTCAAACGTTAGATGTCAGGCCACTATCAGTCATTTGGAGAACTAATTTGCAACCACCAAAAATAACAAAACATAGGTAATGAACTCTATTGGCGTGCATAATAGAATCTATCATTGCATTAGATAGAGGATAGGGAAATCCCAACCCGAGAGTGATCACTTCCATCGGGAACTCGCAAAGGCTCGTCCCCGATGGAACTGATTGCCAGAGGGTTGGGATTTCCCTATCCTCTATCTAACCCAATGACTGATTATTTTTCTCACTCACCTGGACACAGTAAATATCTGAAACTAGATCTACTTGCTATGCCCTAGTTTTGAAAAGAGGGGCAGGGCTAAGACTCCTGACGTACGTCCGCAAAAAATTCTACTGACCAAGTTTATGTGTGAAAAATTCAATGAAAATAAATTCATATGAGATCCCTTGTCAAAAAGCAAGGTTATCATGATAAAAAACATCAATATTAAATTTGGAAAGTGTCATAACTTAGTGTTTATAAGGAATTCAGCCCATATTTTTATGGTTGACAAAAAGCGTTTACCGTTTGCAAAGATTTTTCTACTTATTTGGTTATTTTGGCCGAATATTCAATTAAAGTATATGAAAATGAGATTCATCATCAAGAAGCATCGTTATCATAACAAAAAACATGGATGTTTTTCAGGCAAAGTGTCATAATATCCGATTTTATGAAGAATTTTGCATATTTTAAAGTGTGCTATTTTTAGTAACATATCGATATTGCAAAGGGGGGACCAAGGTAGAGTAGGACTCATTGCAGTGTGAAAGTTAATATTAACCTATTTTGATTCCGTGGACAATTTTATAGATTAGCACACATATTTTAAATACATTTTGACCATCTTGTTTTATTTTTGTTAAAATAGTAGTGAACTGCGTATGTGTAGGAATGCGTTTTTAGAAGTTCTGCATGTTGAGTGTGAGATAAGCCCATGTGAGATAAGATTTTCCGTTATTTTTAGTAGGGATTTTTCTATCTGGTTAGTGAGAACACCATTGCTTGTAGATGTGTTGTGATTATGGTCCAGGGTAATTCTGACAAAGTTTTTTATTATGCTGTATGTTCTTAAAAGGACATATCTAGAAATCTCTAGGTATACTTTCTTTTCAACAATTTGTAATGAAACAAAGTTCTGATATATTGATATTGTAAAAGCCTGTTGGGTTATAATTTGTGTATTGGAACTGCTTCTCATTGTGAAAAGTAAGGAGTAATTTTGGTATGCCATACCAGTCTCCATAACTTAAGATATTTTATAGTAAGAACACTTTCAAAATTTGCAGATTATTGGTGTGTGTAACAATCATTTTTCAATGAGTGAGCTTATTGAAAAAAAAATCTAAAATATATCTAATTTTTGTATGGGAAGTAATCATTAAGATCATATGAACAAAGACTTTGTTTAGTTCCCAAACCAAGAATTGAATTCTGCAGAAAATCCCTATCATATTCAGGCTCAAAATTTTATTTTGGAACTCCCTCTCTTTAAACATAAGAAATTCATCCAACTTACAAACATTCAAAACTAATTATCTTAAATGGTGGTTCTGTGGTGGGCACCAAATAATCTAGCTATGTTTTAATATCACATATATACATGTATGTCTCATAAAATGTACAATTTCATACTCTCAAATGTTTGTATTCATTTTCTTATTGCATTTTTCAATTACATTGTACTCTACTTTTCTATGTTGTATTTCTTGTATACATTAAGTTTTCTTTCTTTGTTTATATAAATCTTTGTTTGTAACTGTATATATGTACATTTTTGATAGGGAAGACTGGGCTTGCCTAACTATGTTGCCACTTTAAATAAAGTCTTTATTATTATTATTATTATTATTATTATTATTAGCTCGACTTTTTTTTTTTTTGAAGAAAAAAGTAGAGGTATTGTTATAGTCAGTTCGGCGTTGCCGTTGCCGTTCCCATCCGCAAACTTGTACCTGGATCATAACTTCTTTATTTCTTGGTGTATTGTCTTCATACTTGGCCGCAACAACCCTTGGGACAAGACCTTTCAGTAGACCACACTAACCTTATACCTTCATCCATAAATGACCTTGACCTTCAAGGTTAAAAGTCCAATTTTTGCTTGTTCATGCTGTTATTGGCTGTAACTTTGTTATTTTTGAATGGATTGTCTTCAAACTTGAACATTATAATCTTCAAGGATATCCCTTAAAAATAACCCGCCAGACCTTGACCTTCACTCATAAATGACCTTGACTTTGAAGGTCAAATTATTGAAATTTTCATTTTTTTTGGCCATTATTGGCTGTAACTTTGTTATTTTTGAATGGATTGTCTTCAAACTTGAACATAATTATCTTCAGGGATATCCCTTAAAAATAACTAGACAGACCTTGACCTTCACTCATAATGACCTTGACTTTGAAGGTCAAATTATTGAAATTTTCATTTTTTTGGCTAATATTGGCTGTGACTTTGTTAATTTTGAATGGATTGTCTTGAAACTTGAACATAATAATTTTCAAAGATAACTGTTAAAAATATACCAAAAGACCTTGACCTTCACTCATTAATGACATTGTCTTTGAAGGTCAAATTATTGAAATTTTCATTGTTTTGGCGGTAACTGACTGTCACTTTGCTATTATTGAAGGGATGAACTTCATATTATAACAGAACATTCTTAAGGACCAGACCTCGTTGTTTATCAAACCCAAATTTGTTGGGCTCTTTAATGACCTTGACCTTGAAGGTTAAATTACTGAATTTTCTCAGATTTGTGCATTAAATGACCATAATTATATATTTATTATTGGTGTGTGTGTGTGCATATACATATATATATATATATATATATATATATATATATATATATATATACAACAACAACAAGAATTGCGTCATTGTTTCTATTTATAGAATTGCGTCATTGTTGCTATTTTTAGAAATTGCGTCATTGTTGCTATTTTTAAAGATTGCGTCATTGTTTCTATTTTTAGAAATTGCGTCATAGTTTCTATTTTTAGAAATTGCGTCATTGTTTCTATTTTTAGAAATTGCGTCATAGTTTCTATTTTTAGAAATTGCATCATAGTTTCTATTTTTAGAAATTGCGTCATTGTTGCTATTTTTAGCAATTGCGTCATAGTTTCTATTTTTAGAAATTGCGTCAATGTAGCTATTTTTAGAAATTGCGTCATTGTTGCTATTTTTAGAAATTGCGTCATTGTTGTTATTTTTAGAAATTGCGTCATTGTTGCTATTTTAAGAAATTGCGTCACTGTTGCTATTTTTAGAAATTGCATCATTGTTTCTATTTTTAGAAATTGCGTCATAGTTGCTATTTTTAGAAATTGCGTCATTGTTTCTATTTTTAGAAATTGCGTTATGTTTCTATTCATATATATATTCAAAATACATAAACAAAACTATTGTGACAAGACAGACCAACTTAATTTATAAAAACAGGGCTGCTGATTTTCCGCGGATCCGCGGAAATCCGCGGATTTCGTGAGCTCCTGGGTCATTTTTAAGATCGATGTAAATTCGACAAAGACAATAAATTCATTCGTCATATTTTATACAGTACCCAAAAACCGGCACGCTTCGGCTTTTATCGTTACGCTAGCCGCCTATGGTACGTCTGTAAGCGCTTTTCTCATTGGTCATATCGAGTCTTTTCCGGCATTCTATTTTAGAATAACCAATCAAATTACAGTTTACATTGTCGCTCTTGTCTGTTGTCAAAATGCGTCAAAATGTCGGATATTTGTCAAATTTAGAGTCCAGGAAATTGATTTTAGGGCATACCAAATCATCAGAATCCAGGAGCTTTGAACCCTTGACCCCCAGCATATTTTCCGCTGATTTTGAAATTTGCTGTTGGCAGCCCTGTAAAAAGGAAACGTTAAGATATGTTCAAACCTTTCTTTGTTTGCGTTTAGAAAAAGTAAAAAGTCGAACGTTGCCCCCGCTCGGCGGTGGCTCTTGTTATTCTTATGCTAGTAAAGTAGTCTTTAAAAGTTTTAAAATAACTTATTAACCTTATTTCACTTTACCATGAAATACTTAAAGGTAAAATATTTCTCATCATAAATTTAATCCATATTTATTGAAACTTATTGAAAAAAAAAATTGTGCCATTTCAAGTTCTGAATGATTTGGAAATACCAAGGGAAAGAGAAAGAAGAAGTCTCATTTTGTTCAATGTATAAAGCTTATAAGATTTATTTTAGACCAATGGAAGGACAAGTGTGTAGTGAAAAGCTGAATTTACGCCTGAATGATGCTGGTCATGTGACCGGAGACATGCAAATGATGATGCCTCCTTTAAGAGACATCTCTTTAGATCCATACACTGGGTATGTTTGTTCAAAGATTATATATATTACAAAACTATAGACCACTTATAATAAGCCTCTACTGTTTTGAAATTTAATAAGCTGACATACAAATTATGGGTCGTAAAGAAAAATATAAATGATATGAGCAACAAACATTTTTAAAGTGTCATGCAGACTATCAAAATGGCATAGGTTTTTAGATCAATTAAGGTGAGTCATTATTTAGTAGGAAGTTTGGCATTAGACCTACATATACTGGTATAAGAATCATTAAGCATTTGCCTATACTGTGAAGTCATTAGCAACCGACCCTTTGTCTACTGGTGGCACCTAACTTTACCCATACAACCAGTGCAGATGAAGATTACCTGCCACAGATATGTGGCACAGAAATTGGAATATTTGTAAAGGGGCATGGCAATAAAGTTAAGAAAACTAGAAATGTGTCATCATGCCACGGATGCCCCCGCATGCAGCCAAAATTTCAGATGTTATAATATTTAGTTCCAAATTTGTTTGCACAAATTATTTTTTTAATTTTAAGTTCAAAGCCCTTAAAACTTTTCAATGTTAACACAAACCATTTTCATACAATGTTCAAGGCACTGAAATTATTCAGTCTTAACCTTTTGAAAAAAAGCATATTTCATATTTGTAGCCAAAATAATGGCTACATACATTTCCACAAAAGTATGAGTGCTGAAACTGAAAGTTCAAAATTTTTCCAACATTCAAGAAAGATAAGTTTGTCCAAAATCATTGAACCATGACCAGATTCAAACTTAAACTGCTTATTCCTAAGATGTATCTATATTATTTTCAAAGTGAAAGGGACATAACTCTGCCAAAAATCATCGAACCATGACCAAATTTAAACTTGACCTGCGCCTTCCTTTGACATATTCATATGTCAAATTTGAGTTTAATATGTAACACTGTTGGGTAGATAATGAACAGAAACTGTAAATTTCATATTATTTTCAAAGTGAAAGGGGCATTACTCTGCCAAAAATCATTGAACCATGACCAAATTCAAACTTGGCCTGGGCATTCCAAAAACATATCCATATGTCAAATTTGAGTTGAATGTGTTGTACCGTTGGGGAGATAATAAACAGAAACTGAAAATTTCATATTATTTTCAAAGTGAAAGGGGCATAACTCTGCCAAAAATCATCAAACCATGACCAAATTCAAACTTGACCTGTATTTTCTCATGATATATCCATATGTCAAATTTGAGTTGAATGTGTTGTACCGTTGGGGAGATAATGAACGGAAACTGAAAATTTCATATTATTTCAAAGTGAAAGGGGCATAACTCTGCCAAAAATCATCGAACCATGACCAAATTCGAACTTGACCTGTATTTTTTCATGACATATCTATATGTCAAGTTTGAGTTGAATGTGTTGTACCGTTGGGGAGATAATGAACGGAAACTGAAAATTTCATTTTATTTTAAAGTAAAAGGGGCATAACTCTGCCAAAAATCATCGAACCATGACCAAATTCGAACTTGACCTGTATTTTCTCATGACATATCCATATGTCAAATTTGAGTTGAATGTGTGCAACCGTTACTAAGATAATGAACGGAAACTGATGATGACGGAATGACAGAATGACGGAAGGACGGAACAGGGTAACACTATATGCCCCGGCCATTACATGGCGGGGGCATAAAAATGAGAAATTAAAAATGCAAGATACCAAACAAAAAGATAAAATCAAAAAAGAAAGTGATTTTAAATGAAATACTAAACATACTATAATGCTTAGAGACTCTGCTACATACACTATGGAAGAAACATGTTTTGCATAACTTAAAAGAAATTTGAGGGTTACTTTTTGTTAAAAATATTACCCTAAGCATTTATTAAATTTATATTTATTATCTGATTGTTGTATTCACAGGTATCTGATGATGGACAATCAACCATCCCAGACTGGAATGTGGACATCAGCTTGGTTAAATCTTTCTGATTATCACTGTTGTAAGTTATGTTGCTAATTTATTATGCAGAATGTTGCTAGGTTATCATACAATGTGTTGCTAGGTTATCATACAATGTGTTGCTAGGTTATCATACAATGTGTTGCTAGGTTATCACTTAGGTAGCTCCTTCTGTATGTTGTTGCTATGTATTCATAAAGTATGTTGCTAATTTATCATACCCTATGTTGCTAGGTTATCATATAGGTTGTTTCTAGGTTATCATACCCTTTGTTGCTAGGTTATCATACAGGTTGTTTCTAGGTTATCATACAGGTTGTTGATAGTTTATCATACAGGTTGTTGCTTGGTTATCATACAGGTTGTTGCTAAGTTAACATGTATGTAGGATTTCATGCATGTAAGGCATTGCAGTACATTGCTAGGTTATTATTATACCCCCACATTTTGTGTGGCTATAATGGATTTGCATTGTTGCGTCGGTCTGTCTGTCCGTCCGTCTCCATTTTCATGTCCGCTCTATAACTCCTATACCAATGGAAGGATTTTCTTCAAACTTTGCTCAAATGTTCACCTCAATGAGGGGATGTGCAGAACTCATGTTGCCTATGTGTCAGCTCAAGGTCAAGGTCACAATTGAAGGTCGAATATCAAACACAATCAAATATTAAACAGTATGTCGTATCCACTCTGTAAGTCCTACACTAATTGAAAGATTTTCTTCAAACTTGGCTCAAATGTTCACCTCAACAAGGGGATGATGTTCACCTCAACAAGGGGATGTGCAGAACCCATGTTGCCCATGTGTCAGTTTAAGGTCAAGGTCACAATTGAAGGTCAAATATCAAACAATCAAATATTACACAATATGTCGTGTTCGCTCTGTAAGTCCTACACTAATGGAAGGATTTTCTTCAAACTTGGCTCAAATGTTCACCTCAACAAGGGAATTTGCAGAACCCATGTTGCCCATGTGTCAGCTCGAGGTCAAGGTCACAATTGAAGGTCAAATATCAAACAATCAAATATTACACAGTATGTCGTGTCCAATCTGTAAGTCCTACACTAATGGAAAGATTTTTCTTCAATCTTGGCTCAAATGTTCACCTCAACAAGGTAATGTGCAGAACCCATGTCACTCTTTTGCCAGCTTAAGGTCAAGGTCACACTTGAAGGTCAAAAATTGACTTAGAAAATATTCTTAAATTTTAACATTTATTTGAATATTTCTGAATCTAGAAAAGGTATTTGCTTGAAACTTAAAATATATATGAAGTGTGACAATTATGATATGCTGGTCAAGTTTCATAACTCTGTATTGCATATTAACAAAGTTATGCCCCTTTTTAAGTCTTCAAATTTACATACAATCAAATATTAGACAATATGTTGTGTCCCCTCTATAAATCCTATACTAATGGAAGAATTTTCTTCAAACTTTACTCAAATGTTCACCTCAGCAAGGTTATGTGCAGAATCCATATCACCTTTGTACCAGCTAAAGGTCAAGGTCACACTTGAAAGTCAATTATTGACTTAGAAAATGTTCTTAAATTTTAACATGTACTTGAATATTTCTGAAACTAGCACAGGTACTATATGCTTGAAACTTAAAAAAATATATGAAGTGTCACAATTAAGATATGCAGGTCAAGTTTCATAACTCTGTATTGCATTTTGACAAAGTTATGCCCCTTTTTAAGTCTTTAAATTTACATACAATCAATACTAGACAATATGTTGTGTCTGCTCTATAAATTCTATACTAATGGAAGGATTTTCTTCAAACTTTACTCAAATGTTCACCCCAACTAAGCGATGTGCAAAACCCATCTTACCCTTGTGCCAGCTTAAGGTCAAGGCCACACTTGAAGGTCCAAAATTGACTTAGAAAATGTTTAGTACATTGGGAAAATGAAAAGTTATTGTAACTGTTTCGAACATGATTTAATAATATATATTTATACTATTACCTGTACAATTAGTCTTTTTTTCACCAGAGATAATTTCTTTTTATGTATTTGTGCCACTTAAGTTATTCCCTTAACCACCTTTCCAAGTCCTCTTCTGTCAAGGACATTGGTGGGGGTATGAATCGCATTCAGCGATAGTTCTAGTTCATTGTAAATCCTGATATGCTAACTCATGTCAAGATTATGTAAAGATTTAAGTTATTATACCAAATACCTTAAAAACAAATATGTTTTGCATTTACACTCGTACCGTATTATACTTTCAGAATTTTGTCAAACAAATGTCAGCTATTAAATCAGACAGTTAAATAAACCTAATAAAATAACTAAAAATAGAAATTGCTGATAAACTATATACAGTTTTGGCCTAGTATAGGTCCCATATTTACAAAAAGATTCCGAAAATGAAAGATATTTACTATCTTGTACATGCAAATTTGACCATAAATGTTAATATAGTGACTCCTAAAGACATGTTAAAAGGTAATTTTGTCAAAAGTAGTACATGTACAGTTTTAATAACTTTTCATTAAAAAAGCTGGTAGTTGCAGAACGTTGAGAATATACGAGGGTTGTCCCAATATTCTGTGAAAAGATTGTTTAAAAGCTTAATAAAACAGGTACAGATATTTTAATATGTTAAAAACCTATATAATTTAAACATTTTCACAAATTTTTATAGATAAATATCAACAAACAACAAAAATATGCTATAAACACCATGGCAACTAACTGAATCGCGGCGCACGTCCAACGTCAAAGACGGCGTTAAATCTATATAAGGCGCCTTTCTCAAATACTCTGAATGGCTTTCAACGCAATAACGGTACCCATAAATCGTCAATTTCTGATTTAAATCATGTGGTTGTTAATGTCTGTTGAATGTTTGGATGGCATACATTAATTTTTGCTATACGCGAACTTCCGGATCTCCTCTACTCCTGTTTTTAGCTGTATGAAATAGCAACAAAGATCTTTCTTCCGTATCCTGTGGTTTCCTTCATTTTCGCTTTTATGTAATGCAAAACTCTGATTCCGTTTCATGCCTTTTGTACACAATATGCCTCAAATATGTTGCTAAACTGTTATATTTGGTATATTTGTTGAAAATCGTTACATGTGTCATCTTGAAATAGTCATGAAACCTGAGTGACATGTTCACTGCGCCGCAAATTCTTCGAACGTTGCCATTTTAACTTTACTATTTTATATGAGATATTTTCATTTATTCGTATCTTTTTCGTTTTTTAAGTTATTTAAACATAGCAGCAGAGGAAGTCAACGTGACATTGTGCAGACACATCATCAGATATTTGAAATATACGTAATTAATGTTCAGCCTATTCATAACAAAATGGTAAATTATTTTGACGTGCTGCCGGCAACTCAAACCTAATGTCGTTAATACTGAAAACTTTCTAAAAAAAGTAACTAGCGCGTAATATTTTTGTAAAATGATTTGTCTGTAATGTTAAATAATAAACTGAACGGTTATATGTGGTGAATTATTTTCTCTATTGGTGATTAAAAATGAAAAGGCCTATCAAAATTTGTCACGGACTTTTGGGACAACCCTCGTATAATATAAGGCATTAGTTAGCACGGAATATGTGGTTCTGTAGTTGTTTAGAAAACTGAGGGGAATAATCCAAGAGGACACATGGCTGTAAGAGTCTTGATACGGAATGCTGGATTCTCTCAAGTAATTTTTTTTTCTTTCTGTTGTATTATTTCCTGCTCATGCGCTTTCTTTCATATACATGTATATTATATATATATTATATATATGAATTGTTTACAGTGACCTACTAGTAGCCGACATACAGGCTTGATATATTCTGGCAATGGATGCGTACTACTGTCATATGCTTAAACTCTGCAATACTCAAACTAGTCTTAGGAACCCTTACTTGAATAGAGCAAATGGTCCACCATGTTCTTTTATCCTACATTGGACAAGTCCAGATGGTCAAGTGGCGAAACTTAACATGCATGCACTGCTAAAAAACAAAATTAAAGAGGTTTGTAAAATGTAATAGATAATGCTTCTGATTTTTTTTTCTAAATATACTTTCATATGGAAAACTTACCCATGTATGAAAATGCATTTCTAAAGGGCAGGTAACCATATTGTTTATTTTGCTCAATTTTGCCCCCTTTTTCACTTTGAATGTCTTGGTTAACCTTTGAGAAATGTATATTTCTCAAAATCTAATAAAGATATCAACTTAAAACTTGTAGTACTTATTGGCTATCAAATTTGAAATGAGTTTCTAAGGGGCAGATAAGAATGAAAGATATTTTTGCTTGATTATTTCCCTTTTCTGATACAAAATATTTGCCTTTTTCTAAAAATAAATAAAAGGTATTAAATTCAAACTTGTCCTTTTTTAAGTGCTTTCTATGCCACTGCAATCTTGCTTGACTGATACGTGAAATGTTTAGCATGTATTTTCATTCCAATGCATATGGACCTCCATCCTTGGGTTGGGGGAGTGGATTTGATACCACTAGTTCAGGTCATTAAGACACTTATGGGGTTTAATGTAATTTTTATTTGTTTGGGTCGTCAGACCAAACAAATAATGGTAGCAAAATTTCAGACTCTAATGCTGTTAATTGCAAGTGCCGAAAGTAGTTTCTTTTATGAAGCGGTTACTTCCCTTTATATGTAACACTTAGGCCTAAAAATTTAGGGGAGATCACTGCGTAAATATGGTCATATGACAGGCGGATTAATTTTCAAGCAAAGTAATTCCCGAATGGTCGCAAGATTTCTAATATTGTTTTATTCTTCTATAGATATACATGCTATATAGCTAAGCCGCCATGATTATTTTCACAAGTGTTAATCAACAGTTAGCGTCGTTAACAAAACCCTAACTTAGAATAATATGGTTTTTCTGCAAGCCTTTACCATGTAAATTCACCGTGGCCGAGAGGTTTGCACGCTCGCTTAGAAGCAAGAGGTCTGGAGTTCAAATCCCAGTTAGGGCAACTCATTTTTTTTCAAATTGTTTAAATCAAATAAACATTGGATCGAATATCTACTACAATTAAAACGCTGGAAAGCATTGGTGGCACTATACAAAAAGAAATTGTTTTATAATCTCACAACCTTCACGTTTCTGACATTCGGAGACCCAAACAAATTCAGCGCCTTCTATGCTTTGATTCTATTTTGCCTTAGTTGGGCTTTCATTTAATTAAGAAGTTGCAGTCTTCACTGAAGTGAGCAATTAAATGACCATCATATTTTTCCTGTTATTGCAGAAAGTTAAGATGGAGATACAAGCTAGACAGAAAACATACATAAATACCATGGGTTTTAGCATGCCTGTTTATATGAAGTGTTTTGAATTCCTGGATATTGCAGCAGAAAGAAACATTACAATAACTGAAAATGTAAAGTTACTTTTTATATTCTTTTGATAAGTTTAAACATATTTGGCTAAGGTAGACTTTACTTATAACTTTTATTTAACAATTTAAATCTGTTTTATTTAACTGTCTTGTATTGCTGTCATACATAGAAATATAGTTGTGACGCAAGTAGGACTGGAATTGTTTATTCCTGGCCCTGTGTTCACAAAGGATCAAGATCATAGATTAAATATTCAATATTAAATTGATAAAACTGGACTTAAAATTGCATGTTTATGAAATTTTTTGAATAAATTTATTGATATTTTTACAAGAAATGGGCATTTTACAGTTGATCCAAATTTTGTTCTTGATCCTAAAATTGATCCATTTATTTTTGAGTTGGTTTCTTTGCAAATAAGCAATTATTTAGAAATCGAATTTGTTCCATTTAATTCTAGCATAATACAATCAATTTTGGTTTTATAAGACAATGAAAATAAAATCAGGATCACCTGATCCTGATCCTGATCATTTCTTTGTGAACGCGGGGCCTGGATTAAGTAACAGACACCATAATCATTTGACTATTGGTTTCACTTGTTAGTTTTGTTGGTCTAAAAAAAAATGTTAATGGACTTTTGACATACTGTGACTGAAATGCAGATAAACATTATTTTTTCACTATCGTAAAAAAAATAATTAAAAACAGATTCTCAATAATTACAAATTATTCTTTAAATTTTTGTTTATTTTTTTCCCTGAAATGTCTGTTGTTAACTCACCTGACCATTAAGTGGTCAAGGTGAGGTATAGTGATGGGGCTATGTCCGTCATCGTGCATCATTCATCATCAATAATTGGGTTGTTAACACTCAAGCAGTCAGAGTTTGATTTTGATTCATCATCTAAACTTTGTCAGAATGGGGGGTTTTTTGCCTCAAAATTGAAAGACTGACAGTTTTGAAGATGCGGTCATCTCAGGTCAAAATAGGTCAACAGAATAAATAGAAAGATCTTGGTTACAGGTCTAGTGGCCTGCGTTTTAATCAAAGTTTCCCTTGAAATTTTCTGATGGTCTGTTTCGCATGATTTTAGGTCAAGTTCGATAATGGCGTCATCTCTGCGCTCAAAAAACCTAGGTCATAGGAGCTAAAAGTTAGAAAATCTTTGTTAATGCTTCTAATGGGCTGCCAGTAATCACTGATTATTTGGAAATTTGTTAGGAAGCAGTTGTTTTGAATGATTTCTAGGCGCAAGTTTGAATATGTCGCGTCATCTCTGGTCGAAAACTAGGTCACAGGAGCTTAAAATAGAAAGATCTCATTAACACTCTACTCTGCTAGCTGCAGTTTTGATCCAAATATCCTGAATATTGGTAAGGAAGGTTTTTATGCTTTTTAGGTCAAGTATTAGTATGGGTCATCTCCCGTCAAAAACTAGGTTACAGGTGCTAAAAATAGGAAAATCTTGTTAACACTCCAATGGCTACAGTTTTTTAATATTTTTGAAATTTGTCATGAAGGTTGTTTTTATGATTTCTAGGTCAAGTTCGACAATGGGTTGTCTCTGGTCAAAAACAATGTCACTGAGGCTAAAAATAGTAAAATCTTGTTAACGCTCTAGTGGCTGCAGTTTTTATCTAAGTATCCTGTAAATTGGCCAAGAAGGTTGTTTGATGATATCTAGGCTAGATTTGAATATGGGTCATCTCCAGTCAAAAACTAAGTCACAGGAGCTAATAATAGAAAAATCTTAACACTCTAGTGGCTGCAGTTTTGATCCAAATATTTTGGAAATTTGCCAGGAAGGTTGTTCTGATGATTTTTAGGTCATGTTTGAATATAGATTGTGTATTGTGAAAAAGGAGGTCACAGGGACTAAAAATAATAAAATCTTGTTAACACCCTAGTGGCTGCAGTTTTGATCCAAGTATCCTAGAAATTGGTCAGGGTGGTTGTTTTGATGATTTCTAGGTCAAGTTCAAATATGGGTAATCTCCGCACAGGAGTTAAAAAAAGAAAAATCTTGTTACCACTCTTGATCCAAATATTTTGGAAATTTGTCAGGAAGATTGTTTTGATGTTTTCTAGATCAAGTTTGAATATGGGTCATCTCCGGTCAAAAACTCGGTCACAGGGGCTAAAATAGAAAAATATTGTTAACAGGATATCCTGGAAATTGATCAGAAAGGTTGTTTTGATGATTTCTAGGTCAAGTTTGATTATAGATCACCTGGGGTCAAAAACTAGGTCACACTGCACAAATATGGAAAAATCTTGTTGATACTCTAATGGTAACATTTGACTCAATTCCCATCAAACTTGGTCAGAATGCTTATCTAGTTAATTGCTTGGAAGAGTTGGAATATGGGTATCTCTGATACAGGAGCTAAAAATAGAAAATCTTGTGAACTCTTTAGTGGCTACTGTTGTTATCCAAATATCCTTGAAATTGGTTTGCAGGTTTCTTTTGATGATTTTTAGGTCAAGTTTGAATATGGGTCACCTGGGGTCAATAGCTAGGTCACACTGCCCAAATATGGAAAAACCTTGTTAACACACTAGAGGTCACATTTTGGACTCAATTGTCAACAAACTCGGTCAGGATGCTTGTCTTAGACATGGCTCGGATGTGGTTGATGGGTCAGGGGAGCACTTGTTTTTGATTGGGATTGAAAACCAATGTTCTAAAAAGCATTAGACACACATTGTATTTTTTAATAAAATCTTTCTATTGTAATATTCAATTCGTAAATGCAATAGTACCCTTAATGTTTCCATGTATATAATTTTATGAAGGTTATTTCAAATGCTGTATGGAAATATTATGATGCTCTGAAGAAAGCGGAGAATGCAAAGAGGGACAAGAGTGGAAAAATTCAGATGCCAAAAAGATCGTTACTGTCATATCTAGACACTCCTGCTTGTATTGGATATTTAAATTGGGAACTTATGTGTGAGCCTTATGTCTTTGGAAAAGCTGTTCTCTTGCAAGTCAAAGGAGTTGTTGATTCTGTTTGGTTTGTTGTAAGTTTGTTTGTTTGTTTTGTTTTTTTTGTTTTTTTTTTAATGAAGAAAGTTGATTAACCAATCATGGCATTTGTCATAAAATTTCTCTTGTTTTTGTAAATTGCAATATTTTCTAAGATGTACATTTGTACATTTATGTTTTTTGTTTTTTTTGTTTTTTTTTTTTTTTTTTTTTTTTTTTTAGGGGGGGGGGGGGGTCGATATATATATATATATATATAATGTGTATTTATATCTAGTAACACCTTCTGTAAATAAGTGCCTTTATATGTTAAATGAAGTAAAAAACTGTATCCTAAAACAAAAGGAAATTGTTGATAAAAGTGTTCTGTGTTTATAAATTTATACAGGTAGATTGAAATAACATTACAAAGAACCACCACACCATTGTTTCTCAAAGTCATTGGCACTGGACAGGGGTCTTTCAGCTTTATCAAAATGTGATTAAGTAGTTTGTGACAAAAATGCATTTGTTTGAGCCTGTGATTACAGGATGCTACATCATGTACAGTGAGTCATAGCAAAATCAAACACCAAGCATTTAAAAGAAAACAAACACAAATAAGCTGAAGTAGTGATCCATGAAATGACTGTCCTGTTCATTGCATAATTCTATCTCTGTTTTATACATTGAATATATAACTTCAAAAAAAACAACATCATATTTTGCCAGATGACACACACCATGTGACATAAGTCTGCAGGGTAGAAATCAAATGTTTGAAATTGTCAAAGTTGCATGGACACTCTTTAATTGACATAGCTGTGTAAAAAGTCATCATTGACATTGAATATGTGACATCCTGTATAATATGCCATTGTATATGACGTCCAAATTTAAAACATGTATATGGAATTTATGGCAGTCATATGTGACACCTTTGCATTTACGTTTTATTACGCTATAATCATTGAAAGGATATACAATTTTTGAGTAGAATATAATCAGTTGCTCATATTTATTTTTCACAAAATTGATCAACAATAATGGACATATTCATACTGGTATTTTACATAAAAGAAGTTGAAATTCTAGAAAAGCAAAATGAATATAGATCATTTATATAGATGAGTTGTATATTATACTTTTTATTGTCACCTTTACACAAATACATTTATAAAAATTAATCTTGACTTCTCAAAGAAATGGGAGAGCTATTGTTTTCACCCTGAATGTCAGTGTTGATGTAGCTGTCACACTTTTGTAAAGTGTTTGCATGCAATTTAGTATTTTCAGAATTACTACAGTTTATAGGTTGAAACTTCTCACACTTAATTTCTGTCATTGTGTAACAAATTTGGCATGCATGAGTTATGTTTTAACAGAGTTGTGTCCCTTTTCTTACTGTCAATGGGCTGAGAATAGTCAAGCGCAGTAACCTACAGACTGATAATATTATGGTTGATTATAGTCAGTGTCAAATTACTAAATAAATTGCTTGACATATCAATAGTTTTTTGTAGCATTGTAAATTCAGGACACTAGTTGGGCAATATAAAATTTCATCTTCAATAAGATTTGTGTGGCATACAATACAACCATATTCTTGGATCATTATCCACATCTGTATTTTCTGCTTCCAAATCTCAGATGTGAAATTGCACATCTAAATGTTGTATAAACTTTTTGAAGGTAAATAATGTCATGTAAAGTTTGTAAAGTTTCTAGACTCGGCATTTTGTAGCTTATTATTATCCTGCTGAATTTCTTAAATAAACTTGTCCAGCTTTTACGTTTGGAACAGACCACTATCAATTTTAGGGATGTCAAATTTATAATTTGATTTTGGTCAGCCACCACTATTGAGCCTGGTCAAACGACACATAGATACAGGCTAACCAGTATGGCAAAGATTCATCATATTTATTTTAGCTTGATTGTGGTAAACATTGGAAGTTTATTTGAACCACTGTTGTTTCTGCTTCCATGAATAACTGATTGGGTCTATACCAGTAAACACAGATTGTGACAGAGTTGGGTACTAAACTCTAACAATTTCCAAGATAATGATACTTTAGAAATTTAAGTCTTAGATTGCACTTATAGTACAATAATAACACAAAGGAATGTTCAAAACTACTTAAATTTTGTAACTAAATGAAATTTCCAAAACATTTATCATGTTTGTTGCAGATTGTGAACACTGAGAGCAAGACTTCATTTTTGGACTGCAGTATTAAGCATTACACCTCCTGCATTGTGATGCAAGAACAAGTAAGAAATAACTACACAGAAGAAGAATATTTGATGGTGTCTTACTCTGGGTAAGATATTAAGATCAACTTTTTTCAGTTTAATAGGTGGCTTTGAGTATGAGTATGTATATCCAAAATGTAAAGTTTTAAGTTTTACAACAATATCTTGGATAAAGGGATGAAAATAGTAGGAAAAAAAGAATGAAGCGATGCCTTTATAAGTAATTTTGAATTCAATTCAATAACTTTGATATATATATATAACAATGATATTATTAAGCTTATTATTATGTCCCTTTAAAAAGTTATAAGAGTAACTGGGTGAGCTTTTAGGCTCTTTGAATGTCTGTCATCGGTTGTTTGTCTTCCGTCCACACTTGGTCGTTAACGCTCTAGCGGTCACGTTTTTGCCTCAATCATCATCAAAATTTGTCAGGATGCTTGTCTAGGAAATTGCTCAGATGAGTTCGAACATGGGTCATCTCAGATGAAAAACTAGGTCACAGGAGCTAAAAATAGAAAAATCTTGTTAACACTCGATTGGCTAGTGTTTTGATCCAAATATCCTGGAATTGGTTTGAAAGTTTGTTTTGATGATTATTAGGTCAAGTTTGAATATGGGTCATCTGGGGTCAAAAGCTAGGTCATGTTGCCCAAATATGGAAAAACATTGTAAACGTTCTGAAGGTCACATTTTTGACTCAATCATCATCAAACTTGGTCTAGATAATTGCTAGAATGAGTTTGAACATGGGTCATCTCGGATGAAAAACTAGGTCACAGGAGCTAAAAATAGAAAAATCTTGTTGACACTAGTGGTCACATTTTAGACTCAATTGTCATCAAACTTGGTCAGGATGCTTGTCTAGGTAATTTGCTTGGATGAGTTTGATGGGTTAAGTGAGCGATCTACAGCCATCTTGGCCCTGTTGTTTTAATATTTGATGGATATTAGGGGAAAAGTCTGCTTTCATCTTAAATGATTAGACTAAATTGTGAAGATCTTTTCCTTAATAAATGTGTGTGAATAGACATAATTATAGAATAACATGTACAATGCTTCTTAATTTGTTAAATTTTGTTAATTGATGACATCTGTATATTTATATATGGAAGAAAATGGTTAAGATAAATTTCTTATTTTCTGATTACTTGCTTATTTCTGTACAGTACACATGTTTACCACTATATGCTTTTAGCTAAGATTTTTATTTTGAATTGACAGATATATGTTAAAACCAATGATTTTGTGAACCCCTCATCACTGTTGCTTAATCTCATTCCTAAAAGCTACCAAAAATGAGGAAAAAAAACTTTCTTCAGGAATTCTTGTTAACCAAGTGTTGTAAAAAATAAATCAGCAATTTATTGTTTATGTTTACAGTTCTGTTTTAGTACTGAACAAGACTGGGGAGATGGTTGTTACACTAAGTTATGATGATGTAGCTACTGCCGCAAGAGATGGTAACCCACCAGTTACAATCTATCCAAAATTATTTGGGGTCAACAAAGAACGAAATAGGTAATGGTAACAGTGATTTTTCTCACTTAATGGGGAAGAGGCTTTAGCCGCTTGATTTTGGGAAAAATCATCGCTAAAATTGCTACTTTGGGAAGTAAAAAAAGCAGGTTTAAGTTCAGATTTTTGGGAAAACAGCATGATTTTAAAGAAAATTTCAATATGAAAGAGACCTTTTATCAGAGTCTTTTTTATAAGCAGGAAAATCGCTGGGTAATTATATTAATTCAGATGTAATGTAGAAATTACATTATATAACTTACATTATAATTATGATATAGTAAATTTTGGTGTCTTTGTACATGAACATGTAATTGATAAATGACCAGCCTTACACTTGTACACATATGTACAATGTAGTGGTTTGTGACACAAGTAACATTGAACTTATAAAGGACAAGGAAAGAATGTAGTACAACACATCCAAAATTATGATCATCAATGCATTGGAGGTTATCTCTTTTTTTGGCGGAAAAGGAGTCCAGGCCCATAGGAGTGGGAACATTATGCAAACAAAGTGCTAGGCATTATGTGTAATGTAGGTTTTTTTATGTGTTTTGTTTTATATGCTATTGCATTAATGACTACCATTGTTTAAACAATAATACAATATGATTGTAAAAATTAAACAAATAAATGAGCCGCGTCACGACAAAACCAACATAATGGGTTTGTGACCTGCATAGATCCAGACCACCCTGCGCATCCGTGCAGTCTGATCAGGATCCATGCTGTTCGCTTACCAACCCTATTACAAATAAGTAACTGATAGCGAACAGCATGGATCCTGATCAGACTGCGCAGATGCGCAGGCTGGTCTGGATCCATACTAGTTGCAAACCCATTATGTTGGTTTTGTTATGACGAGGCTCAAATTCAGTTTAATTAATTTAGTTATTATAGTGGGGTTGGGGGAATAAAAGAAATGAGAGAAATATATATATAGATCTATATATATAATTTCAGTCTGTGCGAAAGTCCGTCGGTCCTCGGTCCTGGCTGAATAAAAATCATGCGGTCCGAGAAAAATTCCTTTCCGTCAGTCCTCATGTCCGAATAAAATTTTCAAAAAGTCAAAAATATCAATGACATGATTGATAAAAAGTACCCGGTGATGCAAAGAATTTATTAAAGAAGATATTGACCAACCTTAGATCTATTTTGTACCTGTCAAATAAATAGGCCCTACCAGTCAGCTCTGTCTTCAAAAAGTTTCATCAACAACGGTAAATTTTGCCGTAAATTACAGATTTGAAAATTTTGTTTTATGATGCCTTTTGAAATAGCCGATGAGTAACAATCTTAAAATAATCAAAAAATATTTAATCTAATATAATTAAAATCAACAACAAGTAGAATTGTGAATGTTTCTGCAGGAAACAGACAAATTTTCAATTGTCACATATTTTCGCGATGCCGCTTTTTATCATTAAAAAATCGTAACTAAAAGGAAACTTTGTTTTGTTAAAATGTGTGTAATAACACTTAAATGTAGTTTAAGAATTAAAATTACTAAATATATTGTTCACATTAGTTGAGATGGAGGTATTTACCAGTATATGTGTTTGTCACATACAATGAATATTTTCTGACGGGAGGGGGGTGTGTGGAGTGAATCTGGAAGAAAACAGCATAACAGCATAATGGTCTGATGATGTAGGGTTTTTGAAATTATATTTCAAATCTTTTCAATCACTTTTATGGTTCAATGTTTTCCATTTAGGACATACTACCATTTTCCTGAATAAAAAGCTTTTTCTGTGCTTGGGAGTCCAAGGACTCCTCTTTTTAAAAACCTAGTGAGAACCCTGCTTAAGTTATTTCAATTGGTCAGCATCTTCTTATGTTTCTATATTGATAGTCTCACTAATTTAAAGAAAGACAATCATTTTTACATTCAACCGAGTTATTATAAAATAATGCTTGAAATGTCTGGGCAGGAAAAATATCATCCGGGCCGGAAATAAACCTAAGGGTCTCGGTCCTTGTGGCCTGAAAAAAAAATTGACTTTCGCATAGACTGTAATTTTATATAGCGGGAAATAAGAATGAAGCGATGCCTTTTCCAGTTTACATTGCAATTGTTTATTAACAAAGCTGTAATAATAATTGAAGAGAAATATCAACCGGTTTCACCTGTAAGATAATGACGTTAATAACGTCGCATGGTAACGACGTAAAAACAGTGTAAAGGGAGGTTACTCTTATAACGTTTTAAAAGGACATAATAATATTATAAGCTTTAATATTATTGATATATATATATATCAATGTTATTGAATTGAATTCAAAATAACTTAAAAAGGCATTGCTTCATTCTTTTTCCGCTATTTTTATCCGTAATGTTTTAAACTTTGATCCTATTCATTCCCTTTTTACTTGTGTGTCTTTTTTTAAGCCTTGTGTGACTAAAAATGGCCAAAAAGATCAAAGGAAAAGTCACATAAGTACCATTTTGTGAGTACGTCCGTCTGTCTGTCCGTTGTCTTGTCCGGAGCATAACTTGAAAACCCTTGGAGATAATTTGTTGAAACTCCATACAGTGGTAGAGGGCATTGAGGGGGAATGCAGTGTCAAAGAACCATAACTCTATTTTGCCCGGTTTTTGAATTATCTTCCCTTATAGAAAAATCTTCTCTGGGGCATACCTCTAAAACTATAAGAGATATCAACATGAAACTTTGTAGGTGAATAGATTTCAAGGGGTAGATGTGCAGTGCATAAGAACAATATCTCTTTTTATCCTAATTTTGGAGTTATTGCCCTTTGTTAATTTTAACACCGGAACATAAAGCTAAAACTATAAGACTATATTGTATCAAGATGAAACATTGTAGGTAGATAAATCTCATTGAGTAGAGGTGCAGTGCAAAGGAACCATAACTCTGTTAAGCCTCATTTTTAGCTCGACTTTTCTATGAAAAGGGGAGCTATCCTACTCGCCCCGGCGTCGGCGTTGGCGTCACACCTTGGTTAAGTTTTTCGTACCACCCCACTTTATTTCAGAAGTATTACAAGTATGGCTTTGAAACTTACCATACTTGTTCACCATCATAACCTCCATCTACAGACAAGAGTACATAACTCTGTCAAGGTTTTTGACAGAATTATGGCCCTTTTTTGACTTAGAAAGTGTATTGAGCTTGGTTAAGTTTTTTGTACCACCTCACTTTATTTCAAAACCATTGGAGGTATTGCTTTGAAACTGACCATACTTGTTTACCATCACGACCTTCATCAACAGACAAGAGGACATAACTCTGTCAAGGTTTTTGACAGAATTATGCCCCTTTTTGACTTAGAAAATACATTGAATATGGGTAAAATCCACTTATTGCCTTAACCCTTTGAGATATTGCTTTGAAACTTTTAATGCTATTTCACATCATTACCCCCATCTGTACGCAAGAGAAGGTAACTCTGTCAAGGATTTGTTTTAAAAATTAAGGCCTTTTATCGACTTAGAATCTTGGTTAAGTTTTTAGTACCAGTCCACTTTTTGACTGAACTGTTTGAGATATTTATTTGAAAGTTGGAATACTTGTTTACAATCATGATTCCCAAACATGTCCAGGAGAAGGTAATTCTGTCAAAGATTTTATTTGAATTATGGCCCTTAACTGTCAATGTTTTGTATTATAGGCAAGCACTAAAAAACTTAAAAAATCTAAAAAAATTCATTCCTATCCACTTGTTCACTTTACCATAAATTATGTCATATAAACATTGCTGTAATATTCAAGGGTATCAAACAACTAGTTTTTTTTTCTTTCTTACCAGCCCTCTTTTGACTTAAACATTTCAAACTTTGCTGCAGTGTTCAAGGGTATCACACAATTCAGTAAAATAATTCTTCACTAAATATCTTAATGCTCATGGCCATTGTTCACTTTAAAAATACAGAGATTCTTGTATTGCCTTTTACTGCAAAAACTTTTTTTATTGGCAAGCAATAAAAAAGTCGAGCGCGCTGTCTTACGGACAGCTCTTGTTTAATTATCTCCCCTTTTAGAAAAATCTTGTCCAGGACATAGCTGTAAAACTATAAGATATATCAACATGAAACATTGTAGGTAGATGTATCTTAATGGGTAGATGTGCAGTGCACAAGAATCATAACTCTGCCTTGCCTAATTCTGGAGTTATTGCCCTTTGTTTATTTTTACTTTTTGAAGTTGTCCGAGACATAACTCGGAAATCATAAGAGATATCATCAAGAAACTTTGTAGGTTGATAGATCACATTGATTAGAAGTGCAGTTCAAAGAACAGTAAGTCTGCCTTGCCTAATTTTGGAATTATTGCACTTTGAACATTTTCCAGTGACATAACTACCAGAGGTGTACTTTCCTGTGTCCAAAACCTATTTGGGGAGCATCACCCAGCTCAAACCGGACTCTTGTGTTTAACAGTAATGTTATGGTTATGACATTACATTGAATCTTTACTGAGATGTCGTTTTATAAAATACATGTAGTTAATGTTCAGCTCTTATGTGGTGCTTTGTAGATGAGTATTGAGCTCTCAGATAGTGTTACAACTATAATGTAAGTAATTTTGAGTTGTTTTTAAGTGGAAAGTAAAAAAGGGACACATTAAGCTCATGTAAAAATAGATACAATAGTTTCATTAACCTCTTATATAGAAATTTTAAAATTTGATAATACTGAGGTCTTTATTAGTGGTACATAAAGATATATAAAGTTGAGTTCTTGTGTAGTGGTACATAAACTGTCTGGTTAGTTCAATAGGTAGAGTATTGGACTGAGAATGGGGTGACTGGGGTTCGATTGCTGGACTGTGTAGGTCACTTTCGTTTAATCTGGTCTACTGTCATTCACACTGAATCTTTGCTCTGGCATGTACAAAAGTTATCTGTTACTCAGGAGAGTGAAGGCAACTTGTTCTAGTTAACTGTTTGACAACCTGCCCAGGAATAATGCTGTAGCAGAACTTTGCTCTGGTGAAATTAAAGTGGCTTTCCGCCATAATCGGGATGTTAAACTACCAATAACACCACCATAGTGGTTCATAAAAATAGTTAACATTGAACATTTTGATACTGGTACATTACTATATCATATTGAGCTCTTACATATTGGTGCATGGAAATAGTTAACATTGAGCTCTTGTGTAGTGGCAAGTAAAATTTGGTAATACTGAGCATTTACAAAATGGTAAATAATATCATAAAATTTAAGACATGTAATATTGTGAGGACAATTCTCAGGCAATCATTGTGAGCTATTATACTTAAGATAATCATTTTATGATAAATCATATCCCTTTGTTAAACTTACAGTTTTTGGTGTACAGTAATTGGTCTAGAGGGAGACATCACAGATATTGAAAACAAAATTTGCTGGACCATTGGATCTGTATATGATGAACTCTCTGATGGCTCGGGTCGTAGTCCCTATGTAAAACAGTTGACCTATATTGGGAAGAGAATCAATTCTACAGGCAAACTTTTAATGGCAAACCTTCATTATGGGCTAGCGTTTATCAATCCTAACACATTGGAATATGTTCCAGTAACAGTGAAAGAGGGATGGTGAGTATTTAATTAGATATACTTTGTATGTACTGATTAATTCATAATTTTTATGAGAGATTGTGGAGTTCTGGCTGATCAAAATCTGTAAGAAAAAGATGAATAGTTAAGAGCATGTATTAGAGTTTTTTAATATACTTTGATGTAACATTAACAGCCAATTACATTTAAACTATTATGTTATTCAATTTCTTACACCATTAATTTTGTAAAGTTAAAAATTTAGAATTTTTGTGCTGTCCTGTCTTACCTTTTTGAAATGCATGCATTGATGATTGGATGCTGTGTGCATTTGGTTGCTATTCAATATTAGAAGCAAGGCGAGCCGTGCCCTTGTGGTTTAGATGCCCTCTTCTTAAACTAGGGATTATAGGTTTATAGCATTAAAGGATGTCATGTGACACCAGTACTGGTTAGTCTCAGGGTGGTTTAGATAAGTTTCTGCTTTCATCACAAGCTAAAGCAGTATATATATTTAAACCTAACTAGCATTAATACCATTGTACTGAAATACATTAGAATATACTAATGGGCTGCATCAAATTTAGAGCATTTTCTAATACATGTACTGATTTGGGACTGGAAGAGATATAAGTACATATGGATATTGCTATGTTACAAAGTTCTGTTGCCTGTATGTGATAAAAAAAAACTGGTTAAATAAACTACTTTGAAGGAACTCCACTGAGATTTAAAAGCTTAAAACATGAAATATAAATTCCTAACATAAATCAGATGGGGCACTTAACATTTAACCTTATGCTAAAGATAGATAAGATATATACGAAAAATATTGTTAAAGGGACTCCATTGAGGTTTAAAAGCCTAAAAACATAACATTTGAATTTCTTACTTAAATGAGCTGGGGCACTTTAAAGAGAAATATATACAAAGAATTAGTTAAGAAATATACTTTGAAATAAATTGAAAATCGTATTTTTATGCTTTCCTTAGTCCGATTTGAGTGAAAAGCGTTTAAACGCTTTTCATTTTGGGTCATTTTTTACAATTTGAATAATTATTCTGGTAAAAACGAAGTGCGCAAATGATTTGAAATTTGACACAAAGATTAGTGGTCTAAACCTACATCAAATGGTACATTTATTTGGATAAAATATTTTCAGTCCAATCATGTAAAAAAAAACTCAGTGGAGTCCCTTTAATCTTATTTTTGCGTTATTCTAAGCCTGATTATAGTACATGCAACACTTTTCAATTTTCAGTCATTTTTCACAATAAAATGATTATTTTGGTAAAACAGAGTAATGTGATGATTTTTAAATTTTGCACACAAGTTATTGTTCTACCCTTTCATAAAATGGAACATCAATCTCGAAATATTGTTACCAGTGTCAAAAAACCTCAATGGAGTCATTTTACGGAACGCTTCCTCCTATATCTGCTCTTGTACCCTTTCCCCATCTTTTGTTTTGATGCCCATCTAGGTGTCTTGATGGTGTGGCTGGGAAGTGTTCAGTGAAAGTCACCATGTTAAACTTTGTTCTTATTCTTTTAACTTAATACATATTTTGCAATAAATATTGAAAGATTGATACTGTTATGGAAAAAACAAAACACTTTCCTCTTTCTTTTGTTTAAATCTATGAAGTACAATCAGCAAAAAAAAAAACAGCTGACTTTTGCCAATATGAATATTTTCCTCTATATATTTATTTACTAAAAGATTAATTAAAGTAATACAATATCAAGTAGATGGAACAATCAACATACATGTAGGTTAAAAATAAATTATGCTCAAAATAAATTTTGATATTTGAAAAAAATGTTGATTACTATTCATTCTCGTTTAAAATGAAAAATAAACATGTTTTATATACACACAGAGAATACCTTGAATGCCGCTATTGACATACCAACCATAGTGGCGTTTGCGAAACAGTCATGGAACACCAGACCAGCATACTGCCGCTCAGCTATGATCAGGATCAACTGCATTGTTTGCTATCTCGAGTTTCCTCTACTGTCAATAGGCATCTGGGGTACGCTAATAACAGCCTGGATTCTTTATCAGACTGTTGCATTACTCAGCAAACTGATCTGCCGGTCCATAGCTGCTCCAAACGCGACACTATCGCTTTGCGTTTTGTACTGTGACGCTAGCTTATGTTCATATTCTCTGAAACATCTTAACTTGTCCTGGGAAAACCTTTTACTCCTAAGTCTTTGGTACTCAATACTCCCACAGTGTTATTGATCGTTGCTTGTGTGTGTTTCGCCATGAGTCCAGTCGATTTCAAGACCACGGATAGGCAATTCACGTGACCTTTTACCGGGTTACCGCCCCCTAACAACCAATAGGTCCATTCAGATCTATTCTGCGCCGTCCGCCCTAAAAACACACCCTCCGTTCACATTGTTTTTTAATCGTCCAATCACTCTTATGTTTATATCCCATTACTTTACCTCCATACGCAGACCTGTTGACATACCTCTCGCAAATAAGGAATTTGTGTTTGTCCGACCGTAATACCTTAGTTTCTCACGTCCTCGTGAGCTCATAGACTTTTACCAAGACACTCTAAAATATTCCATCAGAAATTTCAATGTGAACAATTATATTCGGTACACATTACGCAGTAAATCTTGGTATTTCTTATATGAGATTTGATTAACTACGCTTCGAGTTAGCAATGAGAAACATGTTCATAGTAATGTTCACTTATATTAAAATGTAAATATTAGGCATGCTTAAACTGTTGACCTGGATCATGTTTCATTCCATCAACCACATCGCGCAACAGAGGATATAATGATTTGGGTAACTCCCACGCCATATTCTTATTCGTTGATAACCCACTGCCCAAACCTATTCTTATGGTGCAGCGAAAATAATCTACTGCAGATTAGCCCTAGATACTTGAATTGAACAAAATCATGATTGAATGCATTTAGCCTTAAACTCGCGATTCAAAGCAATTTTTGAATAATATTACACAGATACCCCAATAAGTTCCCGGATAGTTATTACCATGCGATAAGCAGAATACATACCGCCACGAGCTGAATATATCTCCAACGAGAGTACGATTTTATAGCCACTTGAATAATCGCAGGAACATTAAAATAACAAATCTTCACAATATAAGATAGGAGGTCTTGATTTCAGCCATCTAAGACACAATTACCAGCTTGTCATTTTTCATAGCTTTCTGCAAGACCCATGGCGCCGGTTCCAGTTTGCCGTATTGTTTGTGGATAAATAGTTGGGCAACATTTGTCTTAATGACCACCATCCAAAACTATGGTCCTTACTCGGCACAAGGACTTTGTGAATAATGTCTATGTTGACAAATCGAAAACCGTGACAGGATATAGGCATTTGCTATCAGTTCGTTCCATATTAAGATTTTAAAGACATTCAAGTCATTTTATCACTTAGTCTTAGTCCCACATTTATCACAAACAATATCCGAGATGGAACCTTCCATATCTGCAAAATATGAAAAATGACAACTGTAATTTTACTAATAAAAACAGAAATACAAAACCTCCTTCTAATATTTTAGACTTTTGTATCAAAACGCGACCTAATTTGAATGTTTTTGGGTTTGGTTAGGCCTTACGCGAAGTTATTGATGTCCTTGGCAATTTATGATTTTACAAGCCATGCCTTTTTGAAATTTATTTATCATATTATTGTAACCTATAAGCAGATGAAGTGTTGTTCGCCCCATATAATTTACGCCCCAAGACGATTCGTCAATTTAGCTGTATTAATTTTATATCTTAGTGATAGTAAAATTAAATGTGAATTAGTTTGAAAAATACATTAAATCCATTGCATTTTCAAAATAAATATTGATTAAACTGTTTGTGGTTAAATAATAAAGTTGAGTGTTAAATTTTAAGTTTAATTGCCGTGAATATATAGGAAATAATAAGTTTATTTTATATTCTAGATCCTGGTCCTGGCTGAAATTTAAAGTATTACAGCTGTAGCTTCTATACCATAAATTTAACATGGAAAGGACTGTTCTTGGGAAAATGCTGACGTAACTGATGGGAGCAGTTTTTCTTACCAATCATAGGTCAGACTTAACCCTTTCCCCCGTAAGCATATTGTGAAAAATGGCCATTTTCACTGAAAAGCCTCCTCTTACAAGTTCAAACTGCTATGAAACTATGAAAAATGCTTCAATACTAATCAAACTTGGCACAAATGTTGACTGTACCATTGCTTTTGTAACGACATGCTCAGTCTTTAATTTCCTGTTACCATGGCAACGAGGGGTAAAGGGCTAACAAAAAATGATGAAAAACTTTTGAATCACCCAAAATCTAGTTTTTACATGTTAACATGTGGTCTTTTACCTAATTTTGGTGAAAAATTGTTGTTTTGTAACATTTATAATTTTTTAAGATAACCCTTTCACCCATGAGCATATTGTGAAAAATGGCCATTTTTACTTTCAAGTTAAATTTCCTGTTACCATGGCAACGAGGGGACATCTCAAAATTGCCAAAAATCACTATTTTGCCTCGATTTTTTCAATCAAAATTTACTTCAAAGTGCTGCAACTTCTCAAGGGATTGAGATAGAGTCAAAGGCTTTTCAGCGTTGGTTACACCTTACCTTATAATCGACCTGGGGTCATTTAAAGCCTCTCACAAGTCCAAAATTTTCTTTGCGATGAGGGGACTCCGCCCCCCTTCAACCCCCCCCCCCCCCCCCCAAAAAAAAGAAGGGGGCACATCCCCCTTCTGGCAACCCCCTGAAGTATCTTTTGGACTGGGGGCGGCGCCGAAAAAGTGCTCACTTTTTTTTAACAACATTTCTCAAACGAAAACATGTGTTTGGGGAAAAATAGGACATTTTCTCACTATTTCAGGCCTAAAAAAGGGGGGGGGGTCGAAAGTGCGTTGTTTCGCGTATATATATGAGGTTAAGGGTTAAATAGCTTCTTTTTAAAAAGTTTTTGTTGTTTTTGTACATAATTTACTGTCAATATGAAACTTCAGCTGTATCTTAATTTCTATATGCTGTTTTTAAAATGTAAATCTTAGAAGATAAGCATTTTAAGATAAAACAAATCACTAAGTTGATTAATTATATATAATTTGAGATTGACCAAGTCAATTTTAACATGTAACTTCTTATTTTATTTGCAGAGAGCAGTAGAAGTATTCAAAAACCATCATGACACACTTTAGACATACCAAGAGAGCTCTAGAAGAAGAACTAGTGGTAGATTGGAACAGATTGTAGCTTAATTGTTAAACTAAAAGGACTTCTTAAATCGTTTGAATTTTAGCTACACTTGAACTGTAGTTTTGAAATGAAATAGCTGAAGTATTTAATAGTGTCTTGATTTTTTTGTTAAACTCTGTTACGTACAGTACTTTGCTTTATATTAAAGTATGTTGAAATGACATTGAAACTTCAACGTTGTGCCAACGTTGAACTTCAACGTGTTTTAAACTTTCAAATTCGAACATAAATCTAACGTTATTTCAACGTTGAAATCTGATCATACTTCAACGTTGTTCACCGTTGATGTGCCTGCTGGGTTACTTCTATCAAGGACCTATTGGCGGTATTTTTAATATTATTCAAAATTCTATGAAAGTTTGATGCTAAATGCATCAATCATAATTTTTTTCAATCAATATCTAGGCTATAACCTGCATAGATATTGCCTGCACATAAAATATTGCGTGGGAGTTATCAACAATAAAAGTATGCGTGGGAGTTACCAAAATCATTTTTCTCTCGTGTAATGGAATAGAAAATGACCTGTCAACATTTAACATGCCTTAATATTTACATTTTCAAATAAAGAAATTCTCATGAATCATTTTTCTCATTGCTAACTCGACGTAGTTTAATCAAAATTCATAAAAAATGACAAATTTTGCGTGAATGTTACCCGAAATATAATTGGTTTACATTGAAATTTCTGTTGAATTTTTGAGTGTTTGTAAAAGCTCTATGAGCACAGGGGTTGGAAAAGATAAGGTATATAGGCGGCAACAATTCTTTATTCTGCGTAGGCTGCAACAGGTCTCGTTATGTAAGTAAAAGGGATAAAATAAAGAATTACCTGAAAACACATGTGAAGCGAGGTTTTTAGGCCGCCATATTGTCTGTACGCGTAACCGTAAAAGTCACGTGATTCCCTACCGTGCAAAGATTTGATCTTTTGACATTTTAGTAGCACTTTTGTTAGAATAAATCCATGAATTAAATAATGCAGATGGACAAGTATTGTCAATATGCAAAGTTTCATTGAAAAAGAAGATATCAACTTCCTGGTCTGGGAACTTTTTGACTTCACATTATATACCTTAGACATAAAAGAGTGGATTCCATACTCATTGCATAGGGAAGTGATCATGTTTTTTCCTCTGAAGTACCAGGGTATTATCTTCACTAAATTGACTTTCTAGTTTCATGTATTTCAATTGTACCACAGTCCATTTCAAACCAAGAATGTCACTAATTTTCCTTACAGGGTAGAATTTTGTGATTTTCAAGAACTGCTTTAACACATTTCTGGAACCATCCAGTACTAAGCAATGAATGTAAAGTTTCTTGCTCAAGGAAACAACGGATTGCCCCTGACAGGGTTTGAAGCCACATGTTCAGCAATTCTTGGATTATACTAGTCCAAGGTGTTAACAACTTGGCCACGTTTAATAGGAGTAGCTATCATAATGAAATTAAAGTGCTTATTGACAGTGAACCAATGATCTTCTTACCAAGACTATGGTTGTTTTTTGCAAATATGTGTGTTCATGTATATTGATTTAGAAATATGTAGCAAATTCATACTATTGCAAAATATTGAAATATCATATTGATATGAATACTGTATTATTAATGATTATACTAATTTTGATGTCTTTTAGCCCTAGTGTTATATCCTTTATGTTATATTAGATTGAGCAGACAAATAACGCTACAACAACATGATTTATAACTTTTTCAGTGGGAAGCATTTTGAATTTACCAAGGATAATAATGCTATGAAAGGGGATTTTGAAAATATTGAGATCCTAACAGAAAAAGCATTCATGGACGATCAAAGGCCTGTGTATCGTATAGTACTTGGTGTACAAAATAAAGTGTTTATTCTAGAAATGACTACTCAACATGAAGACACATTTCGCCTAGAGATGATATTTTCTGTGGATTTGCCAGGTCTACCAAAGGAAGCTTGCTTGGTTGGCAAACAGAGTAAGTAGAGAATTTAATCCATTTAGAAAATTTGAATTATAGATAGAAAAATTTTCTAACATATAAAAATTTCTTAGAAATAGGTACTAAACCAATGGAGTTGAATACTGCATAAGTATTAGACCCAGAATGATGAAAGTTAAATTATTTATTGACCTAGAAAAATTAAATCTATAATTTAGTTCTAGGCTCAATAAGATCGATAGATTGTGAATCAGAAAAAGATCAAGTAAAATAAATTTTTACAAAAAATGATATATAAAAACCCATAACCTGCTGAATTTCTTAATTTCCATTGTTGAACAGTCCATTATCAATTTAAGTATTTTAATTATCAAAGGATTATTTACAGCAGATATCAGCTATTATGTGTTCTCTATTTACAGTTGGTATGCTGATTTCGTTAACCCAGCATAATGATGATTCAGATGAGTATTATCGGGAGCACGTGTTTTACTTTGATTTCGACGGCCTCCTTCATGGTGTGTTGTTGTGCCTGAGTCATGGTCCAAGGTCATTCTTTCCTGTATATCTCCATGGTAATACAGAGAATGAAGGTGAAGGACAGTCGCAAGCAGGATGGCATGTTTATCTGAGAGATGGGCGAGATGGTATCATGTGTTTACGTCTGCATTAATGTGACATGTCGGTCATCAGCATCTACAAGTTTGGAACATCTCACCAATTTTGCCATAATTTATAGCTATTACGTTTACGTCTGCATTAATGTGACATGTTGGTAATCAGCATCTACAAGTTTGGATCATCTCACCAATTTTGCCATAATTTATAGCTATCAAATGTTCATAAATAAGACCAGCACATAAGTTTATTTGTCCCCTACCGGTTTAACTTGAGGGGACTTTAAGTTTATCCTCCGTCTGTCTGTCAGTTCGTCTGTCCACAAAACTGGATCCCGCGATAACTCAGAAAGTTACTGAAAATATTTTTATGAAACTTGATATATGGATTAATGGCAGTATGGAAATTATGCATTTTTTATGTCTTTTTATATGCCCGAAAGAATTTCGGGCATATTATGTTATACCCCCTTGCGTCCGTCCGTCCGTACGTTAGCAATTTGGTTTCCCGAGCATAACTTAAGTTCCATTTGGCCCACAGTATTCAAACTTCATAGGATGATTGTCCATATCGGGTAGAAGACCCCTATTGATTTTGGGGTCACAAGGTCAAAGGTCAAGGTCACTATGACCTTAAAACTGAAAACAGTTTCCGGAGCATAACTTAAGTTCCATTTGGCCCACCGTGTTCAAACTTCATAGGATGATTGTCCATATTGGGTAGAAGACCCCTATTGATTTTGGGGTCACAAGGTCAAAGGTCAAGGTCACTATGACCTTAAAACTGAAAGCAGTTTCCGGAGCATAACTTAAGTTCCATTTGGCCCACCGTGTTCAAACTTCATAGGATGATTGTCAATATTAGGTAGAAGACCCCTATTGATTTTGGGGTCACAAGGTCAAAGGTAAAGGTCACTATGACCTTAAAACTGAAAACAGTTTCCGGAGCATAACTTAAGTTCCATTTGGCCTACAGTGTTCAAACTTCATAGGATGATTGTCCATATTGGGTAGAAGACCCCTATTGATTTTTGGGTCACAAGGTCAAAGGTCAAGGTCACTATGACTTTAAAACTGAAAACAGTTTTCGGAGGATAACTTAAGTTCCATTTGGCCCACAGTGTTCAAACTTCATAGGATGATTGTCCATATTGGGTTGAAGACCCCTATTGATTTTGGGGTCACAAGGTCAAAGGTCAAGGTCACTATTACTTAGAAATTGAAAACAGTTTCCGGAGCATAACTTAAGTTCCACAATATTCAAACTTCATAGGATGATTGTCCATAGTAGGTAGAAGACTCCTATTGATTTTGGGGTCACAAGGTCAAAGGTCAAGGTCACTATGACTTTAAAACTGAAAACAGTTGTCGAAACATGACTTAAGTTTCATTTGGCCCACTGTGTTTAAACTTCATAGTATGATTGTCCATATTGGGTAGAAGACCCCTATTGATTTTGGGGTCACAAGGTCAAAGGTAAAGGTCACTATGACCTTAAAACTGAAAACAGTTTCCGGCGCATAACTTAAGTTCCATTTGGCCTACAGTGTTCAAACTTCATAGGATGATTGTCCATATTGGGTAGAAGACCCCTATTGATTTTTGGGTCACAAGGTCAAAGGTCAAGGTCACTATGACTTAAAAACTGAAAACAGTTTTCGGAGGATAACTTAAGTTCCATTTGGCCCACAGTGTTCAAACTTCATAGGATGATTGTCCATATTGGATTGAAGACCCCTATTGATTTTGGGGTCACAAGGTCAAAGGTCAAGGTCACTATTACTTAGAAATTGAAAACAGTTTCTTTAGCATAACTTAAGTTCCACAATATTCAAACTTCATAGGATGATTGTCCATAGTAGGTAGAAGACTCCTATTGATTTTGGGGTCACAAGGTCAAAGGTCAAGGTCACTATGACTTTAAAACTGAAAACAGTTGTCGAAACATGACTTAAGTTTCATTTGGCCCACTGTGTTTAAACTTCATAGTATGATTGTCCATATTGGGTAGAAGACCCCTATTGATTTTGGGGTCACAAGGTCAAAGGTCAAGGTCACTATTACCTTAGAACTGAAAACAGTTTCCGGGGCATAACTTAAGTTCCATTTGGACCACAATATTGAAACTTCAAAGGAGGATTGTTTTGTGAAGGAGGTAATACTTTATTTAATTCCCATGTCTTACAAATGCTTCATCTTTACTAAAAAAAAAAAATCACTTTCGGGCATATAATGCTCCGCCTAGCGGTGCTCTTGTTCTTTTCTTCCTGTGTTGAAAATTCTGGTTGCTATGGCAATAAATAGATTGAAAATATGGCAAATTTAACACATAAACTGGATTCAGTGATAACGCCAAAGGTGCTGAAAATATTTTTATGAAACTTGAAATATGGGTAGATGACAGTCTGAAGATTATGCACATCTTTTTTTGTTTCTTCTTGTGTTGAAAATTCTGGTTGCTATGGCAACAAATAGACTGAATTTCAAGATTTCTGATTCTTGTTTTTACACTTTTTAACTGTAAGATCTTTATTTCTTAAGGTATTTACTCCAAACTTTAATATAAGTTTCTGGTCATCAACCACATCATATGTGACAAGGTTTACAACTCTAGCACAAAAATGATCAGAATTACCTCCCTTGAACTTAGAATTTTTAAGAAAAAAATGTTGTTTTTTAAATAGCTTCTTTATTTCTTATTTAAATGTATCTACATCAAACTTTATATATATGTTTGTTATTATCACTCAACATTTGTGAGAAGGTTCAATACTCTAGCAAGATTATTTCCAGAATTATGTCCCCCTTGAGGCTTGAACTTAGATTCTTTTTGAGAAATTGGTATTTTTTACTCAATCTTCTTCATTTCTTATAGGATTTACTTCATATTCCAACATCATAATAATATGACAAGGTTTATAAATCTAGAATTCATATTTCCAGAAATTATCTCCTCCTTAAACTTTGAATTTTTATTATTCATTCCTTAACTTTCTTTTTACTTCATGAATTTAATTCAAAATAAACATTCATTATCAATAGCTACATTATATATATATATATATATATTTATTTTTTTTAATTTTCATCTTTGTTACTATACATGTTAATGCTATATTTGAAAATTGTTATTGTTTTGTGACTATAAAAGGTATCTTTAAACTTAAAATAATTGTTGTTTGTTACACTCTCATCATGTATGACAATGCTCATAAACTACCATCATACAAATCTGATTTATACTCGAGGCCTAAACCCCCTCGTACAAATCAGATAGCCTCATGTTTCGATACTGAGGGTAACATACAGCGCTGTTGGTTGTAGATGACTTCTCTGTAACATCGGCCAGCTGTTGTAGTGTGTCTACATCACTCCTGCGGAATTCAATCTTAAGATGTGTAAATCCCAAATCAACTTAAGACAGCGCATGTCCTAAAAAGAAAATTAAAATTATTTTTAAATATGGGAAAGCCTTACCTGCTGAAACAATATATGTGTTCTTGAATCAGTACCTGGTACTTGCATATACTCAATCTTTTCATTCTGTCCTGTCATGAAGTGGCACATAAAATAACAAATATCGTAACGGTTCTGCAATATAAGATATAGAAAAATTAATTGTTTCTTTGTTAGTTATTCACTATGCTATAATTCAAAGTAACCTTATAATTTTGAAGAAAATATTCAGCAAAAGTTAAGCGACTGATATTTTAGTTATGTACAGATATGCATTACTGGTACTGCAGAACATACAGCACATTTATTTTGTGAGTTCTATCTGGGACATAAGATAGATTATGTCCCAGGTTCTATATTACTCGCACAGAAAACTTGCAGCTATTTGTACTTGGATTGAAATGCTGTCTCAAAATGTGTGACCGGTACTGCAATAAAAAGGGACACTTGGTTTTCATAAAAGATTGAAAGAGTATTTTTTATCACATATATCATCATAGTCATTTTTATACTAAGAACACTAGCTATGTTGTGGTAATTTGTGACAGTCTGTATGCACAATATTTTACTATCATTATTTGAAAAATAACAGTACTGGTACTTAATTTCTTCCAAGATAAAAATACTGGTACAATATGGTATTTGTACTGATAACGCATCAGTTGACAAGTACTGGTACCAAAAAAAAAAAAAAAACCCCAAAAAACTGGTATGTAATTAGAATACCCTATAGTACTAATGCATACCGATTGTGTAAAATGGTAGTTTAGGTACTATTATAAGGTACTTGTCCATTATATCATTGTAAATAGTTTGCTATAAAAATATCGACAAGGCAGGAGTCCGATTAGCGTGATTCTGCAATGTCCAGTCTACCATAGTCAGCATAGCGTCAGGTCCGTATCTGGACTTATGGTTCGATCTTCGTCAATCAGTAAGTCCAGTTTTACTCCGAGTACCTGGATTTTACGTAGGCTTAAACAATATAATTGACACATCTGGCGAGATAAGAATGCGACAAACTGACGTTCTGATTGAAGGGACAAACTTTTCTTCAAAGTCCGTGTGGCAACACTACGCCGTGCACGCTCATTATATAGATCACAATTTTATGAAATTACATAAAGGGACCATAGTAAAATATAACTTTAAGTGACATTGTGCCCTTCCAAGTATGAATGGTGGATGAAAAGGTCAAGGTCAAATTTTACAACTTGAGATTTTTCCATAATAGGATATAGATAATAATAGTCTAAGTGAATAACCAATAACCCACATCAATCACAATAAATTCTATAGATATCCTTCAGAATAAATCGTTAATGTTCCGTTGATAAAAAGAGTGAGACAGGCCTTATATATTTTAGGCAAATTACAATATTTTTATCCTTGACATTTTTTCATAATCAAATATTTTTCAATGGCTTTTATAATTGTCAATTTTTTTAAATATATTGTCAAGGTGAAAAACAGCATATTTGAACTTTTTTTTAAAGCAACGATCTAATTATAAATAACGGTAAAACATCATGATATCACCTGAATAGGTAACACATGGTGCTGGTTAATTCTTATATATATTTATTCTTATAGGTTATCATACATTTTACTGTACAAAACTGGAATATATTTGGACGAGTACACAGCTTGAGAAATAATCTTGAACAAGCCAATAGGCAAGTCCAATATGACTTTTCAAGCTTTGTACAAATACAATAAACTCTGCTGACACCCCACTTTTATTATAATACATTTCCTTTAATTTGAAATATCAACACCATCATCACCCCAACAGAACCACCACCAATATCATCATCCACACCTGTAACTACCGTTATCAGCATCAAAACCACCACCACTATCATCAGCACCATCAATATAACCACCAAACCCATCACTACCACCATACCACCATACCACCATAATAAAAAATAGCCTTATGACCCCTTTCAAACTCTTTTTAGAAGTAAAGGTAATAATTCATGAAATATGAAATTATTCCGCTACACGTATGTGTGGAAAACATGTACGCAAGATGTCCTTGAATGACGCGAACTCCGAAGCGCACAGGAGGATCTGAGGTTGTTTTTTTTTTTCTATAAAATAGTAAGTCGCTTTTATTTTGACGTTGCGCGACAGTCTAGCAGTTATACTAAAAAACATATTTGATCTTCAAATCGTTATGAATTTTGTTTGAAGGCCATCGATTTTATGGTAGTTTGAGTGGAATGTTGATATGCCAATATTGTTACAATAGAAGTTTTGTCAGCAATTTTAACATGAGTTATGGGTTTATTGATAGGAATGTAAACACACTGGTGAGTCAGACAAGGTTTTTATAAAGTAATTTATTAAAATAGTAGATTGACCTCCCAATAAATGAATTTTTTTTTTTTCATTTTGAGTACTATTTTGTATGTTCCAAAGAAAATACCACATGAACGTGAAATTCTATCAAATAACCACTATTAATGATAATATCCAAAAATACTCCCTATATAGTATAATAATCTTATACCATAATGGGGGTATATTTTGGATATTATATATATAGACCTGTATCTATTTTGGATATTACCGTTAATATTAATAGAATTTCAAGTTCCTGTGGAAAAAATATTTAATATTCTAATCTCTAGCATGCCTACCAAAGTAATTTATGAAGTCCGCCCATTCATTAATATAGGTACAATTCTGGTAAAAACCAATAAACCATTGAAAAGTTTATAAGAATATATGGTCATGAGATGTGAATAGCTGCTTACGGCTGCAAAGACATTCCTCTTTATCCCTCATCAAGATTATTTCCACGAAATTGTTTACTTTTCAAGACCATTCGTGAAAATGATGACTTTGACCACGTACCGTTTTGAGGAGATTTTGGCTTTTTGTCGACTCTTATAAATACAACAATGCATATATACGGTATAATTTCAATTTAAGGTAGGCAAGTGACATTTACTTAAACTTCTGGTGATATTGAAAATTGAAATAAGCTGATCAAGTCGTTTTAATAAGATAACACCGATATACGTGAATTACCTTTCGCGGTAACGCCGGAAAATGTGATTTTTTGGGGAGGCTATGCCGACCCAATGTTAATAACTGTCTGTCAAATCTTACTGCCGCGGTAATCAGGTCAAAAAATAGTACCTTGATTTTTTCTAAGCTGACTCATCACTCATCACAGACATTTACAATATGAAAATATTTTCATTCTTTAATTTCATATCTGCAATTTGTAAAGATAATAATTCTCTGAAAAATTCTTGATTTTTGTTTAAATCACTACTCCGTGACGTCATACTGCCACGGTAATCAGGTCAAAAAATAGTACCTTGATTTTTTCTAAGCTGACTCATCACTCATCACAGACATTTACAATATGAAAATATTTTCATTCTTTAATTTCATATCTGCAATTTGTAAAGATAATAATTCTCTGAAAAATTCTTGATTTTTGTTTAAATCACTACTCCGTGATGTCATACTGCCGCGGTAATCAGGTTTAGGCATATTACGTACGTCTGTATTAAATAGTTCTGGTATGAAAACCCTTCAAAATAATAACTTTATCCATATTTTTTAACAAAAAGCATAAATGAAAATTCATAAGTAAATGCTTTAATTCAGTGGCAAATATTCTTTATTATTTTTGATAACAATTTTCCAATTACTACGCAGCGACCAACTGTTTATGACGGGTCATTAACTAGAACGTTGCAACTACGTATTCTCAATATCATGCATGTGCTTTTGTTGTTATAAACTATTAATAGTCCTTAATATTTTTTAAAGACAAATAATTGTAAACTGTCGCTTACATCAGAGACATGTTATAGTATATAGATAACTAAGGAAAATAGTATATGTTATAGTATATAGATAACTAAGGAAAACTAACTTATTTGTACACCCCAGGAGGCTGTACGCGGAAAACGCTCATAAACCGCTAAATCATATAGCTGTTTAGTAAATATTTTGCATACATTTAACTAAAAATTCACTGATGGTGATGAACATATAGTTTAAAAACATTTTATTCTTTAACCATTATCGCCGAAAAAAAACTATTTAACTACAAAACCCCTAAGGACCTCCGACAAAATCCCAGCACAATATTACAGTTTACATTAGCAAAATAAAAAAAAAGCAATACTTATATTTTCATCTTACATAATTCATTAATCAAACTTTTAACATAAAAGTATCTTTGGTAATTGACAGATCCCTACTCTGATCTTTTATTTGTATAGGAATAAATTTAAACATGTGCTCTTTTGTTTAGGAATATTTTGTAGTGAAAGTCTTATATATTCACTAATCTCATAATTAGAATTAGACAGGTCAGGAATTTATACAAACAGTTGTTTAGTTAACTATGCTCATTTTAATCCCAATAGAAACATTCAAATATTTGTGGTAAAAAACATGACCAAAGTACCTAGTAGTCGTTTACCCGGTGGTGATCCCATTAAACTGATTATAGATTCGAATTGATTAAAAAACACAAATAGAAACATGTGTTTCCGTACAACAAAATCGGAAGTAAAGTGAACAGTTAATTGACAGAAATATGTGGTCAAATATGTTTTAACAAGGAAATAAGTATTTCAGAGAAAGACGCAAAGATCAGTATGACCCCGTATTGTGTAATTAGAAAGTTTATTCAATTCTAGGGCATACATCATAATTTGATAGTCCATTTGTAATAAAATTCAAATTTTCAATACAGATTATGAGATACATAAAAAATATTAAAGAATAAGAAGCTTTAATTAAAAAACAAAAAAACAAAAAAAAACAAAAAAACAAAACAAAAAAAACGCATACATATACAAATTACTTACAGTCGAGCATCGGGAAGTCATTAACATATCTTACGAAACTTTAATTTGAAACCGATATTTTCTCGCGCTGAAGTGATAAATGTTTATTTGAAAAATAAAAAAAAAGAACTTTTATGGTTGTGTTCTAAAAATAATGGGCGGCATAAGAGGAATTTCTTTATTCATTTTACAACACTTGAAAAATTACTACAGAAAATGTGATGTTGTTTTGTTTTCAACAAAAGTGTGTGTGTTTTAAGTTTATTTATACTCGGCGCCGGAATAACCATATGTCCGAGATTATAGCATCTGGGACGTCTTTTTCAAGCAGATTCTTCCTGGAAGCCCATTCTTTCGTTCTTTGGTGGTAAAGGAGACGACAATACCGTCAAGGCATCAACTTTCTGACTGACGACAACAAAAAACGGCATCTATTAGCGCCAAACCTCCAGAGTAAGTCACCACAGGTCAACCAATCACCTCTGGTACTTATGATGACTTGACTATGACCTTCCGTGTGCCTTCTCCGCGACGTGCACGCCTCTGGAGGTATTTGGAGTAGTTTCAACAAAAACTTCCAAAACACGCCATTTATAACACCATTCATAGCACTGACGGCTTCGATGTTCTCATCTATTTGCGGGAAATGGTCGACAGGGAAAACCCTACGTAATAACCGCACACCCTGTTAACAACAGATTTTCCGCAGTATATATTTCAAGCTAGTGAGGTTTAAAAATACACGTAGAATCTATCGATTAACTACCATAAGTTGGTTGAGTGTTGAGTGTTGGCGGTAAAAAAAGAAGATATAACTTCCTGATCAATTTTCACTTAGGTTGATTCAGTTTTGAATAAGCTTTGCAGAGATGTATTTTTTCAAGAAATATTTAGCTTTAATATTATCCGACGCCGTCAGTAATGAAATGGGATTAATTTTCTGAAACGTGATTTTATTCGAGATTTGCTTCTGAAGAAGACAACCTTCTGTCCGTAGAGCATGAATGTTAATACTCATCACAAGACAGTGTCTTATTGATCTCAATTATGGTACATCTAAACGTGTATAATTTTTATGTTCAATAAAAATGTTGCATCACGTGCAGTTGTTATTATCATTCAATAATATTAAAATGACATAAAATATTTTATGATGAACAGTCCTAGAATATTTTGATAAGGAACCGTCAGTTGTAAAATGTTATTGTTATCTGATAATGAACAGTCGTCATACTTGCTGGTATGTCATTTATTATTGACAGTTTAGGTTTTTCAAAATTTGCATGATTAACAGTCCGAATGTAGACCTTAATTAAATGTTCTGGAATATTAACAAAATGAATAGTCAACCTCATTAACCATATATATGAATGGTTGAACACAACAGTAAGGATAAATAGCGCAATGTGCATATCTTTTTATTTTGGTAGCATATTTTAAGCAAAAAGAAAAGAAACTATAAGTCTGAAACATTCTCTCATAGCCTCCCCATCAGTACATTCAGTGCTTTGATTATTTGTTTGGGTCGTCAGACCAAACAAATAATGGTAGCGAAATTTCAGAGTCTAATGTTGTTAATTGCAAATGCCGAAAGTAGTCCACTTTTTTGAAGCGGTGACTTCCCGCTAACGATGTACACTAACGGCGAAAAATTCAGGGGAGATCACTGCGTAAAGATGGTCAAAGACAGGCACATTAATTTTCAAGCAAAATAATTCCCGAATGGTCGAAGATTTCTAATATTGTTTTATTGTATTTTCTGATCGAAAATTAGTAAATACAAAGCGGACATTCAATCTCTGACACAGAAGTTTACGACAAACCTAACAACAAGTAGTTCTCAGAACAGCTTAAAACTAGCGATTTAAAAGAAAGAAATATTTTTATTTTGTTACAAGTATCCAACAAATTACAACGCATTCAAAGTTTGAAAATAACGTTGGCTTATAGAATTGTCAATAAATGCACAATCACAAATTACACGGATGAATATGATTTTATCAATGAAAATACTATTTTTAGCGATGTCGGTTACCGAATACTACCCAAACCGAGTAGTGGAATATATAGATTTTACATGTCGGACTGTTTTGAGCGAGAAGATTTTCGCTAAATTATTTACTTCAATTTTAAACAACAGGTTTATCCTGAACAAAATACCTCGAAATTAATAAGGATTACAAACCTGAAATGCAATGGAAGCTCTAAATTTAGAATGACTTGATGTTATTTAGACATTGTATGTATCACTTCTCCGTGGTGCAGGGGTAACGCGGCTCGCTTAGTGAGTGAGAGGTCTGGAGTTCAAATCCCAGTCGAGGAAACTTTTTTTTTTAAATTCTTTTTTAAGTGTCTTTGTTAAGGAAGTAGCCATGATATGCAAGGATAAAGTGTAGCTGTCGTAAAAAATGAACATAAATGATATTTTGATGCAACTATAGTTATGCAGAATTCAGTATGTATCAAACTTTGGTGCCTTGCAAAATGAATTATAATACATAAAAATAAATTTATACAGGAAAATACATACAGATATACAGTACGATTTAGATTGCGAAGATCAGAAAATACCGCAGAACTTGCAGCCCTTTGATTCTTTATAAATATACATGCTTATAGTAAGCTCCAGGATTATTTACATCTGTGTTAAACAACAGTTAAAGTCGTTACAAGCCCTAATTTAGAATAATATGGTTTTCTTCAGGCCGTTCACATATAAATTCACCATGGCTGAAGGGTTTTCGCGCTCGCTTAGGAAGCGAGAGGTCTGGAGTTCATATCCCAGTAAAAGCAACTCATTTTTTTTTTCAAATTGTTTAAGTCAAATAAACATTGGATTGAATATCAGTGTTGCAATCAGTCTTATAGCCAATTTACTACAATTAAAACGCTGGAAAGCATTGGTGGCACTATACATACAAGTACAAATGTTGCTGCAATGCAGCAATTGAGAAGCTCCGCGCAAAAAATGCGCTCATTACAGATACCTTACCAAATTATTCCTACGCACAGGTCATGTTATATTCAGATTAAGTACTATTGTAGATTTTTTCCGAATGTTTTGTAAACCATTTTTTGCATAATTATACTTATCTTATGCACTGTCCATAATTAAAAAGAGGGGAAAGATATTTAATATAAAAAAAATGCTTTCACTGATGCCTACCTGGTAAGGAAAGTAATTCCATTGAATACAAACAAGACTTACAAGACTTGTAAATGTTATGTGACATGACTGTACTATGTTCTGTTTGTGTCACTACTGTAGTCAGTAACATAAGATGATAAAAATATCAAAGTCTGTTTTTTTATTATTATAATTGTAACAAATATACAAATAGTAACAAAAGGGACTAATATTATAATATAGTTTAATTACATGCATTTTTTTCATGTCAAATTAAGAAAAAAATGGTTTCTTTCAATACTGAAAGTAGAACACACTCTGGAATGAAAAAATGGGATGAATTTCAAAAAGACCAAATTCGGGAAATTTTTGTTTGTTATACACGCGTTACATGGCGATACAGTATTTATCACACACCCGTGCCGATTTTGCGACTCCGTAAATATGGTATTGCACGGCCGTGCATATATTTTGACGTGACGTCATTAGCGTTATACAAACATAGTGTAAAGACGCGCTAAATGATGGCATTATTCTATAGGCGCGTCAATGAAAAATGACTCTTATTTCACTTTAAATGGTCTTTATTTTGGGTGTGTGATAAATAGTAAGAGGATATTTTTTCGTTTGAGTGAAATATGGAATATATTTTCACGAAACATGATAAAATGCCACATATTTTCACGAGCCGGGACGGCGAGTGAAAATATGTGGCATTTTATCATGTTGAGTGAAAATATATACCATATTTCACGAAAAACGAAAAAATAACCTTTTTATTTAATTACAATATAAAGAAATAGAGGATATTTGTTTAGTTCAGTGTAAGATCGGAATATATTTCACCGAGTGAGCACCAAAAGGTATATTTCACGAGTGGCGCAGCCACGAGTGAAATATGAACTTTTGGTGTTCACAAGGTGAAATATATTTTGATCTTACACTAAACTAAACAAATTTTCTTTTTATTATATGCAAAGAAACGTTTTAAAAAGACATAAAACCTAATATTGAATTAAAAGCGCGCCAAATAATAATACAACGTGACGTCATTTACGACGTCACGTCATTAAGTTGGTACCCAGTACTGTGCACGCTGGCATATCACTGAAACAACGTAATGGGCTTAAACTCAAAACAGTGAAATTATCAAAGTGGTAATTTCACTGTTTCAAACAGTGAAATTACCAGTTTTAAATCACTGATATATTTCTATAAACCATCGAAAAGCATGTAATAAAAATGGTTACGAACCCCCTTGCTTGCTACGCAACTGCAATTGTACAGCGCGCAGTAATATAATTATTGTCTTGTTTTGCACGTGATATTTAGCGCTACATTGTGACGTCACGTAAACAACTCTTTAAACGTCTGTACAGCGTTAATGACTGAATGAAAGATATTGGTGTTCGGATTTATTTTCTTAGTTAGACCGTTTTCTATCATTCTAGATAGTTTTCAAAACAAAATTCGACAAAAATTTGTTTTGAATTTTCAGATTTTTCAAACAAAATGGCGAAAGAAGTCCCGTAAAATAAATATGAGTTATGACTCCTCCCACTTTCATATTTATATTTCATATTTATTTTTAAAAAATATGAAATATATTTGACTGATATAGCACCATATTTCATGGGTAAAATTAAATAAAATATTAAATTCGTGTAAGTTCATTACTGAATTTATTGCACTCGTTGAATAAAATAATATTATGCTCGCCAGAGGCTCGCATAATATAATTTTATTCAACTCGTGCAATAAATTCAGTATTGAACTTACACTCATTCAATATCCTCTATTTATCACACACCCGTGCCGATTTTGCGACTCCGTAAATATGGTATTGCACGGCCGTGCATATATTTTGACGTGACGTCATTAGCGTTATACAAACATAGTGTAAAGACGCGCTAAATGTTAGCGTTATACTATAGACGCGTCAATGAAAAATGACTCTTATTTCACTTTAAACGGTCTTTATTTTGGGTATGTGATAAATAGAATATTAAATTCGTGTAAGTTCATTACTGAATTTATTGCACTCGTTGAATAAAATAATATCCGTGAAGTCCGTGCGCGTCAACAACAGACTGTACCGTAATAACTTTAAAGCCTTCGAATAGGTGAAGATTGTCTTAAAGTCTTTGGTGCTTTTTTATGATGAGTACTATGTTAACATTGGAAGGAATATGGCAGCAAATTATCTATAGATTTGATAACTTACTTTTTCACAAAAATAAAATAATGTAATGGACAGCTTTATTTTATGAAAAAGAATTGATGCTATTTTTATCAAAACCAAAAGTACTGCCTAGTAATGCAGTAGCAGTACCACGTTTTAAGATAGTAATTCAGTACCAGTATTAACAAAATTTTGCAAGAGTAATTCAGTATCAGTATTTGCAAAATCGCTGCAGTACGTTTTTGCAGTACCAGTACTGCAGCTCTGGTCACCAGTCATACCCTTTATGAGTTAATTTTGAAGCTCAAAGTGGTATGCTGTATCAATGATGCTTTTTTTTTTTTTTTTTTTTGATGCGTTTATTTAAGGTTGCCGCCGGAAAGTCCATATGAGCAATACACTCAAGTCGGGTCATCCTAGAGCGCCCGCCGAGATTTTTCGTCGATTTTTTTCCAGCTTTATTGGTGGAGGAAGACCCCAGGTGCCCCTCCGGGCATTATTTCAGGCACGAGCGGACACCTGGGTAGAACCACCGAAAGCAAAATTATTAAAGTTTTATGCCTGAAATCTTCTTTATATTGACAAATTCAATCACTAATAGTATACTTGATATGCTGTTTGTAAATGTAATTCAAAATGTAAGAAATTACAATTTTATGTAGCCCGGGGTTCTATGATATCAAGGTAGTCTTCTTTAACGTTTATCGGAAAATGTTTAAATATAAATATCATAAATGAATTTTTCTTCCATCTTAAATTGAACCTTTTCCAGAACTGTTTGTCATAAAATTATTTCAAAAGAACCAATAAAAATGACATTTTTTAGAATATTTTCAATGCCTGCCATTTTGGGTCATTTCAGAGGAGGTTACTATGGTATCAAGGTAATCCCCAAAAAAGCAGATATGGAAGGATTGATGGGTCAAAACTTTCAAGTTAAGTTGAGGAAAACTTCCATCAGTTAACTTGCTATAAAATTAAAATTATATGAACAGATTATATGTCAGTATATGTGTAAATAACATATTTTAATTGACTGTGTAAAAACCACTAAGGAAAATGGTAGTCAAATATGAAAGTTTTATAAAATAGTTTTCTTGCCACAAATACATTCATTATTCACCAAATTAAATTTATTGGCAGATGAAAATGAATCTAGTGTGCAAGTTTTACAAATATTAGCATCATCATGTGTTGCTTTTACTAGCAGTCAAAGAAAATTTAAATACCTTGATATCATAGAACCCTTGATATCATAGGAACCAAGTATACTACTTAAAAAGGGAAATAACAAATGTATAACCTAAGTGTCAAAAATCAAAACATTTATAGCTATTTATAGCTTTCGAATTCATGTACAGCAGAACTGCTTTCCGGTTCTCATTCATTAATATGACATGTTGCGAATCACCGAAGGGGAAACCAATATAGAAATCGAAAGGAGTTCTTGAATGCGGATTTATTTTTAGCTGTAAATCGAAAGGATTAAATGATCAAATCCGGGCCCATGGACAAAAATATAGTAAACACAAATAGCTCCGCGCCTGTGGGCTCGGAGCAATAATCTCGTAAACCTGTACCTTTATTACATTCTGAGACCCAAACAAATTCAGCGCCTTCTGTGCTTTGATTCATATATGGTGCTGAAGCACTTTTCAAATATAATTTTGTGGACAAACTTTAATTCATTTTATACAGAATTTATTATGCCCCTACAAAGTTGGGAGCATATAGCGTTGCACTTGTCCGTACGTCTGTCCGTCCGTACGTCAAACATTTTGGATTTAGGGGCTATATAACAGTAGAGAGAACAAAAGAGAACAATAGGTTCATTCCGTGATCAAAGGGTTTAGGGGCTAGTAGCCCTTAAGAAAACAAATAAATAGGCCCTAAAGCCAAAATGTTGGAACGTCCGTCCGTACGTCCCGAAATCTTGTGAACGCAACTCCTATTAAACCGGATGGCAGATTTTGCTTAAACTTCCAGGGACGAACAACCTTAATGTGTAGATAATAGGAAAGCAAGGAATTTTTGCTGCGAATTATGGTCCTTTATTGATTTTTTTTACTATATACTATGTAGAAATTTTGTGAACGCAACTCCTCTTAAACCGGATGGCAGATTTCGCTTGAACTTCCAGGGATGAACAACCTTAATGTGTAAATGGTAGTGAAGGAATGAATTTTTGCTGCGACCAAATTTAACAGAGTTATGGCCCTTTGTTGATTTTTTACTATATACCATTTAGAAATTTTGTGAACGCAACTCCACTTAAACCGGATGGCAGATTTCGCTTAAACTTCCAGGGATGAACAACCTTAATGTGCAGATGGTAGTAAAGGAAGGAATTTTTGCTGCGACAAAATTTTACAGAATTATGCCCCTTTGTTGATTTTTTCACTATATACCATATAGAAATTTTGTGAACGCAACTCCTCTTAAACCGGATGGCAGATTTTAATAAAAAGTTCCACATTAAAATCTTACATACAGATATGCATGTTCTTGTTTACGAGCACATTTGCACAATATGGGCATCCGTGTCCTTTGGACACAGTTCTAGATTTAGTTGATTGCGTAGAAAAAGACAGTCTCGAATCCGTCCCTGAAACCACAGAGCTATAAGCTTTGTAATATCAGTCTTTGTTGAAGTGAATACGAAGCAATGAAATAATTCTTACTGAAGGAAACAACAGGGTAGCAATTTCTCAATACCTTTTGAGATGATAGTTGTGAAAATGGGCTCTGTTAAAATATAGAAATTTTAATTGTTCTCATTCTTTAGTTACTATTTGACATGAAGAAGTCCACTTTTAGACCTTCATGGCATAGATAGATGAAATCTTCCACAAACACATCTCTAGTAGCTCTCCATATACATGTACACTGAGTTTACTCAACCTATCTGTAGTCTATGTGACCTTTTACCTGGTAAGCTTATGAAGTGATTTTGCTCGGCTGTGAACTTGGAACAGTTCATTCAAATTCTGAGAGATTGGTATTAGATATTTAATGTATTTATACAAATGAGCTACCGGAGTGACCAAATGGTCCCTCTGTATGGATGTGACTATAGGCTCTGTACTGGTTGCCTTTTTAGGGTCACTAGTCCTGTTAGTTTTGTAAACGTATTTAGTAATGCCTAGCATAAACTCTTATGGTAGATTCATATGTTTTTCCCATACATATAATAAGAAACCCTAGGAGTAGGGTAAATCTTTACCCCAAGGGTTATAATTTATCTAAATGTAGCATAGGACAATAAGGTTATGCTTTTACAGTTTTGGGCATTATAGTTTCTAAGTAAAATATCTTTTGAATACAATATACTTCCTTATATTAGAGAAAAAAATCAATTAAATCAATAATCCATTTTCACAGACGTTCACCAACCAGGCAAATTGCTACTTTTGGTTGGGTTTCACATCACGCCAACTCAATAAAGGAAAGATTTAAATACTGGTGCATTATTTCAGACATAAAATATACAGACACTTCTTCTCTTGATTGTTTTCTTTTATTTTTATATTCAATTCATTTGATAAGGAAGTTTATTGTTCTTATTTTCTAACTAGATCAGACGTGGGTAACATGTTTGTTATAGATCTAATAATTTTATTTCAGAAAACAATTGTTAAATTGTACTAAGTTACAATATGCAATAAAAATGTTGAAAGTTTGTCAATATCTTATTATCATATATTTCTTAATAAGTTACAAAGAAAATATATTGACTACAGGTCGCAAATAACTTAAATATATTCGCCGATTAAAGGCGTTAAAACTATGTAATAATTCTGTACCATGTAAGAAAAAAATCACATTTTCTGGCGGTACCGCGAAGCAAAATTCACGTACATTGGCGTTACCTCTTAAAAACGGCTTGAATCACATTTAATAATTTTATTTTTAATTTTTTATAGCATAAGAAGATTAGTATGTCACTTGCTTACCGAAAATCGAGAATATACGGAATAATGTGCATTGTTGTTATACTTATAAGAGCCGACAAAAAGCCAAAATATCAATCAAAACATCATTTTCACGAATGATATTGTGTTCCTGCCAGCAACCCGATTTCGGTGAAATGGATTCGCAATCTGGAGGATTGACTTCGCAAAATACAACTGCAACTCTAATGACTGATAGCATTCACTTTATTTTACCTTTTATTAAATGCTAACGTAAAAGAACGTTGCAAATACGCAGTTATTTATAACAATTTCGATGAAAAATCTTTGCCTCCAAAAAAGCACAAAAAGGCGTCCAAAAACTAAGGGAAGCAACTCATTTCTTACTGACACGTAAAAAGTCCAACACATACCGTACCTTAACCGTAACATGGCTCCCTAAAATTAGAAATTTCTAATTTTACAATAAACAAGTACAGATTATACAATAAAAAATGTATTGTCAAATATACATCCTTTTCAAAACAAACATTTCTGAATTCAAATACATACAATTTAGTTCAAACACTTAAGGCTCTCCGACGGGGAATTACTCCTTCTCTTGCAATAGAACTAATTTGTGAATTGGCCTATCTAAGAAACACATAATATTTTTACGTTTTCCCTTATTGTCCAACATAGGATCCCCTACTAAAACTCTTACTTTGCGAACCAAACTATCATTACTAGAAAATACCTCGGACACTTTACCTAAGCGCCACTGACCTCGCGGAAGGTTCTCGTCTTTAATCATAACAATGTCATCAACGCAAAGATTTCGCTGAGCCGAAACCCATTTTGTTCTGATTTGCTGATTTTGTAAGTATTCTTTTGACCACCTAGTCCAAAATTCATTAGCTAGAAATTGAATTCTGCGCCAACGTTTCCGCGAATACATGTCAGACCTTTGAAATTTGCCAGGCGGTGGAAGAATTAATTTTGACTTAGAAGTAAGTAAGTGATTTGGAGTAATTGGATCAGCAGAGAGTGGATCATTTAGGTTTGTTACAGACAATAGGCGACTGTTAACAATTGCCGCAGCTTCACACATAAAGGTATGAAGAGCCTCATCATCTAACTGAGTACCATTTTGAAGCATCAGAGGCGATAGAACATTACGAATAGAGCGAATCTGCCGCTCCCAGATGCCACCCATATGGCTTACTGAAGGCACGTTCATTTGAAAATGAAAATCACAACCTTCATTTAACAGAAATTGACTAATCTGATCAGTGTCCATCTCAGAAAGTGCTTCCTTGAGTTCATTCTCAGCGCCAACAAAGTTTGTACCACGATCAGATCTTAAAAGGCATACGGAACCACGAATCGCAATAAAACGGCGAAGAGCATTGATGAATGAACTAGTGTCAAGAGAGTGAGCAACTTCTATGTGAACGGCTCTGCAGGAAAGACAAGTGAACAAAACCCCGTAACGCTTCATTTCCTTTCGACCTTCTCTAACATAGAATGGTCCAAAATAATCAACTGCCGAATATGTAAAGGGGGGTGCAGGTTCTACTCTATCGGCTGGCAAATCTGCCATTTTCTGCACCTGCAGGGAACCTCTGAGTTTGCGACAAAATACACAACGAGATATCATATATGACACGGAAGAACTACATCCAATGACCCAAAAACCATTTGCCCTGATCTCATTTACAGTCATTCCACGACCTTGGTGATTTATCCTTTCATGAAAATATCTCATGATAAGGTTAGTAACATGTCCCTTTCTTGGTAAAATAATAGGATGTTTCTCACCCAAAGTATGTTTCAACTTAGAAAGACGTCCACCAACCCTAATTATACCATCACTATCTATAAAAGGATCCAACTGTCTAATCAATGAGTTTTTACGCAATGACTGATTTTGATACTTGGGAGGGCTCTTCTCATGGGAGGCAACTGTCACAGAAGACAATAGCTGATATTCCTTATCAAAGGCATCCCTTTGAACTATCTTAATTATTTCCCTTTCAGCCCTTTGAACTTCCGCTACTTGAATTGGTAAATAGTTACCCTTTATTTTTGACTTAATATCACTCGTGGTAGATACAATACCAGACCATTTGACAGACCTTTGAATAAGCATGTCTTTAAACCTGAGACAAACTGCAACTGACTTCTTTGCACGATTCCAATCGGAAAAGTAGGTCAAACGTTCAATAACATCATTCTTATAAGAGAACGCACTTGAACTAAAAACAGAGCATTTCTTCACCTCAGGATCTACAGAAGAAATGGTCCGAACTGTATCATCTTCATTTAAAGGCGGAATGTTGGGTTCCCACAAGAAACTGGGACCAGTGAACCAATTCGACTCTAACAATTCACGAGAGAAAGCACCCCTAGAAGCAATGTCAGCTGGATTATCAGCAGTTTTGACATATCTCCACTGTTTGGGTTCCGTAAGATCTCTAATTTCTTGTATTCTGTTCGCAACGAATACATGGAATCTACGAGAGTCATTAGATATATATCCAAGCAACTACGTTACTATCCGTCCAATACCACTGCTCTAGACCATCAAAATCCAATTCATTTTGCAAGAAGTTGCTAACTCTAACTGAAACAACAGCTGCATTTAGCTCTAAACGTGGAATGGTAACTTGTTTTAAGGGGGATACTCTGGATTTGCCCATTAACAAAGAACAATGAACACGATTTTCTGAGTCTACCAGTCTTAAGTATGAACATTGCCCATAACCCTTTGTACTTGCATCCGAGAAATTGTGCAGTTCAGCTTGAACAACATCACCAAAGTTTTCTGGTTTCACACACCTTCTGACACGCAAAGTTTCCAAATGATGAAGATCCATTCTCCATTTCTCCCATTTGGGTCTACAATCGTCAGGAAGTGGACTGTCCCAATCAATTTGGTCCTTACACATTTGCTGAAGCATTTGCTTACCTACCAAAATAACAGGTGATAGAAAACCAAGAGGATCATAAACAGAACTCAAGGTCGACAGAACACCACGTCGAGAGAAAGGTTTGTCCTTCAGAGTAATACGAAACTGAAAGGTATCATACTCCACGCACCACTGGATACCTAAGGCACGTTCAACTGGCAAATCATCACACATCAAATCATTATCTTTTAACGCATTGGATCTATCACTGACTGGTCCATGACTTAGTACCTCCTTGGAATTTGACAAGAACTTGTGTAAATGTAAACCACCCTTAAGACACATCTCTCTACTTCTATCTATCAGACTTATGGCATCTTGGACAGAAGGCACAGCCTTAAGGCCATCATCAACATAGAAATCTCGCCTAATGAAACTTGCCACATCGGGACCGAACTCAGCCGCATAGTCAGAAGCTACCTGTTTCAGAGCAAAATTAGCACAACCGGGAGACGATGCTGCTCCAAATAAATGAACAGTCATGCGATACTCTTCAACAACGTCATTACAATTACCGCCTTACCACCACAGGAACCTTAAGAAATCGCGATGTTTCTGGATTTACTCTAAATTGATGAAACATCTGCCGAATGTCACAAGTAAATGCCACACTTTCCTTTCGAAATCTACATAGAACCCCGACCAAATGACTTGTCAAATCTGGACCTTGTAACAAATGACTGTTGAGTGACCTGTCTTTGTATTGTGCACTACAATCAAACACTACTCTGACCTTATCAGGTTTTTGAGGGTGGCAGACACCATGGTGTGGTATGTACCATACACAGCCATCATTGCGTTCATCTGCCGTGTCAGGAACTTTCTCAGCATGGCCATTCATTATCATTTCATTCATGAAGGTCACATAACGATTTCTATATAAACTGCACCTTTTAAATTTTGACTGCAACTGTCTCAACCGATGGAGAGCTGATGGTTTATTGTTAGGCAAGTTTGGAACACCATTTTTAAATGGTAATGGCATCTCATAATGTCCATCTATCATATGTATACCGTCATGCAACACTGCAAGAAACTTTTGGTCTTCTTGTGAAAGAGATGTCTTGTCAGATTTATGGTACTCGCTAAAGTCTAGCTCCATCATCTTCGCAACCTCATTAGGATTGACCAGCTCTTTAACCCTGTTTCTGAATGACAATAGGACATGAGTAGGACCAAGTACACCCGGCTTATTAATGGTTAAATCTGGAGAGACTTCACAAGAGATGATGCGATGACTAACTCCAATTTGATCATATTCGCTATCACTAGTACTGTCTAAGCCTGTGATGCCAACTATTCCCCAACCCAAGTCCGTCCTCTGGGCATATGGACCATCGTCAACTGGGCAATAATCTCACGTGGGAGAGTGCTCTTGAACAATCGTAGCCAATAAGAAGTCCTACTTCGCAATCACTTACAGGCATCAATTTGTCCGCAATGTGTTCCAAATATGGCCACTTCCTGGCTATCTGAGGTGATGGAATATGTGATCGATTGGCTGGCATTATGTTTCGCGTATACGCATTAGGAATCTCCAAACGCAAATCACTATCAAAGGCACGCACAACTAAATTCTTAATCCGCCTTGTAGTGACAGTACGGTTTTCCGCATGCATAGTAGAAAGCAAAAGCTTGGTTTCTACACCGTCAATGCCAAGTTCTTGACATGTATCATCGAGTATGAATGTCGTATCTGACTGAGTGTCAAGAAGAGCATACACAAGCCTTTCTTTAGGATTATCTTGCTGAGACACATATACTGGCACTATCATTGAACACTTAAGACTAGATTTGGTATCACTCATAAAAGACGCATTTGAAAGAGATTTGACAGTGACAGAGGTATTTGGTACAGGAGGTTGTGGTTCGGTCTTTATCACTGATTTGGTACTAGTATTGCCCACTGAACTACTAGAAACTACATTTTGTTTCTGCAAATCACCATGTAGAGAAGACGGGTGATATTTTGAACAAGTTTTGCATTGTTTTCTCTGTTTACAGTTCCTCGAAATATGACCAGGTTTGAAACAAGAAAAGCACAAACTATTCTCTTTTACAAAGGTCTTTCTTTCTTCTATAGACTTAGCAAGAAAAAGAAAGCAATCATCCAAATCATGATTTCTTTTACAGAAATGACAAATAACCTTAACTGATTGTGAAACACTAGAAGGAGGCTTAGACCTAGTTTCAGTCAAATAAGAATGACTTCTGACAGGCTTTCTCAACTCTTCGTGCTTATAACGCCTATTTAAATGATCTGGTTCAGAGCGTTGTTGATCTCCTTTCAAAGATTGCAAAGATGTCACTGGATCGCATGCAACCTTGGCCTCACTAGCAATAAACTTTACAAACTCAGAAAAGGGAGGAAATGACCCAAACCTATCTTTCCACTGAACAACAGAACGATTCCAACGTGTTACAACCCACTCTGGAAGTTTTACTAACAACTTTCTGTTTTCTCTATCATCATCAAGACAACTGAGACTACTAATACTACGCATCGCAGTTTCACACTGTCGTAAAAAATCTGAAAACCTTCGAAGACCTTGGCCATCCCTCGCAGCTACCTTGGGCCATCTTTCTAATTTGTCACGAAACGCATTAGCCAAGATAAAGGGGTCACCATATCGCTCTTCAAGAAGTCTTTTCGCCTCATCATAAGAATCACTAGAAGTCAACAGAAAGTAGTTCTCAACCACCTCTTTAACTGGGCCACCAATATATCTCTTAAGATAATGAATTTTTTCTGAAGACGAAATATGACGTTCTTCAACAAGTGTCTGAAAGGCAACTTTCCATGCAGGGTATTTCAAAGGATCCCCAAAGAATATACCAGGTTCAGGTGGGGGCAATCTATTTAAACTAACTTGTTCAGCTAAAGATTTTGCAAGTTCTACAAAACCATGTTCAACAGGTGCCAAAACCTTATAATTCCCTGTGATGTCATGACCTTGACCATCCAAAGACGAAATTTCTGGTATAGCTAGTTTTTTATCAAGGGAAGTAACTATAGTATTTGATGGCATAGTGTTTTGCATTGAATCTCTAGGCCTAAAGGAATCTGCAGCAGGATTTAATAAAACAGCAGGGTTTGAATGAGTGGGTGGGGTATGACCAGTTTCAATTTTAGAATGACCTTCAGTATCTGAAATTTGACTAGTCAGATGTTTATCTGGAGTGCTTTTATTGTAAAGGTGCGAATGTGTGTCAACATAATCTTGAACATACTGTGTACTATCTTGTTCAGTTTTGAATGATAATGGTTGCTTCAGTTCTTCCTCAAAATCAAAGTGTTGTTTTTCGTACAAATTATCTAAAGTCTCTAACCTTGCCTTAACCATTTCTAACTTTTTGATTGTTGAAATTTTTTCTAAATGGGCCCGAGACTTAGCTTCCATATCAATGTATTTTAATTTTGCTTTTAAAGCAGCTGCTTCAACTGCTGGATGTGAATGTCTACTACTGGTAGAATTATATGATCGGTGCGATTTAATACTGGTAGAATTATGTGATCGGTGCGATTTACTACTTTTAGAAGAACGCACAGAATGCAAATCATCGTCTACTCTGAGTTCAGAAATTCGCTCAGAAATTCTACACATAATTTGCTGATGTTCCATCTCTATCTTTTCAAATGACTGATTGTAAGATGTTAAAAATTCAACATTTCCATTTAAACCTTTTAACGCTTCTAAAGAAGAGCATAATGCTTTAAATCTATTTTCAAGATTTGACCTTTCATCGCGCAATACCTTAACATCAGAAACATCTGAAATAGTAATAGAAACCTGAACAGATTGTCTACGCCAATCGGATATACACGACTTGAAAGCCTTTTCATTTAATTCTGCTCGGTATTGCATGCCTTTCTCTGTTAAGTTCCGTTCCCTTGAACTCGAGCATAATTCCAAAGTGTCAGTCAGAGTTTTAGTTTCATTATTATTCACCAAATTACCATCAAATGATTCACCTTCAGACATTTTGATTAAATGCCCTAATCTTAACAGAAAATTTAACCCCTGTTGAAAAGCGAACACTGACTTAATGATTAATTTCAATTAACGAATTGATTGTAAAAGTGTGGCTGGGCTTTCCCTGCCTACATTTCTATGTACCTGTTATAAACCTTAAAGAACACAATATGCACTATTTAAAATGAAAAAGCCATTAACCTTAAAGAACACAATATGCAATATTCAAAAATGAATAAGCTATTAACCCTAAAGAACACAATATGCACAATTTAAGATGAATAAGCTATTAACCTTAAAGAACACAATATACACTATTTTAAGATGAATAAGCTATTAACCTTAAAGAACACAATATGCACTATTTAAAAATGAATAAGCTATTAACCCTAAAGAACACAATATGCACTATTCAAAAATGAATATTAATAAAGCTATTAAATCAAAGTGATGAAAAGTCCTACACTGTATCAGTAAACATATGTGGCTGGGCTTTCCCTGCCTACAAAAATATACAGATATGCCTTTGTTATCTGTATAACACTGTTTGCATGAATTACACACTAATAACACTTAACGTAAATTTCAAAAATGGAATTCCAACAAATACTTAAAGAGTTCAAATAGTCAACTATGTAGATGAACAACGTATGTGGCTGGGCAATCCCTGCCTGCATACAATGTACCAATTGCTGATGTTCACAAACAGTCACGCGCTATAACTCTACACAATGACTTCAACCACGACTTCGCCAATCTAGAAGATGGATGAATGCCATCCGTTAAGAGGTTAAAATTCAGCGAGTATCTTCCTTTGCGGTTCTTCGCTTTGCGGCTTCTAACGAGATCTTGATTGAATTTTGGTGAAAATCCACCCGTAACTTCATTCAATTCATCGATGAAATTGTTGATTGTTGATATATCATCTGATAAACTTTTATCATCAGCTTTAAATATTTCCGGATTAGGATGCCCTTTCATATTATTCCATTTTTCTATCGAATAAAATGGTACGTGAAGAAAATGTATTTTCAGATTATTATATTTGTCACCAAGTGTCTTGAAACGTTCAAACTTGTTCTTGATTAAAGGAACAACATCTTTATTGAAGTAAATGAATTTATCAACCTTTTTTGTTAAGTCACATGTGCCTAACCATATGTACATTACAATTTTACCATATTTTTTAAGAAGATTCTCAATGTTGCGAGATAACCAAAAGTATGTATCTTCAGCATGTGCACCACCTTTGTAACACCATTGAATTTGTGTTTCAAGATGAATCGCTTTATTAACAGCTAACTTCAAGTATCGTCCTTTACTGTCACTAAGAACAACTGGTTTCCAGTTCAGATCTGTATAACTCTGTGATGAACTTGATGCTGTTGCGTTGCCTATATTCTTGTTAAGCCTGTTGTTACTTATGAGAATTGAGATGTCTAATTTCACAAATAACTTAAATCAAATGTCCAAAAATAACTATGTTCAATTTTTGTAATTGGAGGTATTTTTCCTTCCGTCAATTTCAAACCGTTCTTTTACTGTTCCTGCCAGCAACCCGATTTCGGTGAAATGGATTCGCAATCTGGAGGATTGACTTCGCAAAATACAACTGAAACTCTAATGACTGATAGCATTCACTTTATTTTACCTTTTGTTAAATGATAACGTAAAAGAACGTTGCAAATACGCAGTTATTTATAACAATTTTGATGAAAAATCTTTGCCTCCAAAAAAGCACAAAAAAGGCGTCCAAAAAAAAAACTAAGGGAAGCAACTCATTTCTTACTGACACGTAAAAAGTCCAACACATACCGTACCTTAACCGTAACATTTATAATCTGGTAGCCACATTTATATATTGACAAAGCATTATTGTTTCTTTATTTTTTATATCACTTCGTAATAATTGAGTAACATACTTGGTCTATTTCTATGATCATTTCTAATATATATACAGTCATGTATATCTGAAGTTTTCATATGCAGGACATGGAACTCATCCTCAGCTTCATTTGTATTGCAAATTAAACAACATCTTAAATTACGATCTACTCTTTCACGAGAATATCTACCTGTCTGTTTTTGAAATACGCAGTTTAAGAGCGGCGTTTTAGGACAAAAGGTTATGTTTCAGAACAATATTTCTTCACGACGAGTTCGATTGCGTTTCGTATTTCAATCGTTTCAGTTACAATGATTCATTTGAAATATCTTTATGACAGTGTTTATATTGAAATAAGTTTCTAAATAAAGAAACAACATTTTTACCATTGATTTATTTAATATTTCAGTATATTTTTTCAATGTAACAGTTACGGTACGATGTAAAGATTTTAATTGTGTGATTTTATAATAATATCAGATAAACATCAAATGATTGCTGAAAATTGTTCACTTTATCAATGATTACACATGAATAATCATTCTGTTGTAATTGTATGGTAAAAATAGGAATTGTGTAGAAACCGGAGTAATTAGTGTCAAATTAATATACATCAACTTAAAAAAGTTTAGAGGGTTTGGTTATCAAAAAAGTATATGGAGTGATTCTTAAATTTTACACATTTCTGTATAAAACCTTATTGAAAGAAACGGAATAAATTAATCTAATCATAATGCTATAAAAACAACAATACTATAAAATGAACATGTTGAACTTTCAAACACGTGAGTCTAAGAGGAAGATAAATATATTATATTAAGTAAATCCCCAACATTATTAAATATTGATATGTCAAATGAGTAATTTTTTTAAAAAACAATCCTAACTTTTGTTGGGAGGGAACTGATATAGTTGAATTAACTCAGCCATGTCAAATAACATAAAAATTATATATCAATGGGTAAAAATCTATATCATAAAATTGATCAACAGTAAAATTATATTGGTTCCATTATTGTATGGTTGATTTCCGAAAAAGTTTTAACATAGAATATCTCTGTTATCTTATACAAATGAATAATGTAAGTAAACAGAATAAAACTTTCCGGAACAAAAAACTACTTTGCTATTTCAAGTAGGGTTTAATCCGTTTATGTGCAATTCGCTTTTAAGACAATAAATTACCATATTTGTTTCATACAAGCATTTTGGAAGTATACTTTTTTAAAATTCAAACAATAATGTTGAACCTTTTCCCCATTTTAACTATAAACATCAGCATGAGAAATGTCAAAAACCGAATCGCCAATTAGATGTTTCGCTGTTAAAAGCTCTATTTTTATTCCAACACAAATACATGTATTTATCTGTATCTAGCCCTCGTTAAAAGTGTACTAAGCAGACTGCGTACACCGCAAGTGAAACTAGAAGAAAGATGAAGAGGATGTGAAATGATAAAAGAAGATTGGGATTATTAATAAGCAGCGCTATACAGGATTAGATTTTAAGATAACTGTTTAGTACTATGGGAGCCGAGCAATTACATGTAATTTCTTGAATAATTCTTTAGTGGGCAATGTATAGAAGGATAGAAGGGACAGAATGAATAGAAGGGGACCAAGGACTGATCCATTTTACCACTCAAATTATATATACATTGTACATTTGTTTAAAGAGCCTCTACTAACATTGTATTTATCACTAACCACATTTATTCATGTTAACATGAAATGTGTGTAATAAAGGAAATTTGAATTTGACTTTGACGAATATAATCTCTTTTATAAACAATGAGTAAAAACAATTCAAACAGTTAATTTAAGAAAGCATTCAGTTAAAAATGTAAAAGAAAAACACCGTTTAACATCGGAAGTCACTTATTATATATAATGCAAGCTGCAAAATATGTCAGAATATTCTATTTTATAATGCTATCACCGCCCCTTCTTCATGACCTTACTCTGTGTCTTTCATATGATTTATGTATGTGATGAAAAAATTATTTGAGTTAAGCTTAATTACTTTATTTGAACGTTTGACAATTACAATAATTAATAATTATAATGGTAGTAACGGTGATATCTGAGTAAAATTAGCTGCATGCACAGCGTTATTTTACGTACATAAATTTCAAAAGGTTGGTTTATTTTGATTAGGTTTGAATTTATTGAAATATAGACGTGTAGCTCTAAGCTTGCTTTATAATATTAAAACCGGTTAACATTATATGCTATACCTTGTCTGCACTTTGCCTTGGGATAATGATAATGGCACAATATTGAAATTCATTGTATTAAATGACTTTACCCTTATATGTCTGTGTAAAGGCTTTATTTAAATAAAAAACTTGATCCTGAATTTGGACTTGTGTACATATGTAAATTTATCTGTCCTTTTTAATTGATGCATATTTACTCAATTTTTTAAAATTTGTTTTTCAAAAGTGTTAAACATTTGAATTGCAAATTATCTTGTTGAATAAAATCATTCATTTTAATAACTCATAAATTTTGTGAAGTTTTTGTAGAATACTTTTAAATAGCTTCAAACTACAAAATATTTGCAAATGTGTCTGTAACCTCTGATTAATCAATGTTTCCTGTAATATCTTGTAAATATAAATTTTCTGTATCCTCTGGTTAGAACAATGTTCCTTCTAATGTCTCGTTTAAACCACTAGTACTATAGTTTCTTAATATCTTGTAAAACTAATGTTTCCTGTACCCACTTACAATCAATGTTTCCTGCAATCTCTTGTAAAAAGCAATGTTTCTGTTACCTCTGAATAATCAATATATCCCGAAATCTTGCGTAAGTACTATTGGTTCTTTTAGTTTCTGGTTATACGAACGTTTCATGTAATCTCTGATTAAACCTATGTTTCTGTAATATCTTCATTAACCAATATTTCCTGTAAACTCTGTTTAAAATAGAGAAAGCAAGAACCCCTAAAGAAAGTCCAACACAACACAACTGAAAATGTTGCAGGCTCGGTTTGATTGAGCCTGTTCATGGACGGTACTGTAAAGTGCAAACTACCGTCCACGCCCCCTAGCACCGGCTTAAGCAGAATTCAACATTTAAAATGCACTGGTACAATTTTAAATTTTGAAACATCCGCAGATGTGTTCATATGGCGGTTATCATGGAACCTTCAATGTGACACTAAGTGCCATTCCATGAAAAGCGGCATATGGTTCCCAAGTAATAAAATGCGTGTGGCCTTAACGAGAAAACAATGGGCTGAACTAAATAAAATGGAATTTTGAAAGGGGATCAGAGGTTATGAAGCCTGCATATAAACCAATATTTCTTGGAATTTCTGGTAAAATAATTTTTCCTTAAATATTTGATTAAACCAAATGTTTCATGCAACCTCATGGTTAACCCATTGTTTCCAGTTATATCTGATAAAGCCAATGTTTCTTGTAACTTCTGATAAAACCAATGTTTTTGTAACTTCTGATAAAGCCAATGTTTCTTGTAACATCTGATAAAGCCAATGGTTTTGTAACTTATGATAAAGCCAATGTTTTTGTAACTTCTGATAAAGCCAATGTTTCTTGTAACATCTGATAAAGCCAATGTTTTTGTAACTTCTGATAAAGCCAATGTTTTTGTAACTTCTGATAAAGCCAATGTTTCTTGTAACTTCTGATAAAGCCATTTTGTTCTTGTAGCTTCTGATAAAGCCATTGTTTCTTGTGAATTCTGATAAAGCCATTGTTTCTTGTAACTTCTGATAAAAATTTGGAAACAAAGTGATCCCTCGGCATTAATCACAACAAAATTACAAGAGAATTGCAGACTCGGTTTTATTGAGTCTGTACATGAGGGATAATCAATACTTGCAACATCCCTCACGCCCCCTAGCACCGGCTTGAGCGGTACTCTATTCTCAACACTTAATACTGCTGGCATCAATGATCCCGAAGGACCAGAAAAATATAACAACACTGAAGTGAAGTACGGGACAACTTTTTACAGCTGCCTCACAGCACTTGACACCTGCTGTTGTGAAGTATAAAAATCTGGAAACAAAGTGATCCCTCGGAAGCATTAATCACAACAAAATTACAAGCCATTGTTTCTTGTAACTTCTGGTAAAGCCACCGTTTCTTGTAACTTCTAATCAAGCCATGGTTTCTTGTAACTTCTGATAAAACAAATGTTTCCTTAACATATGGTTAAAACAATGCTTCTCAAACTAATGTTTTCTGTAACCTCTCGTCCAACAAATGTTTTCTTTGAAAAGCCCGCTGATCATTTTTACAAACGTGCATTTAAGACAGAGTATGAATTTAAACTTGGGTCAAATAGTGCTTTATTCTACTTTATTGCGCATTTTCTATGGCTGACTACCACATTTTTAGATATTACTTTATTAGCTATATTAAGGACGTTTTCGGGAGTTTCATATAGACATAAAGGCAAAATTAAAACTGTTCTATAGAATTTCTTTAAGCTTGGCATGTTGTTAGAATATGATAATAAAAACATTGTAAGCGAAAAATAAAATTGGGGTCACCGTTCTCGTTTTTGAGTTATCTCCTGAAACAGAATTTTCTACTTATTTGAGGTCATTTAAAGGGCAGATAACTTAAAGATACGTAAATGAATTCTTGTTTTTACTTCTGGATAATATTTTTCTTTTTAATCATATTCTAATAACATGTCAAGTTTAAAGAAATTCTATTGAACAGTTTTAATTTTGCCTATATGTCTATATGAAAACTCCGGAAAACGTCTTATAATGAATTTATAATTCAAAAAGCCTTAAAGAGAGAAAATTTGCGAAACAAAATTTACTGACAGTTATAGTAAATTCGAGTAAGTTTGCTTTATTTTATAATCAAGGGACAATGTTGGGAAAAATACATGTATATATGTATGAGAGAATATCATGAGAAAATACGAACCTTCACTAGGGGACTTTACATGTATTTGTGGTATGTATTGCACACTAGACTGCAGTGTACATATCAATAGAAAATTAGATATGGTTAAAAAAAAATATTTCTCTTTTCCAGTTCTGAAACTTTATTATACGAGTAATTGCTTAGAAGTACGTTGAAAGGTTATGTTTTACGTGGCAAGTTGTCATTATAAGTAAATATTGAGAATATTTAGGACAAAGAGGTTATATTTCTGCACAATATTTCTTCCCGACGAGTTCGATTGCGTTTCGTATTTCAATCGTTTCAGTTACAATGATTTATTTAAAATATCTTTATGACAGTGTTTATATTGAAATATGTTTCTAAATAAAGAAACAACATTTTTACCATTGATTTCCTTAATATTTCAGTATTTTTTCAATGTCACAGTTACGGTACGATGTAAAGATTTTAATTGTGTGATTTTATAATAATTTCAGATAAACATCACATGATTGCTGAAAATTGTTCACTTTATCAATGATTGCAAATGAATAATCACTCTATTGTAATTGTATGGTAAAACAGGAATTGTGAAGAAACCGGTGTAATTAGTGTCAAATTAATATTATTAATTTAAAAAAGTTTAGAGGGTTTGGTAATCAAAAAAGTATATGGATTGATTCTTAATTTCACACATTTCTATATATAACCTAATTAAAAGAAACGAATTAAAATAGTTTAATCATAATGCAAAAACGAAACAAAAACAACAATACTATACAACACAAAGTAAATGAACTGGCAGCATAAAATATATGCTGAACTTTCAAACACGTGATTCTAAGAGGAAGATAAATATTTCATTTATATAAGTAAATCCCCAATAATAAGTCATAATCATTATTATATAATGACATGTCAAATGATTATTTTATTTTAAATAACAATCTTAACTTTTGTTAGTAGGGAACTGATATAGATGAATTAACTCTGTCAAATAACAGATATATTAAACCTTAGCGCTCTATTAAGTTCCCCATTTTAACTTTTGACATTAACATGGTAAATGTAATGTCTAAAATCATATCACTATTTAGATGTTTCGCTGTTTAAACCTCTATTTTATTTCTAACACAAATACAAAAGTATTTGTTCCATATTATTTCTATCTCTATCTAGCCCTCCTTAAAAGAGTATATTAAGCAGACTGCGTACGCTACAAGTGAAAGATAAAAGTAAAGACTGGAAGGAAGATGAAGAGGGTGTGAAATAATTAAAGGAGATCGGTAGTATGAAGAAGCAGTGCTATGCAGGATAAATTTTTAAGATTTAAGATTAAACTAACTGTTTAGTACTAGGATAGCCGAGCAGCTACATGCACTTTCTTGAAGGATTCAATAGTAAGCAATGCATAAAAGGATAGAAGGGACAGAATAAATAGAAGGGAGCCAATGACTGACCTCTTTGGAACCTCTGAGTTGACTGGGACTTAATCTGAATTTTGAAATGAAAGTTCATGTCGTAGATATTTGAGGACAATAGGCTTTATCAAATCTTGGCCAGCATCTTACTCCACCTTACGATAAGGAGAAGTTTGAGGACACCATTAGGTTCAATGTATATGTCAGGCATGATGGGTACTTTGGGATACCTTGTTGATCTGTCCTTGTTGATCATTGCTCTCATATTTAAGGGGTTGAGGCCACACCTTGGTTGTCTTGTTTGCTATGTTGCTTTGTAAGTGAGTAAAGTTTCGTAGTGCTGGATCTAGTAAGTGTTTTGAATGCCAACTATATTTTCGATGTAAAATTCATAGGATGACCTTATTTATGTTGAACTGTGTGCTAAAGCGGTTTGAATTGTTTCGTGTATTGGTCTTACATGTTAACTAACATGTATTTATTGCACATACGCGTGATTGATTGCTGACTGGAGATTATACTAAGTCGCTAATGGCTTTAATAAAACCCCGACATTTATAAAAACTGGAATGTTTTCAAGGTTGTTACTTCCTGACCTTACATGCAACTTATCATTTAGTACTACATCACAAAATAAACAGAGTCCATTGACGCTTGTGTTTATGTTGATTGAATAACTTACAGCAGTATCATCGAGACGTTTAACTTTCAGCTGCACCATGTCAAACCTATGGTTCTTTTTTTAAAACAAAGTTTCTTAATCAAAACTGTTAGTATTTATGTTCGAAGCTGTGTTACTCAATGTCTTTATTGGGTTCGCTTTCTGCTGGACTAATTATTGCTGGTGTTAGATAGCATTATATAGACATGATCCTACTTTGGTTCAAGCAGACCATCTTTGGTTTAGATAAAGAATGAAACATCTATGCTTCTTATTCAACCAATTCTATTTAATGTCCTTGTCACCGATTTTCCCATCTAATGTTTATTGAACAATATCAGACATATTGAAAAGGTAGCAATAACTCTAGATGTAAGATAAGGTTCTATTACAAATAAAGCGTGTGTTTCTTTATGGGCATATTTATGTGAAAATCGGTTTCTTAATGATGTCAGCGGACTGTTGCCATTAATTACGGAACAAATGTCAAAATAACGAATTATGGTAATTGTTTTCTATGAATGGAACTTTTACGACACAAAATAAAGTAAACATAAAAACTACGTTTTGACGTTTAATTATAAAATACAAATGCTGATGATGCAAAATAACGAATAGTTTGTCGATTCGCCATCGTTCAGATTTGTCCTTGATTTCCGGTTACTCTGTTTAACCGTTCGGTGGTGATGAGCTTATTCTCTCAATATGATTTAAAAAATATCGTATAAAGTCAGTTTATTGCTTTGTAATAGTAACACATTTAACTTAGTGTAAGAGTTTGGCTGGGCATGATCCCGTTTTATTTGAAACCGCGGGATTTTATTTTAATTCAATTTGGTTTAAGCATGTACATATATCTCTATTACCATGCATTATTGTATTGTTCTTGATTTCTCTGCAATAGAAGCATTTGACTATGATAATTTTTTAATATTCGGTTAGTGTAGTACAATGCTACTTTGTTTTAGTTTTGTTTATACACAGTATTTTTGTTAAACCCTATTTACATCATACAATAATATAAGTATTTAATGCCTGAGAAATCACATTGTATGGTTTTTGATTTTATGTAACTTTTACTTATTATTCTTTCACCTTTAATACACAGTGTACTAAAATTCAATCTTTCCAAACTTCAATGTTGTTATATTTATCTGATCCTTCTGAAAATTGAGAAACGCTTCAGCCGGTGCTAGGGGGCATGAGAGATGTTGCACTTTTTCCATTATCCCTCATGTACAGACTCAATCAAACCGAGTCTGCAGTTTTCATGCAATTTGTAGACAATGAAAAAGGGTAGTGTTAAATGAATCGTCACCTAGTAGAATCGGTCTACTAAAAGTTTGAGAGATCACACGATAGATCGCAGTGGGAAATTGGAGATCACTTGATAGCAATGGAAAAATATAATAAAAAGATGAAAATTGCAGATTCGGTTAATTTATCAATAAGGGACGTAAGATAGTTTTTTGTCGGTATTTCTTGTTACCAAACTAAAGCTTTCAGCACAAGAATAAGAAACCGGCAATGTCAAATACTTAAAACTGGCATTGTTGTTACATTTTTTTTCAAAAAATGTTTTTTTACATTTTTACCATCAAAAAATTTCCAATAAAATTTTTTTTTTTTCTTTGATGAAAATTTTAAGGCTTAGGGGAATATCATGCGGCATAAATATAATGAAAAAAAAAAAGAATCCTTTTTTTTAAATTTAAAAAGTTTTTAAACGATTTCCCTTTACTTAGTCGATTCGCATGTTGTCATTTCTTTACCCAGACAACTTTTAAATGCAGAGATTTTTTAATTGGTTTTCCATTAGTTGTTATCTGTTTGTAAATCTAAACAAGGCGTGCTGGTGAATTATCGATATCTAAACGCTATATATAAACACCGAGATAAGTAAATATGACTTATTGTGGTAGTCCAGACCAGGTGGGGGAAAACATTGGAAAAGTTATATTAGCGCGTTTTGTCGTCTGCTCAATATGTTAAACATGTAATTAAAGAACGGAAAACCTGAGAACTAAAAAGGCCATAACGGGTCGAAAGAGAAATTGTTCAGCTGAAGTAAATCTGTCAGATAAGAGATTTTGGTAAATACAGACACTTTTATCGTCAACGGCTTTTCACTTAGGTGTTCTATATGTGTTAAGACATTGAGAACTTTTAAAGCTATCGGATAATCAGAAGTGGTTTAAAGATAATCTTACTGGTAATTTAAAAGATAACCCGGAGATAAATACTGTATTCATAGTCTACATAACTAGATTTGGAGATGATACATGTAAGTATGTTAATTCTTATATAGTATATAAACATAAAAATCATTGTTTTTATTTCACTTGATATATTATAATAAAAACGTTAAGTATTACACTTATACATGCAGCTATGTAAATGAGTACGAGTGGAATATTTATTTTGTCAGTTAATGGGATCATTTTCTTATTATTCTTATTTTAAATATACGTACTTAAAAATAAAATAAAGATATTTTGAAAATTAAGATATTGATAACTTTTTAATGTCATAATTGTTAACAAATATTACAGATCTGCTCGTTCGCGATTAACAAAAAATATAGATCTGCTGATTGATAGTTTTCATAGGCAGAACGTTTGATTACCTTATCATTTCATATTGTCTAAATTGAACGAGTTTATATCTCATTCACAAATTGATTTTCTTTCCATTATTTGTTTCGAGAACTTCCTAAAAGTAAATATACAATCGCATTTCCTCATTGTTTAATTTTCTATTTAAAAGATGTTTCTTTTATGGCTAACTTATATTCGTGACCTTGTCCGTTATATGAGGACAGGAAGTGGTCTGTGTTATTGATCGAGGTACTCGGGTATCTGTTTGTCTCTCAATAATTTCCTGTCTCAGTGTCATGTTTTGTTGATAATAACGGTTAAAATAGAAATATGTCTACAAATATCACTTATTTCCCGTCTTTTGAACGCGTGTATGGAGAAAGTATTCCCAGTTCACTTTATTAGCTTAAATGAAAAGACCCAAACAATTAAAATACTAGTAATTGGATGTCCGAACTTTCATAGAACCTACAACTACTTGCCTTGTGCCGTATTTATTGAAAAAAAAAAAACAACAACAAAAAACGCACGAATTTGCAAATTAAAAGAGCTCTTTTTATTTCGTATAAAATGATGTCAATTGGTATTATATTTTTCCAGTCGGGGCTTTAAAGTGTATTTAGTTGGTTTTTTTTTTCGGAATACGTTTCATATGGTAGCATAAATGAATAAAAGCATTTTCTCTTTTCTTGTACTAGTAACAATATTTTATTGCACGCTTGTAAAAATTGTGAACGTCTGATGTGGAAAATTAATTTTAAGGATAATCCAATTTCTTTGTATTCATTCTTTCGCTTCTTTTCAATAACCGAGTGATATACGTATTTGAAGATTAATACATTTAAATAACAATAAATATGGTCTGGCTCTTTAATACCCTTTATTCCTTTATTCAATTTATTAGTTTTGCATTATACGGTGACGAGAGAAAAACCGCGTAGGAGCTAATTTAAAAAGTTGAGGTTTTTGTAACTCGAGTCTTTGTCCGTTATTTTGATTGAAAATAGAATTGTACTAATCTGGTCTGATAAATCATGTAAGGTATATGACAGTGAAGTCTGGGGTTCAATGAAAGGCTTCGAGGTGGTAAAACTAGGCAAATATTCCTCTATTAATCATCCTTATTGTAGATAAACTGATAATTCAATATTTCTCTGTTCTGTTTGTTGTTTTGTAATACATCTTTTATATATTTGTTATCAACAGATCACACATGTGTGTTCCATTGATAATACAAGAATGAAATACGTATTGTGTATGTAAATCATGTCAATTTATTTTCTGCTTTTGTATTGTTTAATAATATTGAATTTAACTGTATATTCACAATGGCGTACATCTATCATAAGTTATTAAAGTTTGCAATATACTACGTCTTATAGTCGAAAGAATTATACAAATGTGAACATTTTCATTATAATTACGGCATATTTTCCCCTGTTTATGTCTTTTTCGGATACTCATTTGAGGTCCAAATCAATTGTGATTGTCTATGAGGGTGAGTCATACTATGTGCTGTTCTGATAGGTACTAGAACACTTCCTCAAACACAAGTAGGGCTAGCCTAAAATAAAACAAAAATAAACAAAAACAATAACAGACTAAAAATGTTAAAATAGATACAATGGAAACCGTAAACCGTTTTCTCATAAACAAAAATGAGCCGCGCCATGACAAAACCAACGTTATGCGTTTGCGACCAGCATGGATCCAGACCAGCCTGCGCATCCGCGCAGTCTGATCAGGATCCATGCGGTTCGCTCACAAACCCTATTACAAGAAGAGAAACTGATAGCGAACAGCATGGATCCTGATCAGACTGCGCGTATGCGCAGGCTGGTCTGGATCCATGCTGGTCGCAAACGCACTATGTGGTTTTGTCGTGACGCGGCTCATTTTAATTTAAAATGATGACAGTCATAAGGTAAATCAGCAAATTTCACAACAAACAAAAGACACGAACTTTCCCGGTGAACTTGAAACAATAAGATAATGCGTTAATTGTGCAATAACTGCTATTATTGTAAATCTAGGTAAAGATGACATACAGCCCTTTAACCTGATATGTGCGTATATATCCACCTGTCACGATGATTTATTATGATTGGACGTTCCAGAACATTGCCTTTGTAAACTTTATGAATGAAATAATAGCTGATACAATTACACTAATTAAAATAACACTTATACCTTTCACTGGAGATATTGAGGAAAAAGATAGGTTAACATATATAATTTCTATTCTGCTTTAATTGCGCCAAAAAAAAAGAGTATTTCGACTGAGCGCATTAAATATTGTAAACCCGGGCTAGTAATCATTGAAAATTGAATACGTGATACAGTATCATGTAAACATATTTAAATGTGTTTAAATTACCTCCTAATATAGTATGTCTAACACATTTTATTTGTTTAATTGCCGGTACTTGTATTGTAGTAATATCTATGAATTAAAAAATAAGTGTCATTTTCGTGAATGTATATCCAGCCGAGACTTTTAGATTTACGAAAATATCGTAAAGGTTACAGTTATAAAGACCGTCTTTATGAAAAATTACATACATAATAGAATTAAACAGTTATATGAAAGAAGTTTTTGAAAAACGATTTTGAACTAGATTACCCGACCACTTAAAAACATTTCTGTCAAATTAGTGAACAGTTCTTTACAGTGACCGAATATTGAATGATGATTTAGTCAATACTGTTTTATTAAGTGGCAATTAACTGTGCAGGTGCTTCAGTCACGTGATATGCTTAATTCTAAACAGTACCCCACGCTTTCGTACTGTGCTACATCGTTCTAATCCGTAAATTTAAATAAAAGTCCATATTCAGTGTGACATATTACATATATTTAAGAAACGTATGTAGAAAATTGATCAAGATTATTTGTTCTTGTTTACGTAATCAGAACATCTTATTATATATACATGTAATAATTATCATTGAAATCTCTAAATTGATGGAGGATGTAGCGCTATTTTGATTTGACATGTATTTGTTAACTATCGAATTACATATATAACATATTCATTTACACTTTGATAGGTTCATTATTTTATCATAAAAGTTAAACCACTTCCTTAAAAACAAACATAATGTTGTTGTTTTTCTTACAACATAGATAGTACAGAGGCATCATACACCTCCCCTATAGATATATTATATATACAACTTAAAGTGGTTACTTACATTACAATTAAAGCAGATATTCAGAAAGTATGATAACCAGTTAATAAGTTTGACAATGACATATGTATGCTTTATTCAGAAAAAAGTTCTAGTATAATACTAGGGTGGCAGAAAATGGCGGTTATCTGTTGTTTTCATTGCTGTAAGTTTTCAGGTAGGTGTTGTCAATCAACAGTGGATCTATTAAGGGCGGCGGGCGGGGGTATTTGGTAGTGAATCAATTATTCATTTTGTTCAATCTATTGTTACCTGTTCTTCCAATAATGCATTGCAGAATAAAGTTACCCCATGGGATAAATTAAAAAGTCTACGTACAAACATGTAAACATGTGAAATATTGATGAATGTAGGTATAAATGCCAATATTATCTTGTATACATGATAAAGTACAGAATACAAAAAACCCAGAGATTACCGTCTTGTTTCGTATTTACGACACATTATTTAAAGGTAAACAAGGCTGTCTTGGGTTCTATATAAATACGTACATGTTTCTATACCGTGTTTCATTAAAACAAAATCGTGCAAATTGATGTACTTTAAAATTCTAACCTGACATCCGTGTTGTCTAAGAAAAGAACCCATGCTGTGAAAAAGACCGATTATTTTGCAATATTAAAGTACATGTAAAGCAAGGCAATTTACTTGTGTTGAGGGAATATTACAACTACATGATAAATCATAGTATAACTTTTGTCGTAGTATAACCAATAAATAAACTCTAAAGTTCTTTGGTAGTCATTTATTCGTGTAATGTTGAATGAATGTAGACACGGGTAGTGATGAAGTCAATCTAAATAATGATTAATTTATATTAATTAAACTTCTTTGGATGTATAGAAGTAACAATGAGTTATACAGTTGCTCATTTTCTTTTCATTTCGTGTGACCACCTTTTACCTTTACATAAAAGCATGCAGTTTTTTTTGTATCACTATAGGTCATATATTTATTAAACGTTATAACTTTGAAATCATATTTTCTCAGTTGAAATGTTTGCTATTTAATTGACACTATAATCATTTCGATACAAATCAAATATTTTTATTAGTTTTAATAACATTTGATAAAAAATCTTTTGTAAGTTCAGAAAAAACAACAATTTCAAACATTTATCATTATTCAGTGCTCCTATTGTCAGAAATCTATAGCGCATGCTTTAAGAGATTCAACGTTTTAAGACTTCTTGGAGAAGTGGCTATTAAAATCAAATGGAACTAAACAGATACATTTTAAATGGACTTGTAGAAGTCGTGTTTTTATTTTGGCTGTGAAAACAATTTTAGCGTATATTTTATTTATATAAAACCAAATGTGTTTTTCTTTTCATGAAGTTTGTTTGATGTAATGTAAAATAGTCACTTGTTACGAAGGGCACTGGGTTAATCTAAAGAAATATTTCTAGATTATGTCTGGACATTTTGTTATATGGAAAAGAGATAATCCAACACTTGACCAACTGCGATATGGTTAAATCTGTGACTTTAGTTGACCTTCGAACAATATAAAAACGCTACAAAAACTGGCGCTGATTCAGATGATAATGTAATAGAATTTTTTATTTTAAATTGCTGTATATATTTTGTGCCAAATCTGTCACTATTGTGGACGTCTTAAAACGTGGAAAGTGTCCGTCGTAGAGTTTTGTCCGTCGTATGTCGTTGACAACAATTTCTAAAACAATTTCTTTCTCAATCACCAAAAGTTTAACCAAAATTCGCAGCATTTATCGCTATGTGGTTTTTCTATGATAATCCGACCTGAGCATAAGTACGTCAAGAGAGCTGAAACCGATGAAGAAATGATATATTTAAAAACATTCTAGCCGAAAATTACAAAACCTAGTGCTTAAAACATATGGTATAAAACAGGGTATCATAGTCATCTACAAAATTGATATAAATCACGAAAATGGCGAGGAAATCCACCCTGCCTTTATGGTCACTTATCTTACAAAGAATCACACGAAATACTAAGGTATTTGGCATGTAGCAGTGTTTTATAATCCTCTAATTAGTTAAATAAATCATTCCTCCTGCGGTAAAATGTGTCTAATAAGCCTCTACAAATAATTAGACCTCTCCTGAGTTTTGGCCGCAGTCGTAGAGTTATTTGTTCTGAATTTAGAGCCTGTACAAATATACCTACAGGAAGATGCGTTTAAAAAGACTACTTTTCTGAAATTTCATGACACAATGATCTGTTATTTTGTGTACAATATCATCTATAAACTTTTTATAAAAGATGACTCGTCACATAATGTACCTGTTATCATTTTTTTCCACTCACTTATGTGAGCGGTAAATGCTCCATTGAGTCTCTTGTTATGAAATGTTTCTCAGATTAATCAGATTGCAATGTAAGAGTGGATCTGATAGTTCATTAGTTTTGCTTATAAAACAAAGATCCTTGGCTCAATACTTTACAAAACTGCGTGTTTTGTTAAGAAAAACAACATGTTTATATTTTTACAGTTTGTAAGTGTTTCATAACGATAACGTCTCATTTATTTTTTACGACATTCTTTTGCACGGTTGTATTATACTAGTATTTATAGTTCGCTATTTATGCGTGGGTATATGTTAAACAGGATGGCATCAACTTCATGAAATACTCAAGTGCCATAACAAATAGTGTTAAAGTGAAAATTATACATTGATCATTCTACATTTGTATAACTTTTCACATCAAACGTTCTTCTCTTGATAAAGTCATTGATATATAAGTGAAGTTTTTGAATGATAATGTATTGAAGACTTTAACCCTGCTAGATTGAAGAACATTTTTCAGTAATAAATCTGTAACAATTGAATCTTAAACAAATGTTGGAATAGGACATGATGCCCTGTAGCACCTACTACATAGTCATAGTGTGTGAGTGTAAGTATTTTAATTGATAAGGCTTTAGCGCTCTGTTGGAGGGGTAGGTAGCGGTCACTGTTGTTTATGTTATTGAATAATTAAATATTCATTCATAACGACACGATTGGGAAAACGGTCTTAAGCAAATACCCAGCTTTTGTTTTGAATATTGCATTATTTTGAAGACCAATGCTTTCCATTGGTTAGAATAAACATCTGATAAAGACTGATCGATTGTTCTTGACTAACGAAACTACTCAGCTAGACTTACCTGGTAAATATTTTAGAACTTAAGGCAGATTTTTAATGGAGATGACTCAGTAAATGGGAATAAGGTCACCCGAACGTCATGCTGAAAAATGGAAAGGAATGTTAGTAGATGCAGGTACCTTAATATAACGCATGCCGTACGTCCGTGCGTAAAATAAAACAATGGAAGCTGGGATATTGTGTTATAGAAAAAGGAGGGTCAAAACTCACCCGTATATTATATTATAATATCGATATTAACAAAAATGCTACTTGTTAAATGATATGTTTTTGTTGGTAAGCAAGATAAACAAAAAACATTATAGGATAAAATCCGAAGTATCATGCTTTGTTTTATATTAAAACTTATTAATTATTTAGTATTGCAAATAAATCTTTTTCTTATATCTACCAATACACACATTAAACCATTTTCCACACTGTCAGTCATTCTCATGCTTTCTTTATGTGTTATCTAATTGTATTATTAAACAAGAAGTCGCGTTCCTCTGACCTTATGACCTTATCATGATTCCGCATTTTAACTTGCTTAATACCCGTATCTAATTTGTCTGATAACTTATTTGGGTAACATTTCAATTTTCAGTTTCATTTTTCAATGTTTATTCTATAGAAGTAAATGTACATAATAAGTTTACGTCTGCAGAATAATCATGTACGTAAATAGTTCAGCTTTCAACAATGCCGTGCTTTCCCTGACTTCCTTTATCTACATTGATTTATTCATATTCTGTATTAATATGTTTGTAATGTACATTCAATAGACATTTCTTAAGGCTCTAATTCAACCTCGGAACAAAATACGTAAGAAAAAAAAATCTTGTTTCATAAAACCTTCCAATGAATAAAAGAAGTTAAATTTAATACTTTATGTACTTTTAACAATCAAAAGTGTGTGTTCATATAGGGCGGTTTTGTGTACATTGTAAATCGATGTCAATACGGCTGTCTGCGTAAAGCGGTCTATGTACAGCATGTAGGACTTTCGACCCAAAAGACCTTAAGTACCATCTTTGTTTGTATATCATCATCACTCCAATTGCCATTATATTACACGTAACATGTCACAAATTAGAGTTATAAAATTAGAATCCAATAACTGAACTAAAGTAAAATGTAAGAACAACGTAAGTAAAATTTATAAAATAAACAAAAAATGATTTATATACTCATACTTTTTCGTTATACATGTATTTCTTTATTAACGGCACCGGATAGAAATAATTGAAATGTCGCTCATGTCACGTGTTATAACATTTCTAGAAACGTTACTTACTAGATTGTTCAAACATTTAATGTGAAGACACCATCCTGTATAGGAAAGTATTGCCCACAATCTCTACTTACTTTATCAGATATGTTAAACTGTTCAGACCTCCTGTGGTGATTTTAATTGCTGAAACGTTTTATTTCTGGTAATTATTTCAATCAATTAATGATTTATAGGATTAAGGCTTTTTTGATGAATCAGCACGGCTTTTGTTTCAGGTTTATATATGATTTTCAATGAAAACCAATAATGCGCAGCGTAATGTTACAGGCCTATAATTCACGTGCGTCACATGACATTGTATCGTTCTTGATACAATAATGCTTTTAGAAAAAGGTCGTTTTGAATATTTCATAAAAATGTTGTTGTTTTTGTATAGTTCTTGAGTGCTTGTAGCTATTTCAATTCCATTCTTAGCTGCATAGATTGTTTCCTCAAATGGTCAAATCTAATTATTTTAATTTCATAGAACTATTTTCTACGATGTAATTTTGCTGCAGTGTGTGGCGTATTATTACATTTGCACTTCCTGTTTATATTAAGACTTCCGGGACATGTTGTGTTTTCCATGATGTGTTAGTTCTGCTTGGAATGTCCTGAATCAATTTAGAGAATTATTTGTTCTTGCTTTTCTTTATTTAAAAGGTTATGATGTGTATGTGCAGGAATTTGCAATTTAATTTATTATTTGAGATTATTTTGAGTTACAACAGAAAGTAAATAGAATGAATTCAATACTGAATTTCAAAACAGAAATATCACAAGTTATTGTTAGTTTACTAGATAGGGATACTTGGATTGAGATGAAGATGAAAACTTAAAGTAAATCTAGAAAACGTTGATGTAAGACCTTCTATGTTAAGTCTTAAAAAGTATAACGTGTAACTACGACAGCCAGGTGGTGCTCTTTTCAATTGAGATGTGATGAAAGCATTTAATTTTTCAAATATTTTAAGTTTAGTTTATAAACTACATTATGTGCTATCGTCTCTAGCAATATTCAGAGATTAAAATTTCTGTCACATCAAACAGTACGGGACATTTTATGTTATTTCAATGAAACATTTATTATTGCAACATGGGAATTCATATAAATGAAGAAAACAATCCCATCAGTTGACATATAAACTAGATCTTATCGCACTTCAAATGTATTACACTCCGGGTGACCACATCTCCTCAACGATCATCTAACTTTAATGTGCGTGTCAAGCATTAAGTACTTAATTTATATAGTTTCAATCAATCACTGTACGTATAAAATACACTTATCTTTAAATTCCTTGATATTTATCCGCGAAGTAAATCTTTTAAAAGCTCTCGGAGAACATTTAAAAGTGTAAATCACATACAATAAGCGTAAAGTGCATATAAATTAAACATTACCTACTATCAATCATGTAAGTCTTTGTTAATTTATGCAAAAATCATTCTTTACGTTAAATTAGTCTTGACTTTTGAAGTTTCATTGTAAAAATAGGTCCAAGAACGAGTTTTATTTACTCTATTTTCTTGAGAGCAAAAACGGTTTTAAATTATGACTAAGCAGGTTAAAAAAAGTAACATTAAGAGAAAAGGTTTTAGAATAAAGAAATGTTACGATCATTGTGTTAGTTACATTTGTTTACATCATTATTTTAAAATGTTTAAATGTTAAACTACGATGGTAATCTTCTAAAATGACGTTCTATAGCTCTAGACAGTTTCTATATACTAGTATTGTTTATGTAAATAAAGGATATAAGGAATAAGGAACTGGATGTAAGTCTGTTAAAGATGAAATCATTTATTAAAATATGATATAATAAACGCAGACAATCTGACTATAAGGGGGTAAGTAATCTGTATATCAAATACAGCGTGGGCATAATATTGTTTCAGTGTACATGTTTTATGTTTTACCCTGCATTGAAGAGTGAATGTATGTAAAAAATGCTATATAAAGGCATAGTTTAAACAACTATAACGCGGTATAACATGTGTCTGTTTTGTTAAGAGCACTTAATGACTAAAGTGTTACTTTGGATAGTATCGGGTGATGCGTTTTCTAAACTAATAGCAATTTATCTGAATATGTTTTATTATTTTGCTTTAAAAGAAATAGTTTAATCGAACTGCATACACTGTATCTATCATTTCATTTAAAAAATGTCTCGGACTTCACTACTTTGTTCAACTGTCAATATCTTTAATGTCTGCACGATAATCACGCGTGTTCTGATAAATGATCGAAGTTTAATCATCAATCAGCGAGAGGTTTCTCTTAAAGTTTTACGTTACTATCCATTCAAATCTATAATTTAATCTATAATTTATTGATAAAAGAGTTTAAATGACTGAAAAAAGTATATAAATGCGTATTTGGGGTAATTAGGTAATTATTTAGCCGATAAGGTAAACTTATATCACGTTATTACCTGTATTAAAATGTCGCATGATAAAATCTATTTTACTAAATAAGAAACATAGGAGTGGTCTGGATTTTGACCCCCTGTATTGTGTGGCAAGTAGGAGGTAATTTCATGTTTGTCTTCATGTTCCTTATACTGACTCTATGTTGATTATTTTAAAATGAGTTAGTATACCAAGTGGGAAGAAAGTTCATATTTATATGCGATATTTTAAACAAGTTTTAATTGTTCACTAATTTTTTAAAATTTTATATTTCATGAAGAAAAAAGATGTTTTGTTTATTGGTATAAATTCCAAAGTATAGATTAGTACATTGTATTATTATCTTAAACAGTCCGGTCCCTAAGGGTCGATGCCCATTGTCTGAAATACATACATTATAAGAGCTTGCCCGCGTCTTGATTTACCAGGTCATTTGTTAAGTCGGTATTATGGCGACACATTGTATACAACATGGAACATACTTTCCTCTCTTACCTCCCCCCCCCCAAAAAAAAAAAAATAAAATAAAAAAATGAATAAATAAATAAAAACAAATAATAATAATAATAATGATAATAAAAACAATATTTTTTTTTAAAATATGCATATACAATATACGTTTATACATACATGATTTGAAAGTAAAAAAGCTTCAAGTTGCCAGTTTGAAAGCTTACATAAAATGCATTTTATGTCAGCCATGTCAGTTTCTTTCTTTGATATATTTCCTCGGAGGAATTTTATATTGACCATGTCGATAATAAATGGTGTATAATCACTAGTTTAAGGACAATCAAAGCACTCATAAACTGTCTAATCGTAAATACACGTGCACTAGACCTCACGCGACTAGACAAGCACCTGCTATAAGTGCTGCAAGTTCATCTTAATTACATTATCTACTTATCTTTGCACGCTTTCTATTACTTACTTCATTCTACGGCCAACTATTTTTTCTTAATTAAAACTTTTATTACAGCGGTGAATCTATTATTTAGCTCTTTGATGTATTATAGATTTTACCGATCAGTATTGTTGAATGATTGGGTTGTTGTATATACGTAATAAATAAAACACAGCTAATTCTACTAGCGTAAAATGCTTCTTAACTATCCGAGATAATGCCGGATTGTTAGTGTATGGAATACCCTATTGAGATTTTATTTTCTTAGACGAAGAACTTGTGTAGGATAAAAATTAAAAGGGTAAATAATTCATGGTTTACTTAATTGAATAATTTTAAAAATATGACAAATGACAGTAAGAGAGATTATATACATATCGTATCAGGTAAAGTTTGTTTAAAAGTATGTTAAAAAGACTTTCCTAAGACATCGCTTTTATCTTCAACACTGTTATATTTTTGAGTTCTAGCAATTCACCTTTTTCTCTTTTTCTAAGTCACATAGTAAAGATTTGCTCGGGCGTACATTTTTTTCTGGATGTAATTTTGTGCAAAGCAATTGGGTCTTTGACATTTAGATTTATTTGATTTTCCAAACAGATAAACTTTCAGACCTACAAAAGACTGTCTAATGGATTTATGTATGTTTTATGTAGCAATCAGTATTCTAAAATGATACAGATATATTTCCATAGTTGGTACTAAATGAATATCAACATTAAATATTGCGAATTTACGAAGTTGGCATTAATCGTAACTGTTTTAAACTTAGACTTATCGAGAATTTAAATCCGACATCTGTAGAATCAAGGTTAAACCATTGTCTTCTCTTTAAAATTTTGTTGGGTGTATTTTAATCACACCCTCACTGTAAAAGTCATGTGGCAACTTTAAGTTTTTAAAAATTGAAGATGACCCTAGATACACCTCCTTGCAATATTTCAGACACAGGTGGGGAGCTGAATTTCTACACTAACTTCTAAATTTAGTTGTAAAGCCTTTTTTAATGTCTTCAGCGGCCTTTATATCTCGACCACGGAAAACTTCAACATCAGCGATTAATTTAAGAAGGAGTGACAATTGTATGTGTGTATTGTCGGATGTTGTGCTAAAGATGAATCAATCATTTCATTTAAAGTAACACATATACCGTAAAAATAGTGATATTAATAAACAGTGAATACATTCAATATTGCTTATAGAAGATAACTGCGCATTTCATTTACAATCTATTTGGACTCCAACAGTTACTCTTATGTTGTTCCGATATTCATGGTGTCCAACAAACCAGGGAAACACAAAGAAAGCTTATGTTTTTATGAATACTTTTCCAGATTTCATAGATTTTCATGACTGTCTCCAGGCTTTTGGAGGGTAGTGTATATCAAAGGCAACTGTCCTGTTCTTGAAGAAGATTATGCCCAAATCCTCCTTTTTGTTATTTAATTGATTTGTTATGTTTACTTTAGATGATGTCATTACTTGTTATAGATAGGTGACAATATACACAATAAACAACAAATTAATTGATTTTGACAGACAAAGAAATTCGTGGGTGTGACTTGTGTACTTTAATAAGATTTTAACAGAAAGTATAAGCAATAACAACAATTTGCCCCAGGAATTACAAAATTGGCTATTTTTCAATGGTTAATCCTTAATCTGTGTATATTTCTATAGATTTATATATATCTCTAAATTCCGCTCAGATCTCTATCAAGTTATAATCATACTTGGGATTAATCAGCCAATAAAATGTACAATTAATCCCCTTTAAAAGGGTACTGCATTCTATTGCGTATTATTTATCAAAGAATAATCTCTATTAATCAATTTAGGTTGTTATTTTGAAACGTCTCGTTTTTTGATATGTAGCGAAAAAAAATTAAGATTTTCCGCCAACATATTTTTGTTTTATCCGACTTGGACTATAATGTATCTAACATATATTGGAGAAAAATAAGAGGTATTGAATTTCTTTCGTTTCATTTTATCTTACTTTATTCGTGTTATAAAGAACGTCACTATTAATAAAACATGCAGTGTTCTACAAAATTATCTCATTGGCTCAATGAAGGATAGACAAAATAGACAAACATAAATTTATTCAGCTATCATATCTTATTGATTTTCTTCCATTTTTATAATAAACAAGATATAATTTCACATGCATATATAAGACGAGTAACTGAAGAATAAGTTTACAATATTAAAGCAAAATCGGACCACAAGTTTTAACAATTTTAGAGCGTTCGTTCTCCCCCATATAATCTCAATAATAGTAAAGATAAGTGCATAAATTCTGTTGTATTTTAATTGTTCAATATATGCACCGTGGAATGTGCAAATAACGCAGAAATTGTGCAAAAGTAACGCATAATTGTGCAATTTAGTGGCTAAAAACGAGCACCATGATAAGTAATTTTTTTTATTGTAAACCAAATTGGAAGAAATGAGTTAGCGCATACGGTTGTTGAGACATTATATTATATACTTTAAACCTCATCGAAAATATTTCCATGAACATGTTTATTTTTCAAGATCATTCGTGAGAATGACGATCTGACTAGCGTATTTTTGGCGATCTTTTAGTCTTGAAATACAATAACGTACATATTACTTTATGACTTTTTATATTCGGCGTACTTAAGACATTTTCCAATCTATTCGTGTCATATTACACATATGTAGCAGACAACTTGTACAACATAATTGAGACCATTTTTACGAGGTAACGCCGAATTCGTGAATGAAGCACTGAAGTAACGGCGGTTATCTCATTTAAAGTAGCTAAATCCTATTTTACCAGCTTCCTTCTATTGTTATACGACACTTTTAGATTGACAAATGTCTTAGGTATACAGAATATGAAAAAAACAAAGTTTTAAATGTGTTAAATGTACATTTTGTATTTGACGAAACACAAAAGTCACCTTCAAAACGGTAATCAGGTTGTTTTTCTCACGAATGATCTAAAGAAGTAAACATATTCCTGAAAAACATTGTAATGCTTGTTAAAGTATATTGTCGTAGCAGCCGTATGCGCTAATTCATTTCCTTAAATTTGTTTAAGAATAAACTATTTTGGTTCGTTTACTTACTGTGTTATTCGTTTCGGCAAAAGCGTTGCACAGACTCGGCGTTACTTTTATGTTAATTGCACGTTCCTGCGTTACTGGATATTCAAGGTGATATGACTTATATCAGCAATCAATATAATAATAATTGAAAAAATATGACTACAAATCCATACTGACTAAACTTGATTATAGGAAGAAATAGCAAAAAAAGAAAGAATGAAGAAGCATCGCGTTGATGTTTCCCATTATGAGTTAAAGAGAATAATAAGTTAAAACGTTACTCAAAAGTAATTAGAGGCCGTAAGTCATTTTCTAATCTTCAAGAAGATTTGATAAAATTTTAAACAAGAAGAAATAACACACTGTTAATATCACTATGATGACTGAAACAGATTCATGCGCTCTTAAAGGATGATATAATAATAACATCATGATAAATATTGTTTTCTTGTAATCGTTACGTGAATTACAATATACAGGTGTTGTGTTGAAGTATATCAATATTTCATTCAATAGACAAATATCATTAACGTGATTATAGAACCTCGCAATATCAATTTTTCTCTTTTTAAGTAAAGTGACCATTTATCGTGGCGACGCACTATTTAATAAATTATTCACGGAGAAATAGTCCGTGTCCATACCAGTCATTGATTGGTTAATTATCCGGTTTATTTTATATCACGCAAATCCTAAGTGATTTTACTTAGGTTTCCTCGGACGTATATCTAAATAATTGATGATTCTGACTTATCATCAATTTACATATACATGTATTATGTAAATGTACGTCGATGCTGATTAATTACGATTATCTAGGTCAGAAATTTAACCGTCATTGATTCAGAATAAGATGCAAATCCCGTTTTAGACATGGCTACCTCAGCTGTTCTGTTTTTATTAGTTCATTTCTAGCTTCAGTCAGACAAGTTCCAATAAAACACCGATAATCTACCGAAGACATTATGTTGCACGAGCTCACAATGCAATAAATTTCTAAATCAGTATTCAAAGTTAGACCATTTCAAACGTGAATGGAAGTACAGTAAGACTTGACTTGACGTAACTGTTGTTCTTTACTTCTAAAGATAATCATCTTCTTTTATGATGATCTTTTACATAAAATGTCTGTATGTATTAGTGCGAGTTGAGAAATGATTTTTATAGTTTAATCTTGTACTTGCAGGTGTTTGAAAGAAATAAATAAAAGAAAATCAATCACGGATAGGTGACACAGTGGATAACAGCGTGAGCAGTCCTAGATTATAGTTGATTAATTAAACAAAGTACGTTATATAATCACAGTTCTATAATGATTGAAGCAGAGGAATGTTGGATTAGTTCGGGACATGCTTAAGGCTCTTACTGAGTCATGCCACCAGGACTTGTAGGCTCGGAGTTGTCGGCAACACCATCTCAGTATTTAAAATCAACAATGGACGAGTCGTTATTTCCGCCGATTTCAAGAAAAAGTGCCATTTCCCTAGGAAGCGAAACTGATCCAAATGATTATGTAAATAGTTCTAGAAAGTCACAGACACGCGGTAGTGTCCCCGCATCACTGGCTAGTACCCCGCTGAAATTTCCAACAATCGATCGCGCCAATTCGACAAGCATCGCAAGCTTGCCTGGGTCAAGGTCAACACGTCATCGGTCCATGACTAGAGAACTTCGCTCGTCGTACTGTCGCTCACCGAGTTGTCCATCAAATCTTAACATACGGAGGGATTTCAATAATGTAGACACAAACATTTTTAACAGGTATGAAAATGCAAATGAAAGCGATTCAAATGAATCAACGTATAGAGAGGAAAAAGCAAACGTGCTACCAAGTATATTTTCAAAAGACTCTAGTCCGCGTGTTGACAAATCATCGCGTAGAGATAAGAAAAAAGATAGAACAAACTCGCTGTCTATTCGGAGAACGGAGTCTTTCATGCACCAAACTCATCAAGTTGGTGAACAATCTTTACCGAATACAGGACGGGAAATAGAACAACGTCAAGGGCAGGCGACAGCGTTGCTTTTACCTATTCGCAATACGACACAAACAAATAAAAAGAAGAAGAAGCGCAGAGGTCGGGTCTCCTCTGAATCGGAGACCGATACGCCACGAAACAATGACTCTGAAAATAATACATCACGCATTTGCTACAACAGAAAAAGTGAAGATGCGTTAGATGTTATTGCGCGGGAAAATGAACTTTATGACGATGACTTGGATACACCAAGAGCAATAGAAATATCATCGTCAAGGAAAATGAAACAATGGATAAGTAACAGCAAACATTCTCGTTCCGAAAGTGAAATAAAAGCATAAGGGGAGAAGGTTGTATGACATGCGATTTATTTCTACGTGTTGCATTTTATATTTTGACAAAATGTGACTTGCACTCCATATTGACTGTGAAAATATAAGCGGCATGTTGGTGCTAGAGTAGTGTATGCAAAGGCATTCACAAAAAAACTAACATTTGTTTCAAAAAAGTGCTGTAAAGATTTCGGCGGATTGTGAAGTATTCATATTTATCATTATTTTAAATATAAATGTATAGTTGCCATATGTGTGTATTTCCCTGTAAGGTTGACTTAACGACAGTTATCTTTGTCTTTGAAGATTTGATCTGCGAACTGAACTGACACAAAATGCTTCACATATGAGCAAAATCAATGTAGCTTTTACACTGTTATGTAATGTTGTATTTTTAACATTATACATGCAGTAACATTTTTTTCGACTTCGATAGCATTTTAAACGTCAGTTATGCATTAAACTTTTTCCATTGCGTCCAGGATTCAAAACGATATAAAACTGATGTCCCTATGCATGTCATTTTAGTTAACATTTTTGAAGTAATGGAATCGATATGGTTGAATTGTAGAAAATAACGTCATTATTGTTGTTTTGGGGGAACTTTCGTATTCAGCAAGTTTTATAATTACACCAAGGTCGAACCAATAACAAACAACCGGTCAATGATACATCGATATATCCGGTTCACTCGGGATTGCCATTGGTCAAACCGATTTAGAATGGGTAATCTTTCTTTGGCAAATGTCTTAACTAATGTCTTTTACAGCATATTGTTCTTTAGAATAAACAAATTTTTAAACGATCGGACAGTATCATAAATAAGCATTTTGCTGGCGTACGTTTCAATTTATTGACACATATTGAATAATTTAAAAGCTTTCTCCTGGCATCGTTTTGTAAAACCGAATTTGCATGTACTTATTGTACTTTATTTCAACTTTCACACTTACCAAGAGCAAAATTACATAAAGCTTACAATAAATTTAATCACGTAGATCCTAGTCAAACCTTTGACAATCATCCAAAGAAAATTATTATACAAAAAAAATCTGACCTCAGACACGCATAAGGGATTTTTCAGTTTAGAAAGTGCATTTTACTTGCATACAGTATAGCATCACGATTGTATTATGTTTATTATGCATTGTGTTTTATAGAAATATTGCAGTTAAATGCTCTATTTAATTTTTAATTTAACACGAATCAGGCTCTTGTACTTATTTAACTATTCTACAATAACGATTAGGTGAAAGGTTAATTCCTCGTTTTTGTTCCGTAATAAAGATTAACTAAAATCTATTTTATCCGATTAGATTAAGAACTGTGTTTGATAACAATACCTTGTAAAGAATTGTTAGTGAGTCATACATGTATACCGTCGCTTAATTTATCATTACGTATATCATTACTTATATAAGAAATACACAATCAGAGATGTCAACACAAGTACAATCGTTATATACAATCGGGGCTTTTTGCTGAATAAGGAGGAAAATAAAAATTCAATTCAGGATTATGAGGTAAATATTTAATATTCATTATGACAAATTATTTCTGGCCTGTTATCAAGTAAAAATGGTAACAAACAGATTCCCATTTCAGTGTCCTGTCTTATTAACAATTTAAAAAATAGCTGTAATTTTTAGCTCGACTATTCGATAAGAATAAGTAGAGCTATTGTAGTCACCCGAGCGTCGGCGTCCGCGTCGGCGTCGGCGTAACCACTTATGTTAAAGTTTTTGTAATAGTTCAAATATTTTCAAAGTCCATTGACATATGGCTTTGAAACTTTGCACACTTGTTCACCATCATGACCCCAACCTGTAGACAGGAGGAGGTAACTCTATCAAGCATTTTGACAGAATTATGCCCCTTTTTCAACTTAGAATTTATGTTAAAGTTTTTGTAATACCTCAAATATTTTCAAAGTCCATTGACATATGGCTTTGAAACTTTCCACACTTGTTCACCATTATGACCCCAACCTGTAGACAGGAGGAGGTAACTGTATCAAGCATTTTGACAGAATTATGCCCCTTTTTCGACTTAGAATTTACGTTAAAGTTTTTCAAAGTCCATTGACATATGGCTTTGAAACTTTGTACACTTGTTCACCATCATGGCCCCAACCTGTAAACAGGAGTAGGTAACTGTATCAAGCATTATTTTTTACTATCAAGCACTAGAATAGTCGAGCGTTGCTGTCCTACCGACAGCTCTTGTTTAAAATAAATTTTCCCGTATTTGTATTAAAGGACCATGCAAGTCAAGGTACTGTTTTAAATTATTGACGAATATGTTTGAAATTCAGGGACAAATGAATTATTTATTTTTGTCATAGAATGGTAGTATCTTTTCCTAGATGTTGATGAGAGGTTTTTTTTATCTGTCTTCATATATAATGTTTAATATATTTTACCTTTTGTATATTTAGATCAGTATTGTTTAACATAAAATGACAAATCTTAACAAATTATAGTATTATATAAAACTATTCGAGTGCAATCTCTAAACTTTTACTATTTATTATCTATATACATTGTATATTTCAACATCCGGGTAGTTCTAATGATTGTTAGGTTGTTGTAATATTGTACATATATTATCGAGAACAAATTTCATTTAATGAGTTTGTATCATCAAAATGTATTTTGATTGTTTGCAATAAAATGCCCAATGTGACGTGTTTTTTCAATGCAAAGTAATCATTAATAAATTGTTACACTTATTATGTTATTAAGTTTATATCCTTGAGTTAAAAAACTCTAAATTTCTGTGGGCAAGTCACGTGTTTTCTCCCCTTTTTCAGTATAATAGTTAAATATTTTAGCTCAGCTATATCTCATGATACCATCTCTAGACCAAAGTGATAAATTATATATTTAACACATTAAAGTAATGTTGTGAAACAATGGAAAGATTAATAAAGTGACGAGCGCTTACTTTTGTTTTGTTTTGGCTAAGTTCGGGACAAAACTTCGGCTTCGTTTTAATAATAGATAAATGTTCAATTTTAAGACAATAACAGCTTATTTCATTTGTGAATTTGGGTTATTTTATGGACGCTACCTTTCTATTAATGTAGATTTTTCGAAAAAATCGGAACAATAAACATATCCCTTGTTTCAAGGAAATGTAAATGAAATTTTACTTTTTTTGTTTTGTTTTATGAACTGTCAATGTTGATCTAGTTTCTTTACGCCTACTAAACGGTGGCTCTTTCACATTTTGGTGACCTGTTTAAATGAGAGCCATCGACACTTCCGTTATAGAGCCATCGACCAAAACAAAGCAGAAAAAGGTAAATACAGTTTATAAAAATATCCGATTTTTAAAAATATGCTTCTTTTTCAAAAATCGAAGAATGCTATGCCACGTAGAACATTTTTCTCATCAGTTTGGATGCAGTTTCGATACGAAATACTCTAAAATGACGTTGCTAGAACTTTTACCAAATATTAACTCGTGTGTTTTCTTTCGCAAGGAGACACATCTTGAGTGATTTCTCTACCATAAAGATAATGCTGACCCACATTATCTTACATGTAACATTGTGCCTACCTCACCTTTGGATCAACACAAAAAATATTTCAAAGAGGTTGGTTAAAAATAAAATATTTACATTTATTGAAATGTGATTGAGACATCGACAAGGTGCTCGCGCCATCGGTAATGTGAAAGAGCCCTAGCAAATGTGATGGAGCCAAAACAACATTCAATTAGTGTCCATATTTGTAGAATATTGGCGATTCATATTGCACGAGTTAATAAAGACTTACAGTCATGACTTATATCACAGATCCGCTTTTCAAAGCAAATGTCAATTCATTCATCTTCTCCGTAACAGAAGTAGATGTTCTCATTGTAATCGAATTACTTCGGATGTATCTTTTGCAAGCAGTGTCACAGGCGAAAAATATACACTGAGAAACCCTACAAACTGTTCTACAAATAATGTTATTTATTTAATCTCCTGTCAAAAATGCAATATGCAATATGTTGGCCAGACATCTCAACCGGTTTCACGTAGAATGAATAGTCATAAATTTGATATTACAAATTTCAAAGATCCAGCGTTTTCAACTCTTGTTGCAACGCATTTTAATTCAATTGATCATTCATTTAATGACTTTTCATTTTTACCGTTTGAGATTGTCAGCGACACAATGGAGCGTCTATGTAGAGAAACCTACTGGATTCATAAGCTTAAGACGTTTTTCACCAGCTGGATTAAATGCAAAAATTATATACGACATTTAATTATTTCCGTAAGTTCTTTTGCGTAGACATTCCATTATAAATGGTTATATACTTTTTCCAATATAATATTTCATCTGTTTTATGCATGTATACACGTTACGTAACATTCACGTTGTTTCCTATTATTGTTTTTTATATATGTTATATAGGAAATACTTGTATTAATAATCCGTGAATGTTTATATATATATATATATATATATATATATATATATATATATATATATATATATATATATATATATATATATATATATATATATATATATATATATATATATATATATATATATATTTTGAAATCTTTATTAACTTTATTAATTTTTTAATGAAATCTAATATAACGTAACGTAACAATGTATGTTTCCGCGCATCTCGGACGTTGACGTCATGTGACGTCTCTTCCTGTTTATTCACTTCCTGTTTATTCACTGACGAAGAACATATTGTTCGAAATCGATTTGAATATTAAAAAAAAAAAAAAAAAAAAAAAAATAACTGAATGTACGCGTGTGGTTGTTCTTTTTGGATTCATATCACAGATCCGTGTAATAAAGTAATGTCATTAATGTTATTACCATTATATTGACGTAATGTTTGTAAATATTATTGTATTATAGATGATGTACAATAAATGTACAAATCTTAATAAAGTATCTGTTCTGTTCTGTTCTGTAATAAAGATCTGTGCTTCAATGAAAAGGCAAAACAAATTAAAATGATTAGTAGCCTTATTCATAAAGAATCTTAAAGTTGTCTTAAATATCATCTAAGTTGATTTCTTAGGGAAGAAAAATCTTCAGAGAAAAAAATTCATTAAATTTTGCTAATCTTACTATTTGTTATAATGTATTTTATATCTCACCGGTTTGGGGGTATTCTCTTTATTAATAATATTATAGAAAATTTTGAAAAAGATCCGCCTTTTTGACTAAAATTTCATAACAATTCGTCTGTGAAAAACAGGAAAATGTGCTCGTGCATGTCGGCCCCTGTGTCAGGTGCCTAACCTTATCAGTTAGTCAATTGTCCTAAACCTCCTATAGCTATTTTTATACAATTTACATAAATTATGATCGCGACTGCCATTTAAAATGTTTCTCTTCAAAATGTGGAAACGTAAATACAAAGTTTGGTCGAATCAATGACCGTAATAATGTAAAAAAAAATACAATACAAAGTCCTTATCAATTATTCTTAAATGCAAAAATAATAATCTACAGTCTATGTTTTGTTTTGCCTTATGAATAAAATTGACGTCAATAAAGTTCATTAACCGAAAGTTAAATGGAATTTGACTGCAGTTGATATTTATATGAAATCTGAGAAAACTAGCACAAAAAGGTTCGAAAAATGTTCAACTGTACGTTTTGGTTGGTGGACAATGTTCTACGTTTGAATACATATAATGTTTATAAAAATGACTGGTAACATAGAATGGCTCTGTCTGTTGCTTTTGATGATGATGTTAACTAAGCGTCAGCAGCAATTACTATTGACAACGAAAGCTATACAAACCATAATGCAGTAGCAAACAACAACACCTGTCAAAGTTAATGGAGTAAAATTGTAATAAATGCAACTTTCTAGCTAAATGTAAGCTGTTTACAATATAATATGTAAATAATTAATGAAATAAATCATAAATATTTATAATTCTGACATTTATTATTGTTGTCAGTCCCTCAAAAGCGTTAAGTGGTACATGCAAAATGTAAACAATGCCGGTAATTACGTACCAATATCGGCAGTTATTGAATGGTTTACTTTGGCTCTGTCACATTTGCTAGGGCTCTTTCACATTGCCGATGGCGCAAGCACCTTGTCGATGGCTCGGTCACATTTGCTAGGGCTCTTTCACATTGCCGATTGCGCAAGCACCTTGTCGATGGCTCGGTCACATTTGCTAGGGCTCTTTCACATTACCGATTGCGCAAGCACCTTGTCGATGGCTCGGTCACATTTGCTAGGGCTCTTTCACATTACCGATTGCGCAAGCACCTTGTCGATGGCTCGGTCACATTTGCTAGGGCTCTTTCACATTGCCGATGGCACAAGCACCTTATCGATGGCTCGGTCACATTTGCTAGGGCTCTTTCACATTACCGATTGCGCAAGCACCTTGTCGATGGCTCGGTCACATTTGCTAGGGCTCTTTCACATTGCCGATTGCGCAAGCACCTTGTCGATGGCTCGGTCACATTTGCTAGGGCTCTTTCACATTGCCGATTGCGCAAGCACCTTGTCGATGGCTCTGTCACATTTGCTAGGGCTCTTTCACATTGCCGATGGCGCAAGCACCTTGTCGATGGCTCGGTCACATTTCAATAAATGTAAATATTTTATTTCTAGCCAAGCTCTTAGAAATATTTTTGTGTTGAGCCAAAGGTGAGGTAGGCACAATGTTACATGTAAGATAATGTGGGTCAGCATTAACTTTATGGTAGAGAAATAACTCAAGATGTGTCTCCTTGCGAAAAAAAACCCAAAAAAACAAAAACGAAATATTATTTGGTAAAAGTTCTAGCAACGTCATTTTAAAGTATTTCGTATCGAAACTGCAACTAAACTGATTAGAAAAATGTTCTACGTGGCAAAGCATTCTTCGATTTTTGAAAAAGAAGCATATTTTTTAAAATTGGATGTTTTATAAACTGTGTTTAACTTTTTCTGCTTTGTTTTGGTCGATGGCTCTATAACGGAAGTGTCGAGGGCTCTCTTTTAAACAGATCACCAAATTGTGAAAGAGCCACCGTTCAGTAGGCGTGTTCTTGATTTATTATTTTGTACAATTGAATTTTTAATCGAATAAGATTAATCAAGTTGAACACCTCCAAATATTTTTTCTTCTACATTTCCCTATATGCCATTTATTTCATTATCAATGTCAAACCAGGATAATTAAATTTTGATTGACATAACTATTGTTGTCTGATTTGTGAAGCTGTTGTATTTAAACAAGAGCCGATTGAACCGGGTGATGCTCCCCGAATAGGTTTTGAACACAGGAAGGTATACCTCTTAAAGTGTCAGAGTTATGTTACAGACAAAGTTCAAAGTGTAAAAACAAGGTAGCAACCCAAATGTTGTGCCCGACACGTCTCAATATGGTGATCATTTCTGTGAAATAGTTGTAAAATCCTACTTCAAATAACGAAGTTATGGGCCGGACACAATTTTGCTGAAAGGTCATGCTGTGACATTGACCTTCAAGGTAGCGACCTAAATATACTGCGCGCGACATGTCGTCTCAATATGGTGATCATTTCTGTGAAATAGTTGTAAAATCCGACTTTGAATAACAAAGTTACGGGCCAAACACGATTTTGCTGCAAGGTCATGCTTTGACCTTGACCTTCAAGGAAGTAACCCAAATATTGCGCGCAACACATCGTCTCAATAGGATGATCATTTCTGTGAAATAGTTATAAAATCCGACTTCAAATAACGAAGTTATGGGCCGGACACGAATTCGGGACGTACGGACGTTCTCACAGGACAGTAATTATGTGGCTACTCTATTGTCCTCTCTATTGTTCTTTTTAGCCACACAAAAGAAAATAGCCACATAAAAGCATTACGGAATGAATGACATCAAAGAGAAAGAACAGTAACCTATTGTCCCTCTAGCCACATAATTACTCTCCTGTGAATGCGGATGGACGGACTTTTCCGGGGAGCATAAAAAGCCCAATGAATACTCCAGCATGAATAAAAACTTTATTTGCTTTTTTACGTTACAGTAAAAATCTTAATGCTTTTATATTCAATATTTCATGTTATTCGCACACTATACATGACTAATGATATTCGAGTGTCATTTTTTTACTAATCACACATCCCAGTGAGTTCACGACAGCCATTTACAAAGGTCATGCTGACAAATTTTAAGTAAGTTCAAACAGACACAATACACGCTCCTACAGTCGAGAATTGGAATCGGCTTAAACAAATTTGAGCCGCGTCATGACAAAACCAACGTAATACGTTTGCGACCAGCATGGATCCAGACCAGCCTGAGCATCCGTGCAGACTGATCAGGATCCATGCTGTTCGCTTACAAACCCTATAACAAGTAGAGAAACTGACAGCGAACAGCATGGATCCTGATCAGTCTGCGCGGATGCGCAGGCTGGTATTGATCCATGCTGGTCGCAAACGCATTACGTTGGTTTTGTCATGACGCGGCTCATTTAACAACCTAACAAGAATTACAATGAGCTAAATATTTTGCTTGAGAGATGGTCTAACGAGGCATATATATATAGGGGAAAACTATCATACTCAACACGGCGTCGGCGTCGGCGTCTGCAGCTCCCTACCGTTGTTAAGAGTTTGTACCATTCTACTTTTTTCACGACCTATAAAGATGTGTCTTTAAAACTCGTAACCAAATAACGATTATCACATTCAGTTCTAACCAAGTGAATACAACATAGCCATAAAATTTGACACAATAATCAGGGCTGGGAATCAAAACTGCATCGTATCCTACAAAATGTAAACAAACGCCGCCATCTTGGAGCGAAAAATGTATGTTTTTGTTTATAACTCTTTTTGTTGGAAATTACTGAAAACAAGATATATGTATTAACACGCTACACTATTTTCCGCTTCGTTCGGTATATGTTGCTTGCACAACTATTTTGTAAAACAAAAGTTATAGCGAACTTGCAACTCGAAGCGGGGCAGAATTTTTACGAAAATGTGCGGATACGACGCAGTTCATATTGCTTTATCTATCGTTTTTTCCTTCAAATCAATTGCATACTCGTTTTCAGTGTTCACCATAAACTTCGAAACATAATTTTGCATAATTTACTAAACTTTCATTTAAAAGAGATGTTTATTTCTTAAGAAAATAATCAGTTTTACGAAATGATACGACTCAGTTGAAAATAAAATATGATACGACGCAGTTGTATTTTCATTGCAGTTAAACTATTTAAATTATGTGCTAGGTATGCTAATAACGTCCAACAACATTTCTTGTTTACAACTTAAGTTAAAAGCAGAGGTCACTCATTGGTTTCATAAAAATGGAAATGTAATACAATTCAATTCAGGCTGCATTTTTCGGTCGCATTTTAGTACTAATCATAAGCATCTTCAAATTCCGAAAAGCTGTATCAAATGCAATATACATTGAAACACGTGATCGCACACCCATATGACAACGTGTTCTAGTGTTGCCTTAGCATGCTTATAAACCGTGAGTTCGAAATGGGAGTGATTACTATTTTTGATACCAAATTCAATATTCCAGTGTAACCTCTCCTGGACCCTGTATTAATCAGGAATGACCTTTTTTTTTTAAAAAAAAAGAGAAAGAATTACAAATTTTGAAACGGTCTCTCGCTATCGGGAATGCGCAAATTGCATGCCTACCTTTGTTACTTGTAATTAGCAATAATTTCCGTCAATTCCGTTATTACTTATGTCTTTTACGTGCCGATTTATTGTATTCATTTTCTTAATAATCGATGAGAACAGATGAGCTTTATTATTTGAAACTGAACATTAAATTTTTAAAATTATATTATAAATGGTTAAGCTACAATATATTTTTGCAAGTAGAGGTTATGCGTTCCGTTTAGTCATTTTATGTTCAGCGCCCTGATTTTGTCGTATTGCCATTCTTTATCGCCGATGAGGAAAGGTCGACGGAATGTATTTTCTATATTTGCACTTAAGTATCATTCTTCTCCATCAAAAAACTTTAAATTTTCAAAATCGTGTTGTAAACATATGATACAACTACAAATTATTTTGTAAAAAAGGTGTCCGTTTTGCAAAGGTATTTTACGCTATGCACCGATAAATTTGATACAGATATAGGCAGACATGATCTTTCAACAGTATTGAAGAATTATTAAGTTTTCACAATATTGAACAGAAAATTTAGGTCAGATTATCGTATCGAATTTTCAACAGACTAGAGACATGACATCTTAACATACCTTCATACTAAAGTGTGATTTTTATTTGATAATGAATTGCCTGAAAACTTAAACGAAAGTTTTCAGAAAATGACTTCACAGAGGATTACCCCCTGTTTACATTGAAAATTTCTCTGCTAGTCATACCGAAATAAGAAATTTAAATTTTATTCTCTTTATAATTAATTCAAATATTTATAATCTTAAAACTTCACGCCAGAAGTTAATAAAAAAAGCTGCTTATTTGTACAGCTGACGTTAACAAATTTTGTTGAAAAAACAAATCAGACAAATTGTGTCCGACCGAGGCCGAGCTGTTTATGTTTACTGAATTCAAATCACTTGAACTGAACTGCTATGAATTCGAAAACCACCAGGGACTTTTTATTCTTTCGTGCGGAAAACCTATCAAGCTAGTTTCAAAATGTCGATGGTTCTCTGCAGGTACAACATTTTGCCTGAAATAATGGACAAAGGCTGAGGTCCTCGCCACTAGTAAAGCTTATGTGTAGAGTGAAAGTTTGAAAAGAAACCACAAAAAGCAGTCATTACCCAGAACATGCAGAACCATAGTTAACATAGAGCGTAGCTAGCCAAAATGAATTCAAGTTAATAGATTTCTACAATTTTTTGCGAAAAAAATTAGGGATAATATTGAACATACAGGAAAATATAAGAAATTATTTCAGATATTATGATCAATAAGGTAACATGTTCATGTTTAACTGAAAAGTAGCTTCCGCAATGTAAACTTTCAAATGGACATATAGATAATCAAAAGCAACAGAACATTGCTATACACCGCAAATAATCTGTGTTTTTTTATTAGCGCAAGTGATGAATTATATTGCCAAAAAATACAACTGCGTCGTATCATATTTTATTTTCAACTGCGTCGTATCATTTCGTAAAAATCATTATTTTCTTAAAAAATAAACATCTCTTTTTAATGAAATTTTAGTAAATGATGCAAAATTATTTTTCGAAGTTTATGGTGAACTTTGAAACAAATATATAATTGATTTGAAGGAAAAAACGATAGATAAAGCAATATGAACTGCGTCGTATCCGCACATTTTCATAAAAATTCTGCCCCGCTTCGAGTTGCAAGTTCGCTATAACTTTTGTTTTACAAAATAGTTGTGCAAGCAACATATACCGAACGAATTGGAAAATAGTGTAGCGTGTTAATACATATATCTTGTTATCAGTCATTTCCAACAAAAAGAGTTATAAACAAAAACATACATTTTTCGTTCCAAGATGGCGGCGTTTGTTTACCTTTTGTAGGATACGACGCAGTTTTGATTCCCAGCCCTGATAATGCCCCATTTACGAGCTCTCGTTAAGATTTCCGTACCAACACACGTTTATTGAACCATTTGAGTTATTTCTTTTTACATTATTTATAAGTATAATGAAAACTTATAATTTGTTTGAACCATTTTCAAATCCTCTTTCCGAAATCGACCAGTATTGATGCCATTGAATGAAACTTGGGACCCTCGGAGCTGAGAGGCAGACACTTTAACCACTGGGAAACCGCTCGGTTTAGTTGTTTTGAACTTGTTGATGCTTTAAGTCGAGAGGACATATCTAATGTCCAGTTTAGAATTTCGTTTCGGATTATGGTACAATTTGACTTATGTACTAAATATTTTGACACATCGGTAACAAGTGGCCTTTACATCCATTTCTAAGCAAGCGTACATTAACATTGATTTACACTATCAAGCACAGGGAGAAGTCGAGGACAACAATGAATCTACGATGAACGAAAAGGTAAATAATGCCGTTTCAACAATCTACAATTGAGAATTTTAAATCCAACTATTTGTTTGATCATATCATAACCTTTACATTTTGTATATGTTATATTATGTCACATTCTAACTATATTAAGTACGTGCTTTTCTCCAGAATTTTTCTAAATATGATCTATTAGAAATTATAAAGATTGCTATACATCGCTTTCAAGTTAGCAATGGATCTTGTTTGTTGAATGAATTGGCGGTATTCGCGTCATATAAAATAATTATTGCGTATATTAATTTTTTATCAATCTAAATCCTTTGAGCAATGGAAGGGAAATAACTTTACGAGTGCGATATGCGTGTTCATTGCTGAATTATACGCTTTTACAATATCAAATGCTTTAAGCATTGTGTCATTTATTTGGGGTTACAAAACATTCTATCAAATAAACATTGTAGGGATATTTTTGAGGTCCTCCGATACGCATACATATTTGCAATATCCGGCGATTGAGGCTGTGTTAGGGTTAGGTCGTTTCCGTTTCCCTATGCTAAAATTCTGGAATAGTTTGGTCAATTTTAACAGTGGTTATTAAATCAGCGTTCGATCAAGATTATGTGTTCGTAGATTGGTCTTTCCAGTTGTTTAACTTATGACGGTGCCAGATGAGTCGCGTGTCCAAAATGACGTCATTTTACGTAAGGATGGCTTCACTTTGTTATTATGACTGAAGTTGTAAATTCATAGGCTTCTATGAAAAATAGTAACGGATGAATGATATTAAATGTCCATGAAAAATTTATTTATTAAAGTTCAATGGTAAAAATATGATACAATATGCAAGCAAAATAAGTAAGTGGCGTGTGTTTGCCGTCCAACGCGTACCTGCACATGTTACAAAACGTGTTACCGCCCAAAGCCAGATACCCGATGGACAAATATTCCGATCGAAAGTGGACCACACCAGATATTGATACTAAGTAACGGTAATTAATGTTACAATATTACATACTAACATGATTTGTGATTTTGTTACAAAATAACCGATGTAAATTTGCCAATAAATATTGGCTGTTCTTTTTAACATTTACTTCTTCCAGAAAAATAGATATTAAAGGCATCATGTTGATATTTTCCTTTACTGTTGTGCTTTCTTTTAAATAAACCTTATATTAAGTAACACATAGCAGACACTAAATCGACAGATAAAGGTTTCATATTAGTTGATAAAATTTACCAAACTCTTCAACAGAACAGAACAGAAACTGAATTTCTCACTTGCACAAAATATATCTTCATTCAAAAATAATCATTCAAATATTTCAAATATAAGTCATATCTCATAATCATATCAAAGTCAATGTTAGAAAAGTACAAGGTATTTTATTGCTTTATTTATAACTTCACAAACACAAATCACTTTTGTGTTATCAATGTAAGCATTTAGACACCATTTTTCACAATATGAATAAAGAAGATTTAAACTTTTGTTAATCTGTTCTGGTGAATCACCCAAAGTAACCATGTCATCAGCAAAAAGTAAAAAACACAGCTCCAAGAATAACTCTACATCATCACAAACAGAGAAAACAGTATCGGTTACTTCCCATTGACGAAAGCCTAGAGCGTTTTTCAAAGAACTGGAAATAATCGGAATAAATATTACAATGCTTTATAACGTTACAAGATTTAACCTTATCATACATATCTCTTACATAATACCTAGCAATTTACCTCTAATACCAATATTATATATAATTTGAGTTATAGCGCATTTCTGTGACAAATACACAGTATAAACGTTTAAAATAACATATTTAAACTTTGATGGTAAGAAAGAGAATGATTCTTGTTCATACACTGGAAACAATTCAGGCAAAACGTTTGATAATTTTTTATAGATTGCAAGGATCGTACTTACACTTTAATAAGAACTAAATAATGATAACAAATTTAGAGTTACCATTCATATAATAGTTCTTGAAGTATATATATATCAAATTTATTTACAAGGTTTATCAGCATGACATTTTCTTTAAACATATGTTTGTTTAGAATATGTGTAAGCATTCTAAGTCATCATAATAAATAAATCTTCCTCTTATATTGTGAAATATTTTGTGTAATGATATCATCATATGACCAACCGTTCTTTTTGTAATTGTATTTGAATGCACATTCAAGTATTGTTTTCTAACTTCCTCCTCCATGTCATTGTTTGTATTTGGGATGTGTCTCTATGCCAAAAGAAAATTAATTAATCATGTAACTTTAAGTTACTTAATAAAGAAACTTGAATATTATTTACTATTTACTTTTCACATAACGTATATCGGAAACATCAATTATATGCATACTGTTAGAATGAATAATCACTCCAAATTCTTGTAGATCGATTACATGTTAAATTACATTATATTTGTTTCATACGTTTGTGACTGTCTGTTTTTAAAGCAGACCAATTATTGGATCTCTTCCTGCCCGCTGTGATTTTCCGACACTGTCCCACGTAGAATGTATTTCGTCAAGATGGATATCCCCAACAATAAGAACATCGATTGTCAATTTCTGGCGTGCACGTGACCATATCTTCCCATTAGTGTATTCAAAAAACGGATTGTTTCGCAAGTTGATTTCTTTACATGCTGTCTCACACCATCTGATCACCTGGTCAGGTGTACATCTTCGAACAAGTAAACATCGAACGTATTGCATGTTGCCATAGTAATGAGCACATTCGAAAAACAGCCTCGGCTCTCGGGACTCGTTATCAACCTAAAAATGAAAGTATCTTTTGATAACGCCTATTACATACGATTACTTATAATGTAAATGAAAAAAAGTCATTTATAAAGGTTTCTAATATAGAGAAAAACGGAATCCCTAACGAACGCCCGAAAGGGCAAAATTAAAAATGTTGCTAGCACCGTTTGGTTAAGTTCCTTGATGGAAGTGGTAATTGCAACTTAACTTCCCCACCCACATCGGTCTAAATAGCATTCAACATTTAATCATGAAAGTAGTGAACTTTTGAATTTAGAATTTAGAATCAGCCGCAGATGTGCTCAAACAACATTTACCATGGAACATCCAATATGACCCGTTTGTATCATACCACGAAAAGCGGGATGTGATCCAAAAGTACAAGAATGTTTGTGCATTTAACGAAAAAACAAATGGACGAGACTTAATAAAATATAATTTTGAAAGATCAGAGGTAATGAACCCTGCATATCATAGCAATTACTTATTCACTTACCAGCAGATGCTTATGCGATTGTCAACTATTTTTTCCCATTTAGTTCAATAAGTTTCCTTTTAAACAGAGGAATATATCATTTTTGTATTATACCGGTTAACATTCCAACTGCAAATTTTTTCTTAAAATGTGCACACGTTTTAGGACGAGAATTTAATATTATACAAATAGTCGGGTAACTGTACTTTGCAATGCGTCATTTGTTTGGATATGTTGTAATGTCCATAAAAGTAGAACTTTTAGAAATGCATTTGAAAATCTGACGATCTCACTCAACCAACATGATAATGATTAGTTATTGCCTGTAATAATATACGCTTAAACACTGTCAATGACTCGTAACACACCTCCCAGAAGTTGCAAGCTAACGTTCAAAATTCTGATTTGTTCTTGAATATCTAAAAAAAGAAGAAGTGATCCCCTGGAAGCATTTAAAACAGCAAAATTACATGAAAATTGCAGACTCGGTTTAATTGAGTTTGTACATGAGGGATAGTGAAAAATTGCAACATCTCTCAATCCCCATAGCGACATGAGCGGTACTCAGTTCTCAACACTTAAAAGTGCTGGACTCGATTACTATTCGGTATTAAGGATCAGTATCCTCGGAAATGAGTTTTTTTCCATCTTTAGAAAGACAACCATGAATTTTAGAATGTTTAAATAATGGTTTTAGAGAATGTTAGATACTTATCACCTTAAGAAAGTAGCCATGAAAATGAGTAGCAAAAGATGTTTCAAGTACTTGATCAATGAGTAAAATTCTGGAAACTATAACATGACACTAAAAATAAAAAGCTTTTGAGAAATTAAATCAAAAGCATTTAGATCTATATGGCATAATGGACCTTTAAGTAGATTAAGTAGAAATGTGTAACATTAAGTGTTTATAAAAATCATATACATGTATGTACATCCAAGATTCTTTAAATTATATATTTCATTTTCATTTGTAGTTTTACAAGCAAGCAATCCTTAAATCTGCTAATACAGTTCAATGCTGAAGATAAAATAAAGGAGATTGTTGTTGAGCCATCACGTAATAGTGTCTTTATATCATATTGGTTGAGTTTAGAATATCGATGATAAGTTCACAATATCGATCAGAATAAGATACTGATAAATTTATATACTATATTTAAGTCGGTATTTATGAGTCAATGAAATTTCTAAAATGACGCTTGTGCTTTATTACACATGCTTACGTAATTAAATGGGATTCCAGTTGTTATTTTTATGGGATTCCAAACTATAAGAATCTTACACTGGCTGCCGGTACATGTATACCGGAATATCTAGCTCGAGGGTAACTGTTAACATACCGGAATATCTAGCTCGAGGGTAACTGTTAACGGCGGTAACGAGGCTCTGCCGAGTTTCCGCTAAACAGTTACCCGAGAGCTAGATATTCCCGTCTGTACCGACAGCCAGTGTTTGATTCTTTTTCTTGCATATTACATATCAATTATTTCCAGAACAGAAATTATGAAAACTGATATTCTCATTACGCACTTTTTTCTTATAGTAGCGTATGAAATTACAACTTTATTCATAACGGTAAAATGACGTCATCCTAAGAACGCAATTCATTCATAAAAGGCGCGCGGCAATGACGTCATTAAAATACGCGCCTTCTCTTACATGGGGGGTGTAAGAGCACCGATGTAAACGGTAGATAATCCTGTCTGATATGCAAGAAAGGAATATCAGGAATATACGCAGACGGGAAATATCTAGCTCGGCAATGCCTCGTTACCGCCGTAAACAGTTACCTTCGAGCTAGATATTCCGGTCTGTACCGGCAGCCGGTGTAAGATTCTTATAGACTTACATTAGACATGTTTGTATCTGTAAGGTAGGACATCAAATCGTGAGCAGCAAACACAATCCTCTTTGACCCGTATGGTGATTTCCTAGGTAGGATATCGGAGGACACACTAAACCACGTTCCCTGAACTTCTGTGTTACTAGCTAATGGAGCGGTTGTTGGAAGATCCGTGTCACCTCCTTTAATCACACGTTCAGTGTTGATAGCTCTTCTAGCTTTTATACATGTACAATGACAGATATACACAACCTCCTGCTTCCGGTCAGTTTTAATCCTTTCTATCAGCAATGTCCAATACCTGGTAAGAGTCTTTTTATCAAGATACTTTCTTTTTACGTCAGCCATCATTCAATATAATATTATAATGATTTAAATCACCTTCAACTACGCGTTGATGTTTTTGTATGTTTTATAAGACGTAAAAAATTTGGAATGAGCACTTCAAGCAACGTCCGTGGACTAACTATCTTTATACAATGTTTATGTACAAAATGCATGATCTAAATATAAACAAATCTACGCACTGTAAAGTATTTTTTGAGTGACTTGGTTTGATAAATAGTGACTTAATGTAAGTTCTAAACATACATAATCTTACTTATCGTAATATTTAGTAGCACAATTTATTAACGATATTTTAATAGTCATACATTGATACGACTGGCTTGTAAAATTAATTTATCATTTCATTATAAAGAAAGTTTAAATGCTTATATAACGTTTCTTTATAGATTTTTTTTAAGTCGGAGCCAAACAATGTGTATCCATATCATTTACAAATACGGTAGTTATTTTTACCGTCAGTGCATTGTTAAAGTATTTTGACAATATTTTGTTCGACAAATGTGCTTTATAAATAGTAACAAATGACTATAAAACTTTGTTTGTTTTTATATATTTTTTTCTTCAAATTTATTACTACATATATGGCAAAACATACAAAAAATGTAAATGGGAAAAACAAAACAATAGCAACAACAACTACAATACGAATACAAAAAAGGAAAACACATGTGTGATAATATGAAGCCTAAACATATCTTTATGTGATTTACATTTGTCTATTTTGTTTGTTTAGAGAAAGCAATTTCAGCACTTAAATGTATAATTATACATTGCTTTACAGTAAAAATTAATATTAACAGTTCATTTGTAATCTAAGCTTAAAGTAGCACATACAATTACATAATAACACACTTTATTGTATACCTATACACCTAACCGCCTCCGTGGTCTAGGGTTAGAGTCGATGACTTCTAATCCAGTTAACTCTCTGGCGTGGGTTCGATCCCCGGGAGATGATTTGGTAGTTTAGCGCGGAGGAAGCTAGTCTAGTACTGGTGTAACTCTCCAGGAATGATGGTTAGGAAACTACCCGCCTATATGACTGAAATACTGTTGGGAAAAGGCGTAAAATGAAACAAACAAACAAACAAAACAAAAAACCTTTACACCTATACATATATTTTTTCCCTAAAGTGCACGCAGATCTTGAAGCGCGCATACGCTTCTACGGACAGAAATTATGTTAGTTTCATGTTAGTGACAAATACGGTACCATATATGGAAGTACCGGACTATTTTCCACGTTGATTCCCATCTTAACTGTGCATTGCGTAACATTTGGAAACGGGAAGCAAAACTATTGAAGACGTGGCCACTTTTGCAAAAATCACATATGCATCCATCATTCCTGAACTTTATTTCTTTACAGTTATATTTCAATTTTTGAAATAACTGATTGAAGTTAAGTATACTGAAACTAGGTTTGTCTCAAAACATATAGGTATATGAGAATTATGTTGTGTTAACCTATAGCTCTTCAGCGCTTCTTATGTAAAATTCTTCCAAGTATAATTTCCAATAACCGTAAATTATACCATACCCAGACTATGGTATAATTTTCAGTTTTGAAGATCGAAGGAGTAAGTGTTTCTGGGCGGAGCTATAGGTTAAAACAGATACACCATTGGTGCGTTGACGATTTCTGGGTTTGCGTAAATTATACCATAATCACGTGACCTTTCTTATGCAACCTCACTCGACTTCGTCTCGTGAGGTTAAGGCATAAGAAAGGTCACGTGATTATGGTATAATTTACGCAAACCCAGAAATCGTCAACGCACCAATGGTATATCTATTACGTAGCTTACTGATGTCATGTAATTTGCTACTCGCAGCATGGGACAATGTGATATCTCATGACACCAATATCAAGTTTCCAACAAAATACAAAGCCACAGAAAGCTTGTATACAACATAATAGCCCGTGTGTATTGTTTGTCAACACTTGTATTTTATTTACTTTGAAATGAAGTATGAACAAACTAACTAACGCAAATTCGGTCAATGCGAACCGAAGGAGCTATTGAAACAAATTTAAAGTTTTTTAAAACTTAAGTAAGAATTATTATTGTTAAAGGGCATATACTAGTGATATCTTGATCATTTATATATCAAAATATTATCATACAATTCTACATTTTAACAATAATCGTGATATAAAACTTAACGCCAACTATGCTTGTCATGGAACAATATTCATCATGACATCTGTCATTGTGCTAGCACACACCTAGCTCAGGATCGTTTCCTGCACGCCTTATATTTCTACTAACACTGTCCCATTGTGGCTTTCTTGGTAATAATTTAATGTCAATATTGCCAACTACATAGACATCAACCGTAACATCTGTTTGAACTGTAGGCCCACCTCTTCGATGTGTCCAAATCCGCCCATCTTTGTATTGAAGAAAAGGATTATCCGTCAGATCTATCTCTTTACACATCTCTTCGCACCAAATAGCTAGTGGATCTGCTGCACGAACAAGAACAAGTCTAACATACTGGGCGTTCCTGTAATAATACGCACACTCAAAGAATAACTGCGGGTCTGTTATAACTGGTTCCTCTTCAGGTTTAGGTAACTTATGTTTTAAGTAACACTCTTTCTGTCGCCTGTTAATAGGTCTGTCTTTCTTCTTCTTATCTCTACTAATTTTACTTTTCTTTGAACCTGGTTTATATTTAGACCCATTTTCTTCGTCACTAGAAGCATCCCAGCGGTTCTCGTGATCATATACTTCTGGCTCTTTTATTTCCGTGCTCAAGTAAGTCATGAAGTCGTTCACTTTAAACAATGCCCTCTGAGATCCATATGGTGACTTAGTAGGAAGATCTTTGGATGACACTGCAAACCAAGTTCCGATCAGACCTTTGTAACTCGCCAATGGAGATAGTGCTGGCATATCTGTAGGAAAACCAACTATGACACCATTTTCAACAATATCAGTTTTAGCCTTTATAGAGGTACAATGATAAAAGAAATGTATTTCCTCTTTTTTATTCATCTTAACTTTCTCCAACAGTTCCTGCCAGTGCTCATCCAGTGTATCCTTCGTTAAACCTGGTACACCCCATTCTTTACGATCTTCGTGATCTGCCATTTTAACATTAAGATGAATTTAAAATAATTCGAATCGAAAGTTGATTTTTATTCTACTTCCTGTTAAAATACTACTTCCCGTTAAAGAACACTATGTAAACTGGTACTGTGTGTCTATATTTTATCGGAAATTAAACACTAAGGTTATCAATTGAATAATAAAATTAGTCAATACCTAACTTGATCGATTTTGAACACTGCGTTCGACGACTTAATGTTTATCAAAACTGATTATCGACAATACAAGATACGACTTGTTGTATGTTTAGTATGACATTATATTATCTTTATATCCAAAACATGATACATGTACTTTTGACATTATCATTTGATTACACATTATACAGAGGAAGTTTAAACGGTTATATGACATTTGTTTTTAACCAATAACTTCAAAACTCCATTTGTGAAAAATGGCCGTTTTCATTGAAAAGTCTCCCGTTAAAAGTTCAAATTGCCATAAAACTATAAAAACTGCTTCAATTCTTATCAAACTTGGCACAAATGTTGACTGGACCATTGCCTTTGTAACAACATGCTCAGGCTTAAATTTCCTGTTACCATGGCAACGAGGGGACATCAAAATTGCCAAAAAATCACTATTTTGCGTTGATTTTTTTTCATCAAAATTGATTTCAAAGTGCTGCAACTTTTCAATGGATTGAGATAGAGTCAAATGCTTTTCAGCGTTGGTTAAACGTTACCTAATGATCGATCTGGGGTCATTTTTAAGGCTCTCACAAGTCCAAAAAATCTTGGCAGGACACATTTCTTTCAGTATTTGAGGCCTAAAAGAAGGGGGGGGGGGGGTCGAAAGTGCGTTGTTTCGCGTATGTATAAGGTAAAGGGTTAAATGTTACATTTAACCGTTTTGATTGATAACTTTGACACTAGCATTTGGAACTTCACCGAGCGACCTAGGTCTATGTCTACCTTTCTCTTTAAATTAAAAAAAATAAAATAAACGCATACATTAATAAGAACTGTCGGAGGACAGCAACGCGTGACTATTCGTAAAAGTTGTCACAAGGGTGTTTCATTGAGTAAAATAATGCTTACCTATATGAATAAATTGTCCGAAAAAGGTACAAAGGCTTGTTATTAAGATGTTTTATCGAGTAAATCACTGAATGCATAAAATTGCCCCCCCCCCCAAAAAAAAAAGCACAAACCCTTCAGTAGTTATGGAGATACCAGCTTACTAGCAAAAACTTTACCAAGAATTTCTTGCCGAAAAAGGGACATTATTATGCAAAAAAGCAAATCAGAGTTATGGGACTTGTGCCAATCATGTTAGATAATCACATAGGTGTGTGAAGTTTGCATAGTTTAAGTTTATGCTAACTTTCATGAAACTCTTGAAAATGTGTTTAAGATCAAAATATTGTTAAGTGAACAAAGGAAGTAATAAACACATTGTAAACGACACTTACAATCCATCTAAATTACCAAAAAGAGGTAAAAATATTCATTTATTTATTTATTTATAAACAAAAACTCATGGTCCTTAAGGACATAAGAGTGAACAATCAAACAATACAAATAATTATACAAACATGGCATAGAAGTAATTTAAATTATCCCTTACTGCGTTAGTAACGCAGTAGAATTATGGTGATTGATAATGCAAAACCCAATCTTAAATCGCACATAACATGCAAATCAATAACTGATTCTTGAATCTCTTTACTTTTCTAAAAATCTGAATACATTTTTTTTTCAAGTTTGATTTTCTTGAAATATTTTGGCTCATCTGGAGGCGTGCAGCTTTAACTCATTCTATTTCCTTATCCTTTGTTTACAAATAAATATTATTTACCTCAAAGATGTAAATTGAATTAATTTTGTTTTCTTCGAATTTCCAATACGCTTTACCCAATGGCGGAGCCTGAATAATGCATCTCATTATAATATTCTCATGTTCTAAGTGACGTCACCGCGGACGTCGACACTTCCGGTGCGACTGCATTGGTATGCAAGAAAGTTGGATACTGAATAAAGAAATGTAGAAAGGAAGTCTAATAAAAAGAAACATTGCAATGTCAGTTACATATGAACTATTTTATAAATGTTGAACACTTTCATAAGAGATAAAGTAGACAGATTTTATAATTTTCAGTATTTCAAATACTCATAAAAAAACAACAAAAGAATTGTATCATTTGGATAATCTTAAAATGTTGTTTGAAAATAAGATAATCAAACTCTGGTATGACCATCCTAATGCGGAAGAGTATTTAAATAGGCTCGAACTACTGTAAACTGCATTGACATTTAGGGCCGTGGGTTCAACCCCATAAAGATTTCTTTTTTTTTTCTTTCTGTTTTTTCCTTTTAATATTATTAATGTATCTCTCATATGCTTTCGAAAGAAAAGGGTGTTTAATTTTGTTTAATTGTTTAGGTATTTATTGGCTAAATAACGATTAATCGTACAACAAATATTGTACGTGATAATTTCAAAGTCTCAAAGCTACAAGTTAAAAGTATTTAATTATTTACAAAATCAAGCAATATATTTTGAGAAAATTGAGAGAAACTTATAACAGCCGCTCATTTTGGTTTAGAAAAGTGTAGTTAGCGAAACTCTGTCATTTATTTTCTTTGTTTGTTTTGTTTTTCTTTTAGTTCAGTGTTGTTACTATAATACAAATCAAGTTTTGTTTTTTAACGTCTTTATTTGATCTTTGATCTCATTATTATTATTGTGATTTACATGTCATTTAACATGACCCTTGATTGGAAATAAAAGTTATCATTTTCTATTCTAATCTATTTTATTCTATTCTGTTTTATTCTATTCTATTTCATTCTATTCTATTCTTTTGGTAAATTTTAGGGATTGATTTAATTACGCTCTGGTCAAACTTATGTTAAAAGGGTGGGGTAGGTTAACTTAATACATTTTGAGTAGAAACAATCATTTTGCTTGTGTGGATTGTTAGCTGAATGTTATTATTTGTTTCTTAACAATAATTAATGGATAAAATAGGTTCATCATTTCTTAAAAAGGGCGCTCCTAACATCCAAGCTGAAGTTCAGAAAAATGACCATAACTCGTTTTCTGTACGGTAAAGTTTGTTTAAAATTTTGCATTGCAAATAGGGTGTCCTTTAAGGTATATATCTGACCTATGTCGTCAAGTTTTCAGTTCATAATAGTGCCCGTTAGGGTTGTCATACCTTAATTAAATGACGTTCAGTTTTGACGCCACTCACCTCCGTGGATGTATATTTTGCTGTGTGCCTTGATTCATTCGTGGGTCTTCATTAATATAAACAAATTGTTCGCGTAGTTTTACTCAGTTTGTGAAACGGCTATGCTCATCTTTATTTTGGTTCAATCTATTCAAAGGGACTTTAATAATTGAGCAACCAATATTACATGGCCTGGTCAGACTGCATGGATGTAGGTACTCGTGGGCAAGGGCCAACCACGTATGCATGGAATGTCAACCGATGTATTCCTAAAGTATTCCTTTAGCAGTAAAGCTGAAAACAAAAAACAAAAACAATATGATCTTGACAGTGAGTAAATCAAAATCGAAAAAAATAATGTAATACATCGGGGATAAATTATTCTCAGTTGAAATCACCATTTAGGACTTACTTTTAGTTAACACCAATTAGGTCGATTGTGTTGGAAGCTATAAGTTTATTGAAACACTCTCGAATCCGTTCCTGGAACCAACCAGTACTAGGCAATGAATGTAAATTTTCTAGCTCAAGGAAACAACGGCTTGTCCATGACAGGGTTTGAATCCACACGGTCAGAAATCCTTAGATTACTAGTCCGACGCGTTAACCAGTCAGCCACGCCGTCGCTTACTTTTAAAATATACTATGCTCAAAAATATTGATAATTGCCCTTAGTTTATAAATATAAAATAAACTCACAAAAGTAGATATGTAAAGTTTCAGTAGATATGTTATGTTTCAAGTTCTACGCACTATAGGTGGTCACAATATGAATGCATGTATTTTATAGTGTCATTAAAAAACTGGCAGTTTTTCTTAAAAAGGAACAACTTTAATTTACACGTAAAAGGCAATGCAGCTTCCCATGCATAATTTATTAATTCTTTTATTCAAATTAGACATATTCAGTGAGAATTTCATAAATTTCAATAAATTTCTGTGATTAAAATAATTTACTCAAGGATGATGAGCATAGTGCATCTGAAAATAAGCAAGTTAAACAGAAAAAACATATATATATCTTTATCAAAATACCGTATATTAATCTACATGTATTTTATAAAATCAAAAGTAGAAAGGGATAACTCTTAAATGCAAATAAACATCTGAAAATTGTGTTATCTTTCTTTAATGTCTTAACAAGAAAGATAAAAAACCTTGAATATATAATTAAACTATAAAGAAGAAATATGATCGACAGCGAAATAAAAGAAATAAGATATTTCTTAATCCATGTGAAAAAAAAATTAGTTTCTACAAATGTTGCATTTAAATTCTAATTCAAAGTAAAGCTAGAACAATGTTTTTCGTATATTTGATTAATTTTAAAAAATAAAATTTAGAACCTGTTAATAAAATATCCCGATTATTTTTTTTACAAAGTTATCATTGTAACTTTGAACCATTTGTCATTCTAACGCGGCGGCATTATTTCTAGTAATACACCAGATTCCACAGATTCTCTCAATATGCTTTAAAAGTCTCAGCACGAAATTAAAATTATTTTTAAAACATTTTACATGGACTTTTTTTTTCTCAAGAAATCAGTAAATATACAGAAAGTAATTATAAAACAGACAGCACGTTCTGTATCCGCCAGAAATATCAGTGGTGCACATATGCTCGAAAGATGATTAATAAAGATTATTTTCATGTCTCTTTTTTATTTAGCTGTTGAAGATGCGTATCAGTACGCCTCTATGGTAGTAGTAAAAGAGTGTAGATGCTGAAAAAACTCGTGAAATGATTTCTGTGCGGGTAATCAGAAATGTCAGAATGTTAGAGTAACTGCATCACTTACATGCGGGGGGATTACTAAAACTTGGCTAATAGTCGTGTTCTACACCGTGTTCACATAGGTACGGAGAGAAATGGATGTTATTGTAAGAATAAGTGCCTCGGCTGACAAAAACTTGGAATTATCTGTGAAATAAACAGAAGGTTATTTCATAGGGCTAATAAAACACAAATATTCGCTTTTATTTATTTATTTGATGGAATAGAAATTCTTAACGAATATACCGGAAATTAAATTTTGATTTGTACCGCATATATAGTTAAAGTTTATTTGTTTTATGTGCATCCACGATGTCCGCAGATCTTGATAATCAACCGTATGATAATGTGGAGTTTCCTATACGGAGACCCGCACCTGGAACCCAAGGGGGCTGGATTAGTCCAAACATGACCCAAGCCCAAAGAGACCATTTGGTGATGGGTTCTGCCACCAAAGAGAGGACACACACACTGGCACCAGTTGTTGAAAGTGGGACGGCAGAAGAAGAAGGAGAGGAATCAGAGATTAAGGTCGAAGATCAAAGACAAAAGATCGGCACTCCAACAACTTATACAGCCGGTTCTACAGCGTCTTCACAATTCAATAACGTAAGTTATAGTTGAAAAACAGTATTATCTTCATTAGTATTGGTGTCATCATATAAATTAATCTAATATTTTAGATAACTTAAGTGTATTAGTTATAATATTGTTCCCGACATCATCATCTCCATCATCATCATCGTCATCGTCATTATCATTAACCGGAAAATTTTCAAAATATTTATAATTTTTTCACCAGGATTATTTATTTATTAAACAGAAGTGTGTTTTCGTTTATCTTCAGTTGGTCTGCATCTTACTTATTTTATACCTAATTCTCACAAATGTGTTTCCACTAAATATAGTTTTAATACTTAACTTTAATAATGAAATTTGAGAATGATTTCTTTCCTTTACTGGATGTTGCATTAAAATGACCACATTAACATAATTGCATAGGTAATGTAATTGTTGGTATACCAGGTGTTTAATATATCCAATACTATCTCATCAGGTCAATATATCTGATGCATTATACAGTCACTCGCTAAGTTAGACAATACTTTTCATCTTTTACATTTATCAAAATATGTAATCTGTTAATAATCACAAATATTATATCATTTGATCAATATATTTTATGACATGGACTCTTAGTGTTTTATGAAGAACAAATCCCAGCACTTGTCCCATTAAAATGTATTTTACATATTTGTAATGCCAAAGCGTATTCATAAGATATATCATGTCTTCGAGTTAAATTGGAAAGTTGACTTCCACTCCTATTTCGCTGTATAATGCTACAAGGTGAAGTTATTTAACTACAAGGTATCGAGGTATATATTGTATAGATAAGTATATACAGTGGGGGAAGTTTATCACCTGCAGAAACCATTATAAAGATGATATCTTACCTTAGATATTCACAATGCACTCATTCTGTCTGTAAATATTTGTTGTAATGATAAAGGAAGATTCTTAAAGCTCCAGTCTTTAACTGAATAAAATTCTGATAAATTTGATACACATTTTGAAAAATATGATTAATCAAGGGCTAGTAAATTTCTGAAATCCGTATAACAATTATATAAATTTTATCTATATGTAAGGTATATGTTAGATATATGTCTTATGTATTTGTCATGTATATGTCAGGTATATGTCACAGGTTTGGTAATATCTCCTTTCAGTTTCTTGCAATTTTACTACAATTCCTTTTCTGTATGAATGTATTTATGTATATATATGCTATTTTCATAAGCGCATATTGAAAAGCGCGATTACTTGACCAGCTCCTATCTGCTAATTTAACAGAATTAGCAAAACATCTTTTGTCGTTTTCATTGCATAGTCTTTAAAATGAAATATACGTCTTGATTCAATACACATTTTTTTTCATTTGAATACGACAAGAACATTTAGTTAATTCTAGGTTAACTTTAAATTTACCCCAACTGAACATCAAAACCTCTTCGTATTTCGATGGACGCTGTTATTGCTATAAAGTAAAAGCAATAAACTCCGACAGAGGAATGACAAAAAGGTGTCGGAGTTTGAGTAATGTGTAGTTTTGTTTGGCAAAATTACATCTGGAGCTAATAGTAAATGCTCAAGAATAGTGAAGAAGTCAATTACACAGGTGATTTTAATACAATAAATGTGTTAATATACCTTTACCAGTTATAATAGTACTTCACTAAACTCATGGCATTTTCTATTTCTTTTCTCACGAACGTTTATCTGATTCTTTTTGATAACTGCTGTAAATTTCTTTAGATAATTAGAAAACTTAATCGTTTCGAACTTCTTGTTTATAGACATAACCTGAACATTCAGCACAGCAGGTAATTGTTATCAACAAGACATCTTATTTTTTATCCGACGATATTTTCACAATGAACTTTAGAAATGTTAGGTTGTATCCAGTAAAGATAAGAAAGTTTGAAGAATGTTTTTAACAGAGACTGTTTCTATGACCATTTTGAAAATGCACGAAATGCGAAAAAAAAACTAGCAAAAAGATAAGATGAAATTAACAATCAGAAACTCATAACCATGGCAAAAGCAATTCTACTTCCAATTAAAGAAACATTTTTTGATTTAAACATATTTTATTGCTCTTTTTTTTTACACATTTATAACATTATATTATCATAGTATCAATACAAAAGTAGCAAAAGGGTTGAACCACGAGTTCTTACAACATCAGCAAACGGTTCTTCCCTGATATATTGAATTATCTAATAATAATAAGACAGTTACAAACCAAAATGTATGATAGTAGAGCAATTAGGGAAAAATGCACAAGGAGAAAGAAGAAGAAAAGCATTACATAAAAGGAAAAAAAAAAAAAAAAAAAGGGGGATAGAGTTCAGTAAGTAGGGATATCAATTAATCGTGGCAAGTAGTACAGATAATATAAAAAATTAAGATTCAAATCTACACGATAATTTAATAAATAATTGTACCTTATCAAAAATAAATAAGTTATTCTCATCAGAAAGAGATTCTTTTCCAAACAAAAGGGTCTTTACGCTTAAAGGATGGAAAACTGCGAGTTGAGCGGAATAACTGCACTCTTATTTCGTTATATTTGGGACATTTTAAAAAAGTAATGTTCGGCATCTTCAATACTGGATGTACAGTAGCTACAAAGTGAGTTATCTCGTAGATGATTTTTACAAAGATCCGCATTAAGATTACTACATTCGTTTCTAATACGTGCATGGTAAACAGATAAACTTCGATCTCCGTATACAAAATATTTAGGAAAACAGTATGTGGTTTATAAATTTCTTTGAGACGAGATTTAAAAATATTAAGAGAAGCCGCATGTCTAATATGATCATCCAAATTGTTCCATAACTCTATGGATGAAGGAATGAAAGATTTTGCGAATATTTGTGTTCTCCGTGCGATTGTCACATAGTTGTTATCATTTCGGAGGAAGTATGGAGTAGAATTAGCGACCTTTTTGGGAAAAATTTAGTAAGTATTTGGGAACATTTTTTTTAGGGTTTTGAAAAACTATTATTTTTTTTTGCAAAATTTTCTATCCGAAAAAGATCCCCACCCAAATTTTCTCAAAAGAAACGGCTATAATACCATCTAGAGGCCTTTGGACAACACCCCGTGTAAAATTGATTTTTCAAGAGAATGTTTATATTTCATACAGCCATCCCAAAAACAGGGGAGGATTTTTCAATTTGGCGCATATATGATAAAAAAATTTGATTAATGATTTCGTTTGAGTTTAAATTTCAATGATTCATTGAGTTAAACTTTAAACTGATGTCATAATATTATTAATTTTTTCTGCCATTTTCCATTTTTCAAATTAAGCCCAAGATTTTTATCGTTTTTTACATAAGAAATTGGGTTTTTTTCAAAAAAAGAAAAGGGGGTTTCCATCATTTAAGGAAAAAAAACATTACTTCTGTTTTATCTGGATTAAATTTAATTAACCACTTATGGGACCATTCTTGAAGAGTATGTAGATCGGTATTTAATGTGTTTTCTATAAAATTCATATTGCTAGAGGAAATCGACAACGAACTATCATCTGCAAAGAGGGGGTTATGCTTAATAGATTATCCGCAATATCATTAACGTAGATTAGAAATAGTAACGGACCCAGGACTGATCCCTGGGGAACGCCCGCAGTAGTTATTTTCTCACTTGAGAAAGTTGAATTTTACAAAAACTTTTTGGTGCCGATTTAAAAGATAGTTGCTCAACCAATTTAATATATCGCCATCAATACCGTATTGCCGCAATTTAAATATAAGCCCTTTGTGCCATACCCTATCGAATGCTTTCGAAATGTCACAAAAATATCATACATGTAGATTGTTTTTTGTCAAAGGCTTGAGTAATTTGATGATAAATATCAATAAGTTGAAAAAACGGTGGAATGACCCGGTAAAAAACCCAGACTGTTGGTGATATATAAGATTATTAACATGTAAATGATTATAAATGTGCTTAAAAACAATTCGCTCAAATACTTTACCTACACACTTATTAGAGAAATGGGTCTATAATTCATAGGCATGTTTTTACTGCCCTTTTTTATATATTGGCATTACAACTGCTGATTTCATGAATTAGGGTAAATATTTTCGACTAGAGATCTGTTAAATAAAATACCTAGTGGAGCACAGACAGAATATCTTGTTTCTTTTAGCATTGTATGACTAATTTCATCTGGTCCACTTGCTTTATTTGTAATTAACGTTATTAAGATATCACTTATTTCCTGATCGCTTATTTGTAAACTAGAAAATTTGACATTACTTTTAGAAACAAAATCTGGTAGGGACGAATGGGTGTCGTCTACAGTTGAGACTGAAACAAAATAATCGTTAAGACAATTTGCTTTTTCTAGATCGGTGAAGAAGTAAGTTTTGCCAGGCGAATTTTCTATGTAAAGTGGGGGAATACTCTCACAACCTTTGTTTTCTTTAATTAACATTTTTTACGGTTTTCCAATATTGCCTGGGATTATTACAATTAAGATCAGATATAGAAAGTTCTAAGTTATTATAAAACTTCTCCTTTGCATGTTTAATCATATTGCTCACTTTATTTCTATACCGTTTGTATATTAACCAGTCAGATTCTTTATTTTGATCTAATTGCTTTACATTTCTGTCTATCCCCGTTTACGACTCATATTTCTTATTACTGAATCATACCATGGTTTATCCTTAGGCCTTATTGTGATGATATTTGTAGGTATACATTGTTGAGCTAAATTATGGAACCTTTTTGTAAACAAGTCACAGGCTTCGTCAATAGTATTTAAATTTAGAAAAAGACCAATCAGTTGTGTTAATTAATTCATTAAACTTTACAAAATCCGCTCGTTTGTAGTTCCATATACGTCTCTTATAAGGTATAGAGGGTAAATGGGAAGATTTAATAAATACATACGTTCCAAAATGGTCACTTATTTCTTTTGGAGTGCAATGAATTCCTGACGTTAAAACAGTTAAATTATTTTGAAATTACTATTGGATCTAATAGGGTTGATGTTCGAGCAGTAACACGTGTTGGATCAGTAATAATATTACGCATACCATTTAATAATAAGATATTTCGAAGATTATAATTACTCGAATTTAGTTGGTCTTCGTTTATATCACCAAAAATTGTTATGTTTGGACAAAGTTCAAAGGCCTTTTCTATACACAAGTTCATTTTATCCCAATAATCATTAGTAAAATTTTGAGGTCGATATGTGTAGTACATATCAAAATTCTTTCTTGCGTTTTTCTTATTTCAACCCAAACAGACTCTTCAAAAAAGTTTCGAGATCATTTAGTCTTTTTGAGATAAATTTATCAGATACATATATAAGCATTCCGGCAGAATATGAATTACCGTCTTTTCTATACAAATTACTATATCCGTCTAGAGAAATTGAAGAGTCAGTGACATTATTACTTAAGTGAGTTTCTGTGAAGCATAAAATATCGTAGTCTAGCCAATTATCAGAAATGAAATTCATTTTGTTGCGAATGCTTCGTATATTTTGGTGAAATATGGAAATACAGGTTTGAATTTGTATCTCACTATCAGGGCCAGGATTTATTTCTACATCTCCGCATAACATTATCTTTAAAAACATAAAATTTGAACTGAAATTGGTTTCGCATAACGAACTATTTGTGTCGCGGGTGGTCTTTAAGTAGGCTCTTTTACTGTTATTTAAATGATAAAATTTCTTATAAAAGAATGAGCAGACCAGAATGTAGCCATATTTGTAACGAGCGAAATATCAACCTAAATAATTTTGCACAAAAATGAAACAGTACGAATTTCTCACGATAAGAAACAGAGTTACGTTCTGAACTTATTGCCACACAAATTAAATAATCCGATTGCCGCCCGATATGAATTTAGGCAATTACCCATTTGGATATTAAAGAAACATTGTCAGATTGAGGGCGTGTTTATGTTGCACGTGCAAGTGTGTCCATATTTAACCTCATATCATTCAGATACATGCTTCACCGAGATAAATTTGCATTTTGAAATAAATATACCAATATGTGACATCATTAATGATTCAGGCTTCATTCATGTAATGTGATGATAGTGAAAATCTCTATGCTCAATTACTTTTAAACATGTATATTATACATGCATTTATGCAATCGATTAAAATAAACAAAATAAAGCAAATGTTAATATATACATAATATGCTAGATGTTGAAATTAGTTAAACATCATACAAACACAAGGCATGTGAAAATAGAATAAGGAAGAGAAAGTTAACATCTGTTTAAATCATTATGCAGGTGAAAACTTATCGTAAAAATTTACCAGTGAAAAGTCAGGTCTATTTTCATATGGTTGGTATCCACAAAATCCAGAAAGCTTACAGACTGAAATAATTGACCTTGTATATGTATTTTACAAAATTATGTACACATTTTTAATAGCATTACTTAACTTTCTTCATATATATATTTTTTCAGAAAGCGTATTTTAATGTTATAATTGTACGAATAAACGACTTTTTATACAAAGTCTCAGTAAACATTTTGAAAGTTTACATATCTATGAGTTTACCGTATATTAAATGTTAGGAAATAAATGCACATTGCAGATTTTTCTTAATTAAACAAAAGATTTACCCTCGATGCATTATATCTTCACATTATTTTAATTTTCAATGCGTTGTAGTATAATAATGCACTTTTTTCGTTTATGCGTTGTAATTTACCATTCAGTTATTATATATTACTGCGAATTTGAACTCGAACAATGTATTATTCTACAACAACGAACTAAATATTGGTACACAGTATTAAAAAAAGGCAATTTTTCGAATCAGGTATTTTAGTGTTGAATTATAATTTTAAACTCCTGTTGCTCATAAGTAATTGATTGACCAATTAGCATTTAATTGATTGACATTTATTCCTCATTAAAATGTCTATTATCTCCCTACCAACCTGTGAGTTAATGAAGCATTCTATACACCAGTAAACTCTGTTAGCAATTAGGTACAGAGCAGCAAAACTTAGGTATTATAAACAATAGAATATAGCCAATGATTATAAACACCACATTGTTTTTCCACTAAAATAGAAACACAATTTCTGACTCTGTAGACAAAAATAACTTTGTTAGTATGTTTGTGGAAAGTAGGTTATAAAATATGAATTATTACCAGAATAATTTGTGATATAAAATATCGTTAATTCAAAGGCTTTGTACTCCTCTGCACTTGATCAAAGTTAAAATTTTACAAGTTGAAACCAAAATCTAACTACATGTATAAACACTTTTCGTTTTGTAATTATAAACGTATGATAACAACTGTCCTCTCTTTATTCAGTTATGTTCAAAATCTTTGTTGAAATCTCTGTCCAAATCTTAACGAAATCAATAAATGTTATAAATTGTATCACATGACATTTTAGGTTCGTATCTTTAACAAACCGTCTTAAACATGAATATATGTTAAAAAAAATTAGCTAACTATTTCCAGATGTCTCATGAAAACATCTGTTTACTTACTTTACTAACAACGTTTCTGTTGCATTTTGAAATATCATTTAAAATTATAGTTTACGTCAATTGAAATGCTGTCATAGAAATGACGAACAAAATGCAATATTCAATTCAATCATTAACATATGTATACATTAGATTCTGGTTTGTATTCTCTGAAACGTAACATGTGTATAAATCTCATCGTATATAAAGATGAAACTTTTAAAAACATCTAGAGTTTAGATTAATGTAAACTCAAATCTTTATAGCACTTTATAATGTTTAGTCTGGAAACTCAAATATTTGTTACAGTTAGTGCAAATGTGCATGTGTATTTGTGAAAAGGAAAAAAAAGAATTTGTGTTACACATAACTTGTCAAGCAGGAGACGCTTGATAATTGTACGAATTAAAGCGGTTTCTTTCTTGTCTTTTTTGAAATAATGTTCAAGTATTATAAAAAAGTAAATGAGGAACGCCAGAATGTTTCTATATAACAGTGATAATAAACATACCTGACGTTTTGTAAAACACGTATGATATCTAGGTATATATAGAGAGACGGCAATTATCATGTGGCACCACACGTCTACCAGTGTAATTACAACGTTCATATTTTATGATAGTAAGTTGTTTATGTACCCTTATAATTATCTCAATGTCTTACCCCTACATTAATAAATATTGTACAAGAATGCTACACCATACAACAAGTACACTACAGTCTATTGTTTTAGATCAATGCTATAGAAGCACAAGCTGGTTATCATTCGAATTTTGTTTCCAAATTACACTATAGATCATCTATAGTTGTTTTTTTAAATGCGTATCTTTGCGTTTATATAAAATCAAATATAAGAATACATAATTAGATTTAAATTGAATACATACATTGCTTTAATTGTTGTAGTTATTGTTATTTTTTACAGTAGCTAGTGACACAATCTTAAGTGAGGTTTATAAATTCTTCATGAATATATCAGATATCCCTAAATATACGAGTGTTATGTAGAGAACTGATTAGATAAAATGATATATAACTGTTCAAAATGAGTTTTTCTTAAGTATTACGCACGCTAAAGCTTACTGTACATTAAGTTTGCTTTGATTTTCTTTCCCCACAAATTTTGTATTACTCTCTGAAGAAGAATTTAGCAATACATATGATGCACATCTTTTTAAAGATGTTTTTTCCCGATACATTGTGTATTCTGACGTGGTGATAAATTTGTATCATTTTTTTTTACTTGCTTGGGTCTTTATTTAAAAATTAATATTGGATAAACAATAGTAATTATACGTGTTGATGTAGAATTATCAGCACCCGTTCATTAGGTCATATATAGCTTAACACATATAATAAGAAAGTATATGAATATTTACCATAACAAATCAACTACGTTATAATTATGCACACCTGTATATAGCATACCTGTACAGTTTTCTCTGACCTTAAAGACATTTATTTATCTAAATGAACTAAAACAATCTGTCAGTATTCTCAGGAATGAGACTGTTATCAAAATTACTTCATTATGTTTCCAAAACTGTAGATAAGATGTGTCTGCAAGTCTGCAGTATTGTCTGAACGTATTTGAGAACGATGTATACAACTTCTTAATTCTTTCTGAGTCAAGTCAGAAGAAACGATTATGTACGTTGGTACGAAAATATCAGTTTTCATAATTATTTAACTGCTAACAAGCATATTACAACAGTTGTCTTAGGTACGATAGAAAGTGTGTTTCTTTAACATAATGCTTTAAAAAGCCGTTTATAAATACACTATATAAATGAAGGCTGTCATTTACAAAAAGGCACCAATGATAACATAGCATGATAACAGCTGTTTCATTTTAATTTTGGATTTTACATGAAGAAAATTTATATTGATATAAATAACAAAAACAGCAATATATTTTAGTTTTCGTCAACGATAATTAATATCCAAAAGCAATATTTTATAGTTCTTACTCATTTGAATTAATTGTATCATAAAAATCGTTAGAAACTCATGCCCAACCCCCTTGCATATTACGTATGAAGACCTTTGATTACTTTTGGGTCTGGGAGATAAGATTTATATTTGTATTCATGCTATGCACGACGCTTGTTTAAATTTGCCTTACATTTACGTTCACGTTTAATGTTAAAAAGAATAATTAAAAAAAAAGTTATTCTAATTTCATGATAACTGTAGAATTTGAATTTGGTACCGCCATTACATGAAGTAAAAGCTAAACTGAAATCAATTCAAAACATCTATCAATTCCATGATATCATGAAACACGGGTAACTATATCACTGTATTCAATTATTTTCCACATTTTTGTGAAACATGAAAACAATCCCTTCGCATGAAGTAGCAGGTGAAACAACGTAATAAATTATCGTCTGCTAAACTGGCATCACTTCAACATAAGTTGATGAAGCAGTTAAAACATAAAAAGTAAACAAGCTATCAACAAGTGATGACACACTGAATGTGTATAATGGCAAGCAACAAAAAAATAAATAGAATTAAAGCATAATGCCGAGGGTTTATGCCTTTAGCAACTGATTTAATAATTGATAATTAAACAAATATGTTGCTTTTATCGATGAAATTTGTTTCACCTGTTTAAAAGATTTATTCAACTTTATAGTTCGTTTGAGGCTATATAACACCGCTTACATAATCATCTATTAAACACATTAATACTACGTGCATGTAATCATTCTAATTATCAAGCTATCAACAAAATAGTACTTGACTTCACAATAGTGTTTTATAATTTAGATCATGAATATTTAATGCGTTTAATAATCTTAACAATATAATATTAAAGTTTATTTGAATACCTATATTTTTGAACCAGATGTGAAAAGGGCAACATTTGTAAAAAACATTTGTAAACAAAAGATTGCACGACGGACTAACAAAAATGTTTTTGCGATACAATCATAACCTAACTGAGACCTATAATCACAAATATGCAACCATTTAAACATGCATCTCATAAATTACAAGTCTGAAGACATAACAAAATCCTATGTTGCATTAAGACTTACCTGAATTTTGGGAACATTAACGGTTTAATCTTCCAGGCATAATAAAAAAGAACATTTGAGAGGATGGATAGTATGCCACAAAATTCACGGTTAAATTTGAAAATGGCATGGTAACTAGGTGTAATAAAAGTCTTGTAGTCATATATGAGTTCGCCCGTTTAGCTCAAAAGGCAGAACTTTATAATCCAGGGGTCGTTGGTTATAGAAGCGTAATTTCTCCGGGACAACTGATCTCAGAGATTGAGTCTGGTATGTGTGATAATTGACTGTATTCGCATGTATATAATAATTCTTTTGATATCTCAATTGTTTGTCATAACGATCTCAGATTGATAACCTCTTGATAAAACGAACCCAACTACTGCATGGTCACTTGCAAAACTCGTTAAAATGAAACCATATCAAGTAAGTGTCAGAAGACTAACTTGATGAGAAATACATGCCTTTCAATATCGTTTGTAGTCGGCAACCAAAGCACTGGTAACTTTAGATTTGGTAACTTTAGTTACTTTGATCAGTTACAAAAACGTCTCCGGGATAGATCATTTGACTTGACTTGTTATTCTTGTGCTACCTTACTTCCGTCCATTGACAGACTACCACTACAGATAATTTATGTTGGAAACTAATGAAGAAGCAATCACGTTGAATAATTAGTGTATCTATCATCTTTGCTCAAATGATAGATGTTTCTTTGACTAGTAATTTCCGTGAACAATTAAGATAGGATTAAATACGCTCTATATTTTAAACAGTATCACAAACAACAAAATACTTTTTTCTGATTTTTTATTTGTTCCTTTTTTTACTGAACCACAAGATACCTATTCGCCTGGAATGGTAAGCTAGTACAAGATGGTTTTTTACTTATGTGACAGAGAGCAAGAAAACGCTGTCTTGTACAAGATATAGTCTTCGAATTTCAATTTCGACAAGTTATTGAGAATTATATAATGGAGAAATTACAAACACAATGTAATGTCGATTCTTGTACATCACTGATCTGCAGTCATATTAACCACATTTTGCAGTTCTGTCCATCATGATCTGAAAATAATTTCCAAAATATAATTTAACCAGTTCACTGACAGTTGACTGGCCTATCTATTATGTAATTACTCTGATAATTGGATTTGAGATCTGTGCAATGTTGTTTCAAAGGCAGTCATAATTTACCTAAATTATCACATATAAGTATATTATAGAAGGATATCTGGTTTCATTTATGTAACATTGGAATGAAGTTTATTATCAGAATGATATGAAACACGTGCAACGTACAGACATTCCTCATGATCAGAAGCTTCCACTTAATGTTGTCTATACTCGATGTTACTAAAGCAAACTGAAAAACTATAATTGCTTTTAAATCACTACTGTATCTTTAATTAATTGTATCTAATTTAAGAAAAACGTAGGTTTGATATAGAGTTTAAGTCAAGTACGAGTACTAAAACAATATTGATGTAGCCACTTTAAAATGTCTTTGAGACTATAGTTATGCCATTTGCACCATTGTACGTAGCTTTATATCTATCAATCCAATACTGTTAAATCCAATATTATCACACCAGTCTAGTAGATTTGCTGCATGTAAGAAATTCTAAAAAAAAACTTATTTCTTTGTTTGATACTGTAGTAACAATTAAAATATCAATATGTTAAATTGTTGTACTTGTAATTACTGAGGAGGCACAACACGTAACATATTCTATAGGAGTTTAAATTACAATAATAATATTCTAAACTTTACTTTATGCCATTTGAATATTTTACATATTTAGTGTAACGGAACCTTTGAGACTACCTGTTACTGCAATGTGGTTGACATGCTTATTGAACTATTACAATTAAAAAAGTGATGCCATGTGCCCCTAATTTCAGGTTAATCATGATGATACTATTATATAAAACTCTTTTCATCAACAGATTTACACACATAATTTTCACTTTTCCTTAAAAAAAACAACAGATATGTTGAAATAGAAAATAAATATGTTTCAATCAGTTACGTTTTTTCGGACAGAATACAAGTGTATACAGTACCCATTACGTCTTGTGCTTTAACGTGACATGCAACATGATTAAAAATTCTGATAACATGGTTATAAATTACTGTACTTATTCCTGATTCACGAAATTTTATCATCAGATATCATGTAAAAAGAAAATTTTCCTACGCAATTTCGATTATGAGCAATCATGGGAGAATATGAGGAATTCGGGAGTTACCGGCTTGTTGAAAGTTGAGTACTTTTTTACTCATTGCCTCCACAAATATGTGGCTCCAGTAATCGATAAAACATGCCATGATTTGAATATTATGTGGCTATGTTAGTTAATAAAACACATAATGGGGTTTGTACATTAAAAGTACTACAGGTTTAAAACTCCAGACCCAAATTAAAAACAACAACAACACAATATTGATAGAAAATCTAACAATAAAACCATATACATGTTGTATATTGCTGTAAAAACTTTAATGCCAATATTGCGAAAAAGAAATTCTTTGTGTCATGAACAAATTGTGCATACAAATAATATGAAGACATAAGTATAAAGCTTTTTAACTTGCAGGTAGATCTACAAACTTATTCCAACGTATAGTATATTCTGTTAAAATCCATTTAATCAAAGTAACATTCTAAGAATGACAAATTAGTTTTTGTAAGTTGTTATAAATTTTATATCCCTAATGTATATTTCAGATAAGATTTTTTGGCACTGGAATAAAAGTTATAGCGCAAAAAACATCATTACAGGATTCCAGACACAAAATGAATTCCGGGATTGTTTTCATCCTGAAGAAGTACGCCTAATGTGATTCAAATTTTAGTGAATGTTCAACAACAAGCATACAATTTATATATTAATAGCGCTTTCTTTGTCACCGTTATTCAACTTATATTTGTAATTAATCGACAACATTTCTTATTACACTTGTGTTAAAAGTTTAAAACATGAATGATTTCAAATGTACATACTTTCAGATATTGATTCACGTTGTATAATTTAAAACATTGGTACATACAGTATATGTTCCTTAATTTAATAAGTAAGCACAAAAGGAATGTATTGAATACCAATTTTCGCAGTACTACATTATCATTACGTGTTGTAGAGAGATTGTATTATATCATGTTCTGTAAACTGTATCTTCTCAAAGCATTATTGGGCGTTTTGAGAATTGTTCATTGTTAGATATAACAATCAGAATATAATCAATGTTATAGAACGGGGAAGACCCTTGAGATATCATATATTCAATAATGATATTATCTTAAATCTAACAGTTGGTGTTTTATCATTAATTTAATGGTAGAATATTTGCTGCAACTATAAGTCTATTCATCAATATAGAATGTAATACAAAGTAGTAGGAGAAATAATAGACACCTGGTGTGTTTATGCATTATGTTTAATAACACTTTAGATGTTAATGTTTATTTGAAGTGAGGTGCAATTTTGGTATGAATTGCACCTTTAGTGTTGTTTTATCAAAGGTTCTTGGAACAGAAACAACAAACAAATTGTCAGACATTTAATAAGTCGGTGTACCCGAAATAAATGTCGAATGATAGATAATAAACAGAACAGAACAGAATATAAAATAAATATAATATACAATATATTATAAAGTAGTAACAATTATCGGAATAGTCTAAGAAGTCTTATTCTGCATGCAGTATGATAAAATTGACAATATATATTATATTAGTACATTTTTGGTGTCGTTTTTTGGCAAATTAATATTAAAATCTCACTATATATTAATCAAACACTCCCGTGAAGTAAGCTAATGCATCGCACTTTGTGGAAATAAGTTATAAATTAAAAATGTACATTGATATCAATATTGGACAATGATTATTATTGGTGCTATGTTAGTTGCGCTGACTTTATAGTTCTTGAAGTCATTTATTATTACAATTTTACTTGAGACCACAAGGTTTAATGAGATGATCATGTAATCTTATCATGGGATCATCGGCCTTAAGATCGATGAACAGTAGAATTACAATCTAAAATGAACTTTTAAGTTAGTCTCGTTTAATTTACCTGTTCTACTGCACTGGGACACCTAGTTATAGACAATGCTCGCATTTTTATAAGCCGTGAAAACTGTGTAACCAAAGAACCGTGATGATATTTTGTCAAAACTGAAAACATAACGTACGAAATCATATATGCAAAATCTATATACAATAAAATGTGTACAAGGTAATGAACATTAAAAAAAAGATTTTTTCTACCTAATTATTACTGCACAGAACATTTTGTATATCCGAGTATTTGCTTGGATGAACAAGAACAACTTTATCCAGGGAACTAACCAAATACCCCTTATATTATATATTATATTAACAAATTATACCTTTACATTTCAAACAAATAGAGGATCCATATGTTCTTCCAATTACAATATACATATTTTTATTACGGAAACCAAATCATTATAATGTACTTGATAGAATACACGATAATCTTTACAATTATATCTGGATAGTTTTTCCTTCCTGGTTCACTTTTTATTAGCAGACATCAAGAGGTAATAAAATATATATTACTCTGATTGAAGTTTTGGTTACTTTTCATTTGTTTGACTGATTTATATACTGAGAAAACATTCACACATGTTATGAATAATTTGGGCATCATTTGAAAATGAACGCCGGCATTAGATAACAACCATTAATGTCATTTTACAAATAACGTCAAAAGACGTTTACGTTGTCAATGAAAAAGTAAATTACGAGGGTTGTTCGGAAAGTTTTGAGACAATATGATTTTCTCTGTTTTATGCATTATGTTTAATAACACTTTAGATGTTAATGTTTATTTGAAGTGAGGTGCAATTTTGGTATGAATTGCACCTTTAGTGTTGTTTTATCAAAGGTTCTTGGAACAGAAACAACAAACAAATTGTCAGACATTTAATAAGTCGGTGTACCCGAAATAAATGTCGAATGATAGATAATAATACAGAACAGAACAGAATATATAATAAATATAATATACAATATATTATAAAGTAGTAACAATTATCGGAATAGTCTAAGAAGTCTTATTCTGCATGCAGTATGATAAAATTGACAATATATATTATATTAGTACATTTTTGGTGTCGTTTTTTGGCAAATTAATATTAAAATCTCACTATATATTAATCAAACACTCCCGTGAAGTAAGCTAATGCATCGCACTTTGTGGAAATAAGTTATAAATTAAAAATGTACATTGATATCAATATTGGACAATGATTATTATTGGTGCTATGTTAGTTGCGCTGACTTTATAGTTCTTGAAGTCAATTATTATTATAATGTTACTGGAGACGACAAGGTTTAATGAGATGAACATGTAATCTCATCATGGGACCATCGGCTGGGCATTAAACCTTAAGATCGATGAACAGTAGAATTACAATCTGAAACGAACTTTTAAGTTAGTCTCGTTTAATTTACCTGTTCTACTGCACTGGAACACCTGGTTATAGACAATGCTCGCATTTTTATAAGCCGTGAAAACTGTGTAACCAAAGAACCGTGATGATAGTTTGTCAAAACTGAAAACATAACGTACGAAATCATATATGCAAAATCTATATACAATAAAATGTGTACAAGGTAATGAACATTAAAAAAAAGATTTTTTCTACCTAATTATTACTGCACAGAACATTTTGTATATCCGAGTATTTGCTTGGATGAACAAGAACAACTTTATCCAGGGAACTAACCAAATACCCCTTATATTATATATTATATTAACAAATTATACTGTTACATTTCAAACAAATAGAGGATCCATATGTTCTTCCAATTACAATATACATATTTTTATTACGGAAACCAAATCATTATAATGTACTTGATAGAATACACGATAATCTTTACAATTATATCTGGATAGTTTTTCCTTCCTGGTTCACTTTTTATTAGCAGACATCAAGAGGTAATAAAATATATATTACTCTGATTGAAGTTTTGGTTACTTTTCATTTGTTTGACTGATTTATATACTGAGAAAACATTCACACATGTTATGAATAATTTGGGCATCATTTGAAAATGAACGCCGGCATTAGATAACAACCATTAATGTCATTTTACAAATAACGTCAAAAGACGTTTACGTTGTCAATGAAAAAGTAAATTATTCTTGAAATGTTAAAAAGTAAATATGAAAAGATAACGATAAGCAAATTTCAGAAATTTTATATTTATTTCAAGAGCTAAAGAATTGAATATCTTAAAGAATTCAAAATGTCTATTTGAAAAATAGTGAATGGTGTTAAGTGTTGTTTTCTCATGCCGGCGTTCAATTTGTAATAGACACGAAAAAAGCAAAAACCGAAAACCTTACTTATACAAATATGGACACTGACTTCTAAAAGCTTTAAAAATATGATCAATGGAAATCTGAACTAAATAACAAGTAAACAGTACCAGGCCCTATAGTTGCTAACAAACGATAAATGCCAAAAATGGAACAAATTTAAACTATATGCTGTGAATTAATACATGCATGTATGCAAGTTGTATGTATTTATATTACATATACAATTTAATATACAGTAATATCAGCTATTACCAGCAGATAAACATCTTTATTTGAGGATTCATCTGACAAGAATTATTATAACCTGTTGTCTATTGCACACCTGTATTCTTTGCAATGGTCTTATATACGACCACAGACTCATTACTTTATCTCTACAAAAACTGAAAACATGCCAAAATGTACAAGATATATATTTGTTCACTTTGAAATAATTATAAAAGATAACACAACTGATAATATTGGGTGGTCTTTTTTCATATTTTGAATAATTCACATTAGTTGAAAAAATATTTTTACAAGTACAAGTTCTTATAAATACTATAAGTGAAACATCACGCACGCACTCAGGCACGCACGCGAGAATGCAATAACTTATATATAAGTACGCAAACCAAAATGACCATGCCGTAGGTATTGTTGTTTACACAATAAAATCTGCCTAATTGTGTACCGTCTAGTAAGTATAGTTCTAGAAGACATTGTTGTTGTATAATCAGCCTAATGAAGAAAAATAATAACGAATTAATCTATTTTCCCTTGTATATTCTAACATTTTCTGGGTGCAAGACAAACTGCTTTATCTTGAGTTTATATGAACACTTTAGAAAATAACAAATCCTAGGTCGTTTTAATCTTGTTGTTTATAAGTGATTTTTATTTTCTTCCGAATTGGCAAGGTCTTTGTAATCAACATGGCATCTTAAGAATTACAAATTAGTTTCTGGTAAATTGTTATGAATGTTTTACTCCTGATGCACTTAAATGATTCTTGGCAGAGAAAATCTAAGTCGTAAAAAGGCAAAAAAAAACACAACAACATTTTGAAAAACTGCTTTAACTCAGTATTGGTCCTGAAATTTAAATTAAACTAACTCTGCAAAAACCACCAATCCATATCCAGTAAACAAGTGTCACAATTATGTTTGTATAAATGGTTTTTGTTTTTTTTGTAATAAAGAAGCCAGTAACCGATTTTCTGTGTTTAATTGAAATTTACAAAAGTTATATTAACGTGAAAAGGAACGCGGACATTGAAATGAATTCCTATAAAAAGCGAATATAAATAGTTATCTTATATACATAACGAAATGTATGATATTTCTAAGTCGTGTAATTTGAAAAAAAAACATTTACGGCATATTCATGTTAACAGCATAAAATGAATGACAGTGTATAACAGATTCCCCGAGAGTCTTGAACAAAAGAAGAAAATTAAAAGACAAGGTTTGATTTTAACAAAAAGAAAAAAAAACTAATGATTAAAAAATGTGAAAAATAACAAAAATGAGCTAGGGCTTCTTAAACTATATGAATTACAAGAGAAATGACAAATGGTTATTCTTCATTCTTTCATGTCAGTCTCAAAAGATATTCCTATAAAGGTACCAGTTCTACTTTATGATGGAAACGTTACTACATTTTCAAAACATCAGCATTCTGTTTTATATGTGAGCCAAAGAAAGCAAAGTTGCTACAATGTTCTAACGCTGTTGTTTTTCTTTGGTAACATTCGCTGTTGTTTTTCTTTGATTACATACGCCGTTGGTTTTCTTTGGTTACATGTATGTTTACAATTCTATAATATACATATACTACCACAATGTATGAACATAATAGAGGTTATACCAACAAAACAAACACAATAACATGAGAGACAAACACAATGTTTTATAACAGTATAACACTTCTTACACATACAACACACACATTTACAATATCATTGTCTGACAGGTACTAATGATCTACCAATTATTGCTCTAAAATGTGAGGGTGTCCAACCATCGAAATGTTGATGAGAAACACACATTCATGTACAGTTATTTATTTACGTTCTCTACCCTATTCGAAGTCAATTAACCTGAAGCTATTTAAAATATTGTACAAGTACTTACAGATGCTTAAAGATCCCGTAACACAATTTTTTCATCGTTTTATTTCATAAATATGATGCTCAAATTAAGATTTGTCAATATTGTAAGTTCAAATAAGCCTTATTTATAAAGATATTACCCAATTTAACATTTCATGTAAATAAAGGGAGGTAATTAGAAAATTATTTTTTATAAATTCTAAATCAAAATTTCCTATAAGAAATGAATGCATGTAATTTATTGATTAAATATAAGGTGCACAAATATTTGCAGTACACGTTTTACATATTCTTTGATGTTTGAAAATTGTTTTATTTGCATAATTATATACATATAAATTTTTTTGCAAGTGTGGTAAACATACAGTAACTATATCAATCACAAAACATACAGGATCTTTAAAATGCAAATAAAACAATTTTCAAACATCAAAGAATATGTAAAACGTGTACTGCAAATATTTGTGCACCTTATATTTAATCAATAAATTACATGCATTCATTTCTTATAGGAAATTTTGATTTAGAATTTATAAAAAATAATTTTCTAATTACCTCCCTTTATTTACATGAAATGTTAAATTGGGTAATATCTTTATAAATAAGGCTTATTTGAACTTACAATATTGACAAATCTTAATTTGAGCATCATATTTATGAAATAAAACGATGAAAAAATTGTGTAACGGGATCTTTAAAGACTTTTAATAACTATTAATAACTTTTATCTAGGACGTGTTTATTAGGGTCTTTCAAATAGAAAGACAGTGTGTTTATCAAAGCAGTCTGAAAATCTGAAATTGAAGACTTTTATGTACATGCTTCAAAACTTTATGAACAGGGCATAATTACCAGGCAATTTCCTATCCAGCTCAGCTGATTGCTTATCTACAAGTATCAATGACGAACGCTGACGAATTTTGACTGAAGAAAGTTTAGGTTATGAGTATTTTTATGTTTTACACATGTATATTGTCAAAGTACAGTGCAGTGTTGAACACAAAATATACTTTACATAACTTTTCGTCTTAATTGCATTAATGATTTCATTGATATTCAAAAAGTACGTTTTATCTACATGCATAAACGTAATACAGTTGACATCTTGCTAAGCTTTAACACATTTTTTCACTTTAAACTTTTATTCTTTTTGAATAAATTGTAAGTTGCATTTATACAGTACAAGTTCGTTCACCGTACTACTGCAATATTTTATTCTGTCATTTATGTACATTAAACCAGGTAAATTACATAACTTGGCTTCATCTCAAACAACGACAACGGAATGTTAGCACTCATAATATACATGTATACATGTATATCTAATCATTGTTTTTGTTAACATTATATATTTCCTAGAAAATATGTGAGTGTAATGTTTTCGGGACATACAGTGGAATGTCACGGTTAGTATTTTTGTATCCGGTTGTTCGTTTGCTTTGATGCTATGACAAAGATATATTTTTTTCTGCTTTTGTATGTTTAAATATTCACTTCGAAATAACAGGCGCTCTTATACTTTCTTAACTAGTCGATACGTAGTAGGTAATACCATTGTATTGATGGACATTTTCCAGTTGTCTTGAAATGTATTCTAGGTAGTCATGCTTGGTGCAGGCCTTCTTTGTGAATGAAAATATCACATCATGATTCATCTGTGAAATGCATTGTATCTACCAATACACTGTATCTTAGAATTCGTTTTGAAATCATTGTTAATATGAAGTCGTCGGAAAATTAATAAATATATTTTCACGTAATTTCATATAATTGTGACAGAGTGACTGCAAAATGCACTGTATCTTAGAATAATCACTTGCAATCATCGTTAATGGGGTCGTCGGCACAGTAGTAAAAATATTTTCTTGAAATAGTATATCATTATATTGGATAGGACAAATAGATCAAAACCAACACAAATTTAGATATCATTATTTTGAAATTATCACTATTGAAATGATTTAGAACAAATCCCTGTCACATTCAAAAACTACACATATAAATTAATCCAATAGATTAACGTGATATAATGTGATGTAGAAAACTTAATTAAAAATGTTATATCTTCAAATTGTAGCATCACTGAAAGAAACTTTTAAACAACTGAAACTTATTCAGCCAATGAAAACGCTTGGAAAAAATTAAAGTCTTTTGCACTTATCTAATCTACACACACGACCATTTTCAAATGGTTGGTTAACAATGATAGATATCTTTATTCAAATAATTAGAGAAGTATGATTACATTAAAATAGTTTTGCAAATGAAATCAGTTTGCTTTTGCTACGAGTTTGAACTTGATATTGCGTTTATTGAGGTAACATTAGTTTGTCCAACCGCACTAAACGTTTTGTTTATATACAAATTACTTTGTACAAAACTTGGCAACGAGTTAGGGATGGAACATTAAGGATGATAGCGGTTTCGATGAATTGTTGTGGATCTTAACGACTGCTGTACTAATAAGATAAGATTCTTGGCATTAAAATGGCAGTCATAAAATGTTAGAGAACGAAAAAAACCCACCAGGAAACGAAACTGTTGTAATAATAATCTTTCAAGTATGCGTTAACTTTATAGACATATAAATCACGTTGTATGATCTAGGTATGTTATGTTATGATATAGTACTTTAATTTTATACTCTGTATATCATTTCATGTTCTGTGAAATGTTACATGTCGAGTTGTTCTATATAAATAGTAAGAGCATAGACCAGAAAGTTTGAAATTGCTGTCGTTATTGTTATATATAATAGCTTCTCTAAGAGTATTAAATAGTAACATAATAGTGTTTATGTGTAAACTATATTAAAACATTTTCAATTCTAAGATCAGCTTTCATTGTAAGACTACTTGTATCTCTGAATATATAATCAGAATAATGTAAAGATCAAAATACGTATCAAACATAATCATAGCTTCTACTACACTTACTTATTTGAAAACTCGAAATGCTAAGGAAGGAAAGTAGGAAGTGAACAGGAAATGTACAAAAAATGTAGCAACAGTGGTCATACGTTTCCGACCATTCAAAGCCTTAAGTATATATTATAATTAACATACATGCAAAGTTGCAAAATTAATCATGTCTGTAAACGTTCCCTCCCTCAATATGCATTTATCTCATATCCAAACTCTTCACAATAATGGTGAAGAAGAAACACAGTTTCATAGTTAATGTTGTTTTTCGGTACATCATCAAACAATTACTTGAAGCAGATCTTGCAAGAATGATAATTAAATACCAGGTGCAAATCTACAAATTCTGCACGTCTGTAACAGCGTAACTGTGGCCTTGGCTTGCATTGAGGAATTCAGACAACATTATCTAGATATCGGTTATCGTTTTCATATTTTAAAATTTCAGCAGCGTTACAGTAATGTTGAATCTGCAAATGTATGATAAACTGTTGGTCCTGATAAATAAAATTGCACATTTGTTTTGAGTTTCGTAGAGATATTTTAACTTTTTGAATAATTTAAAAGATCATCTTCAATTACATATAGATTTTACATTTTTATTTAACATCACAACAAAGTACTGTACAGACATATGACGTATAGTTTTATGATTTATTCGTTTCATCCAAGAATCCTTAACTCGTACATTGTGTAATTTGCAGTGCATATTCAAAATCCTTGAAAAGGATATCATACGCACTGATTTATATGAAGCGAATTAAGAAAGTGTTTATAAACCTGATATCATAGACTGATGTTTAATTCAAAGTTTACGGCAAAAATAACATAAAAATACTGATGTTTCCTTTGTTTTGATTTTAAAATAAAACAAGATGAAATGTAACTATGGGTGTAATTGAGGCCGACTTCTATATTTCTTTTGATACGAGCCTGATTGGTAGTTTATGTCCATTCCCAGACTCAAGCTGAAACGGTACTACATCAGATCATTCAATTAAAATGTTGTTTTTTATATTTCAGATGAATAATTCAAATAAAGTTATAACTACACCACCAAGGTCGACAAAAATGAATCACGTGACAACACCTTCAAAGGGCAACCAGTTACACATCACCACAGACAAGCAGTCTAATAAATCAGACACTTTCTCGCGCACAGTTACAAAGCCACCCCCATCGCCATCACGTGACAGTCGTATATCATTCGTTTCTGACCAATCAAATCCGCCAGAAGATTTTACTTGGAGCGCATTCACGCCAATGTCTCAAGATGTGTTCGAAAATGCATACAAAAGACATAAATATTTTTACAAATTTAGTGACAAAGTTTTGAAACAAGGAACAAAAATGAAGACCAATGTTTGGGACGTTCCAGGAAAACCAGGCGAAACTATGACATATGAACAGTTGCTTCAAGGTAATATATAAGAATAATAGATAGTCCAAGAGCTCTTTGAACATCTCCATGTATATCCCATTTTTATCTTTACAATATTGTATTCCGTATTTCTCTATTTTAAATTTAAAACGTATACTGTAAATAATAAATTCAAATCACAAATTTTAAATACAACTGTAGTATGTACAAAAAATATATAGAAATAAAGGTAAAACTCGTTAAATAAGGGTAACTTGTAAAAAATTGAGAACTATGAACATATATCATTATAGATTAACTTGTTTTGTCCGTTTCGGGTTGTCTAAGCGTATATTGGCAACACATGACGTTTCTCGGACACGTGTGGATTATGCCTAATTTTGTTATTTATGGGGCATGCATGTTGCTTCGAGGAATGTTCCATTTATACAACAACACGTGCATCGCCTACTAGTGGAAAAAATATTTAACACACTCATTCTTACTCTATTTAGGACATTGTTTTGCAAAGGTTAAATTATGTAAGCGTATTGGTACCAGCAATTCAAATGATTCATTATACGTGTTAAAAATGAGGTCATATGTTAAAAATGAGGTCATATAGATATGAATAATTTTATTGAACAAAAGGCAAATGCCTGTGAGTACATATCAACAAGTACACGAACCACGAACACGAACCATCCGTTCATTATGTTGGTTATTTTTCATTATTTATCAAGTACTGTGACGTGACTTCTTTTATAATTTTTGTACCCCATACTAATATAATGAAAAATCTGCTTATAATAATGCCGATGACCTCTATATCACAAAACGCTGACATTGAAATAATCTGATTAGCACTCTTATGTTAAGAAATACTTTTACAAAATATTCAATAAAAAATTATGATTTTCCTCTTAAACTTCAAGTATGCAATAAAATATAATATTTTCTTGATTTTGCCTTCAGTAAAAGTGCAAACTATATTTCAAAATCCATTGAAATAGTGATTTATTTGATATTGAAAAATTGGTGAAAAATAACATGTTGATGTTTTTAGATGTAACTTGTATCTTTTGGCAGGAACGTGTCTATGCATATATAAGTAAAGTTTGCAGGAATATTTTACTATTCTATTCATAGTTAGAATGACAGATTGTTTATGCATGTGAATATTCCATTTATCAGATAGCTCACATTTGTTTCCGGAGGAGAATTTTCTCTCCCCGAGGTACAGATGTGCCAGATATATCAAACTGTGTGAACATGTTACAGGAGTGCTGGCAGATGGAGAAAGACTCATTCTAGGTGGAAGTTGGTTATATTTCCGGGCGGTGGAATTTTTCGAGCCAGAATGTACTAAAGAGATCAAGCCAGCACTAGGAGAGGGCCGGATTTGTCTGACTAATCTGAGAATGTTGTTACTGTGTGCCGAAACAGCGTCAGGTACATGTATATATCACTGTATTGTGTTTCATAGTTCATGACTTTTCGAAATCCACAAAGAAAATGTAGGTTCGAGGAGTACAGTCACTACATATAGTTAAAGCATTCAATGTCACACGAACTCAAAATTTCTCTGGTTGAATACAGAAGTACATTTGTATTTAAATAAGAAATTAATACTTCATTTTTATTGATTTACCTTTTAACAAATAATTGTCAAATTCCACTTCTATTATCTGAATTGTACAAACCTAAGGTGTTTGTAATACAATATTTATCATTATTTGTAATATATTGTCAAGAAACGTTCTTTTAATTTTAATGTTCGTGTTTTCTAAGACGCTAACATTGTGGAGTATGGTGATGAGAAGAAAGAAGGAGGAGGTTACAAACTGTCTGTGTCCAAGTTAAACAACGTCTTCTACCAAAACATTCCTATCGACTGTTTCGAGAGTGTAGAGTTAAGCTCTACTGTAGGGGTCGTGGCTGAGAGTAAACTTATAGAGAGAAAAGCAAGTTGTTGTGGCCTCTTCTCCTGTGTTGGGGTAAAATTTGTCATTTTATCATTATCATTTAACTATCCATCATAAAATATCTGGTTTATTTCTTGTTATTTACTATTTTACATTTCTGTTTTGCTTTTGTTTCTGTTTTTTTTAAAGATCTTTTTTTTTTAAAATAATAAATAGCAAAGGGTTGTGCTCAAGTTACTACAACAATATCGGTCAGCCTTCCTCTAAACTAAAACAAAACGTAACATGGGAATGTGATTAAAAGGAGTAAATGAGATGTTTTTGATAGCTTTCTCAATAGTTGCTACGAATACAAAATGTATTTTTCTACTTCTTCTTTGAGATACATGTATAGATATGTGTATAGGTAATAAAGTCATGTAATGTAGGGCTTATAATGTAAGATAAAACATAAATCAGGTAAATTAGTTAACAAATTTACTGCAGACAACCTGTCTTCGACATTTTTATATGCGAAATATGTGCAAAGGCGTTCAAAATGCATGATTGAAGATAACAATAAAAACCATTAACTGTGGAAACAAAACATAAACATGACTGATATTGGTAAAATGTGTTTTATAGTATTTGTTAGATCATGTTTTTACATGGTTATCATGTTTTATTCCAGGTTGGGCGTTGTGGAAATACATGGGAAGCAAGTCCACCGTTACCTATGAATGTAGTGAAGAGATTTGTCCGGCTTGGTGTATACTTACCGCCGTGGAGAACACCAGCAATAATGTTGGTACATCTTCACCCTAAAATGTCACTAACATCAGCACGTGATTTCGTTACCAAGCTACAGAATCACGTGCCACAGATGCAATACCACAACAAACATGGAGCGACCTTGTTATAAGGCGACATATTTTTGTGAAAAAGCCTTGTGACAAGGTTTTTAAAAAAATATTTTATTTCACATCGTAAATAGTTCATTATAAACCGACCCAATGTGTAAGAAATACAGAACACATCTCTATTCTTTATTTATTCAAAATATTATTATTACACGCATGGGATCAATAAATTTCAACATCTTAATAGTACTTCGATCACGTGTTCTATTAAGGTTTGTGTGGGTAGTTACAACACCATTTTGTACTATAAGATCATTTTCGTCGGTGTGAAGTTTGTGTGTACGTGTTGTTGCCTGCTGGTATGAACTTATTTTATTTTTGTATTGATAATAACAGACACATAGCTCATTCATTAACGCTTACTACATGGCAAGATGTCCAAAAAAATTGTCCATTTTAAGTGGATTAGGCTGACGGACTGTGCGCAGTTTCACTATTAACACTTTACATGTAAATAAAAACACTATAAAGGAAATTATTATAATTGTATATTATGTATGAAAACTTATTTATCTATGTAAATGAGTTTTTGGTGGGCAACTGTTTGTGCAATATACGTGGTGTTAACATTTATCTTATAAATAAAGTTCTGAAACTGTAATGGGTTATTATGTATCGCCTTCCCTGTCTAGAAATTACAGAGGTCAATACTTACCACTTACACTGATTCATACGCAAAAGTAATAATGTTACCAAGTTTTCTTACTATTAAATGTTTTAATATATACTTGTTCAACCAGTTTGTTATTTTTGAACATTCAAATTTATTGTATAGCATTTGATAAACAAAATGGTTATTGTGGCTAAAAATCGCTCACCTGAGATCTATTGCTAGAAAATGCCAAAGTTTCCAGTTTACAAGTAGGTGATTGGGTTACTTCAGGGCGGCACAATTCTTAGCACATTGGCCATTAACAAAAAACTAAATGTTTACTTTACAATGCTGTATACACATATAAACTCTGCAAATGTGGCTTCGGAGGAGAAGGATTTTAAAACTTTTATCTAAACGTCATTTTAGCTCACGTGACCTGCTTATGCATCAGACTGGACTCATTTATATAATCTTTGTAAGAGAACTCCCTTAGAATAATTCCTGTGAAGTTTGATCAACAAATTTACCAAGTGATATATTCGAACACGTTGTTTATTGGATAACGATGGGTTACGGACATTATGCTATATTTATGGCCAAATTCTGTATTCTTTGTGCATAGGTGAACTATAAATGAACATATTAAACATATTTTGGTTTTTTACCGTGGACATATCGGGAGAAAAGGTTCACCTGGTTGAAAAAACCCAACAACAACAACAACAAAACAACAACAGATGTTAGAGAAGAGCAGGTGATATAAATCACACACGTGTAAATCATTTACTTGCTGTGGCGAGAATAAACAATGCATCACATGCAGCAATAGCCATAGAGTTAGTGCTTAATTTATCATTTATAATACACATGAGTGGCGTATACCAACAATGAACAAATTACCTGTCTTTTACCTGGAGAAAAATAATATATACTCTTTATTTCATCTTTTCATAGATAATAATATATTTGACAAATATATACATGTGCAAAATGTAAACAATATCATTCTTCAATTACATAACAAGATGAACATGGTTGAGAAAGGTACGAAAATGCATTTAATATAATAACGTCCGATGTGAATATTATGCACGTTAAACATGTTTTATATGTCGTTTTGTATGGATGAGACTTTAATAAATATTATATATGATAATGTGGTTAAGGCATTCAACATTTCACAGAATGATCATGTTAACAATAGTTTCAATTACTAGTATCATTCAAACAATACTACAATATTCTAAGGACTTTATTATACTTTATTTAGGGAAAATTTCTAAGAATACTTTTACAAAACAAACCGTTTCACTCATATTTAGATTACATATGAACAATATAACAGCAATTATATAACGAGAAAACATCATCCAAGTATTTGATTTTTATTAAGAAATAAGAGTGTTATAACTGTACAATATTATACAAATATGGACTTTTTAGCTGTTGAATATGATGTGATATGTACTGAAAAAATTAATATTGACCGAGGCGATAGCCGAGGTCAATATTAATTTTTCAGTACATATCACATCATATTCAACAGCTAAAAAGTACATATCTGTTTTATTATATAATCTATAAATAGCTATTATATGGCTTATCACATCTGCCATTGCATACGACGGAAATCTGTTTCCATAATTTGGCCCTTTCCATTGGCATGCTAATCCCTATTTTTCTTAAAAATGAAAAATGGTAACTAAAATAGACTAATTTGACTCTCATGTACACTAAACTCAATGTTTCTTCAGAATAATAGCGACATTACTTGGCGTGACGTCATGTCAAAGTCTCGCGTCTTTTAGGGATTTCCAGAAAATCTATTTTTAGAAGAAAAACCAGTGAATATACTCTGAAAATCTATTTTTAGGGAAAAAAACAGTGAATATACTCTGATATTGACCTGTTATTTTTTACAAAAAGTTGCTTGTTAGCCAATCAGGGAAAGGCATTTCAAAGCTATTTATAGATTATATAATAAAATCAGATGTTTTATTGATAGACATAATAGGAAAATATCAAACATATAAAAATCACATTTAAAATAAGATTTGACAAAAACAACAACAGCTATTTATGACAGTTTTATATCATGGGAACATGCAATTCTACTAAGATTTCTGGGATATGTCTAGTTTTGTCATTTATGATATATATTTTCTATAAATGTTGCGATAACGGCCTTCCATATCTCCTCCAGTAGCACGAGAACAATTTCAGTTATTACACGTATATCTCCTCACGTGAACCAGCTTGCCAATTACTGGAAATATACAACAACTATTGTTTGCTTATTCACCCTAAGATAACACTCTAAAACAATAATAGCCTGTTTATAACATATTTATTCTAAGGTTAATACAATAAAACACTTCATTCATAGGGAAAACTTGAAATACCTCAACAGCTAGCTATACTTCAGACCTTGAAAATGAAATGAAACGTAATTACTTTTCCAGATTCCGATATTTAAAATGCTTTTTTCTTGCTTATTTTTTTTTAAACAAATTACAAGTGTAAGTTCATTATTGCAATTAACGAATTACATACAGGCTGTACCGTATCCGTGAGAAGTTTTTATTGTAATTTTATCAATTTTCAAATAGCAAGGACATTTCAGTGACCAGTACCACCACCACCACCATCACCATCATAATCATCACCACCACCGCCGTCAGCACCACAATAATCATAATCATCGTCAAATTCATGTCGTTTCTGTAGAACTCTATTATTAGCTCTTTAATGAATGGTTGGAAATGAGGCAAAACAAACACACCTGTGCCCCATCTGAACTATTTTGCTGTATACGTTGAGCGCTGTCGCATTAATGTGGTCGACCTGTTTATGCGTAAACGAAATCGACCACGTTTATGCGGCATCGCTGTTATGCGGCTGTCACGGGACTGGTGGTGTAGTGCGGCGACTGAAATAGCAAGGGACCTCAACCGTGGCAATGGATAAGCACAGGGCAGGGATATTTAACGTAGATTTTAGCGCCACGCCTGTTCCCGCATGGCTTGTCCTTTAACAAAGATATGCTTGGCTTCCTGCTATGCACTGGGATTTGAGCAGTGGTTATAAATGACTAGTACATACAAACATAATGAACGGCAGATGGATGTGATGAACCTCTGTCAATCATCCGAGTCCACTTGTAAAATTGTCCAAATTGATGTTGAGTTGAAATGTATTGAAACAAATAAATTTTCAAAAAATTTCGTTCGTTGCCACAGTAACCAGAAATATACACAGGAAGCCTAAACGTATATGAAACTCACAATCGCATAAAAAGCAGATGTGGGGCTGTAATGATTTTTCTGGAAATAATTGAAATGACGTTGCAACGGTAATGACGTGAAGTTTCATCTCATACGACGATTCATTTTCTGATTGGGACAAATGACTTAGTCGTGCGTTGACGTAACATAACCACCCGCTTTTTGTCGGGCCAAACATCATTTCAAACGTTTTTTAAGAAAGATCTATTGGCTTGATTCACATTTAAACCGATCTCACTTCATGATCTCAAGAGGTTCAAAACTTTGTCAGCTTCTAGATCCGATTATGATGAAATTTAATTGAAATAACTTATCACTATCGTAAACGTTTGAATTGGCTTTGTTTAGACGGCGTACATTGGCCTTTTGCGACATAAACTGGTCCTGTTTATACGTTAAAATCATCATATAAACAACATTAATTTATGTGGAGTCGCTGTGATACTGCATCACACATCTAATGTCATCTCTCACAGACACAGGGAAATGATATGGTCTTACAGTTTGGCTTTGAAAAAGAAACAATTCTGGTTAATGGTAGTTCAGGAGTCAAAAGTTTTGTGCGGAAAAATTCAACAACCACTATGTTATTAGGCTATTAACCGATATGGAGAAAGTAACAGCCTCCTCCACATCTTTTGGCAACTTCTTGAATGCCAAGAACAGATTCTCAAGTCATTATCCTTCCACAATCACATGGATAAGTCATGTGGTACGAAAACTTAACTGATACCGGTATTTTAGTTGGAAAAGGAACGTCAAGTTAGGATCTCTTGCATGCAGTTAAGGAAGATAGTCAGAACCAAGAATCTGTAAGTAAAAGATCAAATGCCATCTGCCTTCACTAAACCGCACAGGGGGCATAATTTTATAAAAAAAAATGCGGGACATTCTTGATGCTCAATTGAAACTACAGCTCTAATAGAAGATTCAAAGCAATGGCGATAAAAGTAAGATGGTGCGAACTTATTATTCAACATATGTCGGTAGGACAGCATGCTAGACTATTGTGCTTGATTAGTAAAACAAGAGCCTGGATGATGTAGATTTTTTTAAATTCAAAATTTTGTCAAAAGCCATGTTTGAGTAATAATGTGCCGTGGACAGTGACAAAATATAAATAAGTATAAAAACTCTCGTACGGGTTTATGTTTCCATACCCACTTTTATTCTTCTATATTGCAATAAAAATGCAAAATGTGATATTTAAATTACTTGCACAACTCATCATATCATATATAGTAGAACGACCGAACGATGTAAACGTTACCGTGTTCAACACATTTTTATAATAAATTGGAGGTAATTAGTTCTTTCCAAAATCTGTATTGCCAAGCGAGTTATCTACCTTTCATTGAGGCAAACGGGTTTATGACGAGTTTATCAAAGTACACAAATCATGGCCGGCTATAGTGAACACTTAAAACTTTTAACTGCCAAATGTTTGAGTGTTTATTGAGTTTTCTTGCAGTTTACTGATAAATTTTCATATGATAAACACAGGATAAATCTTTTAATTTAGTGCTAACTGGAAATCTTCAATTCTCAAGATATTCTCACAAAATCGCAGATCTCGAAATCAAGCACGAATACGGATCTAATAGGAGTAGCATACATTCCTAAGTCTTCTTACAGCCAAGCAAACAAGCAAGAAGCATGTTCAATAAGGTTACATGTTACATATATGCCTGTGTGCGTATATAGTGCAAAGCTATCCTTTGTACTTAAAAGGGTTTTATTTTTGAAACGTTAATTCTAACCTTCACATACAAACACTGGTAAACGTTAACAATGAAAACAAACATTTGTCGTTTTAACAATTCATTTTATTATCATAGTACCCAATGTTACAAAGATTGTCTCATCTAACATATCTTTTCCATACAATATACATATGTATCCCACTATATAAATGATAAACACATATAATGTATTTCAACTTGTAAGATAAAACATCTAGTCTCACCATAGATGCTACAAATTTCATCTTCCTTTTCTTACATAACTAACACTCCATCCCGTTACCCCTACATTTTTTGCCATTTGAAACAAAGATGGCTGACATTGTACATCAAATCTGTTAAGCAAACATGTTGATTTGTTCTTTAATGCAAATATGTGCTTGAATATAATCCATAGTGCATCACTGTATAACAATACATGTTGTGGAACTTGATTGTAATAAATCAATCACGTCCATCTCCATACTTCATGAACTTAATACTATATGATACAATATTACATCATAAAACACTATATTTTAATATTTCCCTAACTTATTGTATTATGATTTAATTCACATTATAACATAATATTTGTTGTAACTATTACATTGTCAATTTTGTGTAAAGGATTCACAAGAACAGTTGCCATTGGTAGTCTAATGGATTTCATTAATTTGAGCTGCCAACAATTGTAGACTATATGGATGTACATGTTGGCCTAGATTTATTCCAGTGATATAAAAGCTTGCATTAACACAGTACAAGGTGACACAGCCAAAGTTTCATCTCTGCACTAACTCTGGACAAGCTGGTATATCAGACAATCAACAATGTATGTAGGCTGAGATAGTGTGATAACTTTATACCAAACATCATCTACCATCATTTACAAGCAACATTAACCAGCTATCTATCGTCTCATAAAGTCAGTGACTAAAAGTGTCTCTCTATAATCATCAATTTTAAGGTTGCAGACTTAATTTATAAATCATACAAAATTCAAAACTGTTTCATGCAAATTCAAAACTGTTTCATGCAAAATTCAAACTATTTCATGAAAAATTCAAATTGTTTCATGGAAAATTCAAACTGTTTCAAAATTTTCCATGGAAAAGTTAGATGTGATATTTCATCACAACATGAAAACAATAAACTAGACAAAATTTATCTCTTTTTTTAATAAGTAAATACAAAAATTGCCATTTCATTAATCAATTCCTTCCCTGAATCATTATATTTTATCTATGTACTTAAAATAAAAACAAAATATAGATAACAACAGTCTCCTGTGACTATCTTAAACAACATACGAGCTGCGTCTCGACAAAACCAACATAGTGTGTTTGCGACCAGCATGGATCCAGACCAGCCTGCGCATCCGCGCAGTCTGATCAGGATCCATGCTGTTCGCTATCAGTTTCTCTACTTGTAATAGGCTTGGTTAGCGAACAGCATGGATCCTGATTAGACTGCGCAGATGCGCAGGCTGGTCTGGATCCACGCTGGATTGCAAACGCATTATGTTGGTTTTGTCGTGACGCGGCTCATATCTAAAGCAACACCAAATCATGTGATGGATAAGATTTAGTGATGTATCTAATAGCCTCCTTGTCTCAGAAAATAGACAAAATCTATGTTCCATAAAAGTACAAAATCAAAACAAATACAACAACTTATTATAATCGTGACTTGGTGGAAACAATAACAATGTAAACACATGACTATTGTGTCTTGGTGGAAATAGTAACAATGTATATAAATGCAATATTAGAATTGTGTTAAAGAAAACATATTCTTGGTCAGAAAATGAAGGTTTCAAATTAAATTAAATATGTATCAACAATGTTTCCCTAGTTCACTTAATTATTACAAAATTATCTCATGCAGTAAATCATTATCTTATTAAATCAAATAATTGTTATTTTGCAAATATGCAGAGAAATATATCTTACTGGTAATACTTCCTCTATCATTAAATCTTGACCTTTAAAATTACACCAGGGTCCAGCCGAGATTCGAGATAGAACTCTAGAAAAAGTTTAATAACCTCAAGGCTAGGCGAATATTTGACTTTTTAAATTGAAGTTTTGAAGTTTAAAACGTCCAAAATATTTTGGACGAAGTTAACTTAGACAGACTAGCAAGTTTTCTCTAGAGAATGAATTTACATTAAATGCTTTATTCTATGGAAAGAACATCGTCATTAAACAAGCAAAAGTAAATTATTCAGCTTGCAGTAAATACATTTGGGATTAAAATAATTTTTTATAACATTTTCAGAAAAGGTCAATCTTGAGTTGAGAACCTAAACTTCCTAAAGGCTAAGAATAACCATTTCTGATGAAGATATATGCAAATGATTAAACAAGGTATTTAATCACAACTAGCAGAAGATTATCTGACTGAATTAACAGATTTCGTGAACTTTAAAGAGAACACATTTTTAATACAACATTCAAAATTGAAACACATTCACTACTTATCAAATTTCAAATTGCATGTGAATATATTTCTTTGACAACATCACAGAACAGACAGAACACTTTTCATTAACTATCATGTTAACTTGAAGCACACTTTTTAAGATAACCTTGGGAATGATAAACTCTAGATGAACAAATCACAGACTTGTGTCATTAAATGACTAGAAAATACTGTTGATGTGAATGGATAGGCAGCAAAATTACGTTTTCTTCAATAGCAACATATGCTTTTCTAATACGACTTGTGAACAATCTGGAAAATAGTATTCGACTTATTAATAATTTAGTTTTTCGTATTGACTGAGAAAACTGCTTTAATCATTTAAATTAGCTTAATCTCATAGTGAAAAAATATTTCAACAAATGTGCTATTATTAATAGGTATTACACTGATCAAATGATAATCTCCATAACAAACAACATACTGATAAAAAAGGCCGAAAAGGAAGATATTTTCCTTTATCATTTCAGCCATATGTTGAAGCCATTGAATCGGATATCTTCATAAACATGTTAAATGGTTTGAAACCATTGCCAAGAGATTAAAAAAAAGTCCACAAAATACAAATATCATAAATGCAGACATGTAAGTATACAGTTCTCATATAATCATGATATTCTTAGAACATACCCAGTGACATCAATAATTTCATTGTTTTTTTTATATATATATATAATTATTATATATACATGTATCATTGTATGTGTAAGTTTTCTGTTAGTAAAAAATACATGATGAAATAATTCGTGCCATATACAAACACTTATATACAAGTTACAAATGTACAAAATATGGTACACTTATTTTTTTTTTGTATTTTTTTACAGAAATCAAGTCAGAACATATGAACAATTTCAAACTAAATATCACAAAAGCTCACAAGAAAACAAATAATTTTACTCATATAGTTCCTGTTCAAAATATGTACTTAAAAATATAACCAAGTACCGAGAAAAACACACCAAAAAAAAACCCCTTTCTTTCACCAGGAATATCAAAGTTTTATGTTTAAATGATTAGACATAGAGAAAAAAGTTGATAGTCCCTCGAGCACAAAGTTAAACTATTGACGTATCTTTTTTTCATATAATTTTGTCCTATTTAATAATTATGTCAACTTGTAAACAAAAATAGATCCATGAAAAAAATCAAACGTTAAAAAACGCAGAAACAATCAAGGTAAATATTCCAGAACTAAAGAGCTGATCATTGACAAACAAAAACATAACTACCAATTTCTTAATTAGACTTCACTCAAAATGTACACATAAATTCTACTTTAGAAGTGTTCTTATTTCTAATGTTATTTACAATTCCTTTTCAAAAGATATAAGTAAATTACAAACCACTTGTGTCAGCATTTGAATAATACATAAAACCAACAGAACTTCACATCAACATGAACAACAACATTAATCAATATCAAGATCAAACATAACATTATTGGAGAAGTTGAAGGCACACTGAGTTCTGTGCTCATTAAAGGGAGACGACTTGTTCCCTTCATTCCAACTCAGCTCTGTTTCCACAATATTCTCTATTTCTGCTTTCTTATCTTCTTTTTCTTCTGCTTTATTTCCTTTCACATCATCCTTGAACTTCACTCCCTTCTGACTTCCCTTACCTGATTTGTTTCCCTTGATTGCACCTTTTGTATCACCTTTATTTATTGTCTCCCCTGAGTTATCATTAGCTGCCATGATTGGAGTTTTGCCATTTCCTGCCATACTGAGATCACTTTCTTCAACTTTCTTATTCTCAATTTTACCACTAGTCAAATTTACTTTTTTCTGCTCATTTTCATCTTTAGTGATCACATTTTTTGCACCATTCTCACTAGTTCTTTCTACTTCACTATCATCTACAACATCATCATCATCACTGTCATTATCCCCTGCACCAACTTTCATTTTCTCCATATTACTTTTCACTTCAGCTGCAAACTTGCTAGATTTATTCTCAGATTCAGAATGTATCTGATACCCAGGGGTTTTACTGACATCACTTTCAGCTTTACTTTCCTCTGTTTCATGTTTTTCATCAACATCTTCTTGGTCCTCAATAATTACACCATAATCTTCCACCTTCTTCCCTGCAATTATCAAACCAAATCATAATTTTAAAGAGGATACAAAGTGTATTTTCACATGGAAAGACAGGATATGCAAAGTCACAAATTTAAGATTTTTTCATCATATAACCCTCTCGAAATTCCAATTTCATTGGGAAGAAGTTCTTGACCACTTTATTGTTTATTGTCAGTGAAATATGCAGTTAAAAATAAGCCAATAAAATAGCACCCCTTGTGTATTTCAATATATTCATTCAACTTTGGCTATGGAATGATTTACTTGATGCTATAATCTTCAATATAACTATCGTTTCATGTAAATCATCAATGAAATAAATCAGTTTAAAAATAACATTAATTTTTGACGTCTTAGTTTGTGATCTCACAACATTGGCAATGCTAAATGTACATGTAACAATGTATGCCAAAAACTGTGAATTGTTTTAGCTTCAATTATTATTTTTCAATTTTGTGTTAGTAAATGATGGTTTAGACTAGATTTAACATTACAACAATCCCTGTGGATTTAATTAGACCAGGGTTATAGATAACATATCCCTGATTGTACAGACAACAACCTGAAAAATGCCTGGAATTCCACCAATGTCCGTGAGATTAATATTTGACCTGGAATGCTTTAAATTTGATTACTGCAAGGCTAGTTTTTTGTCCTGATGTGACATCGTTATTGTTGATATAAAGATCTCTACAGGCAATGGGGTATGTGATAGAAATTAGAATTAGAAATGAGTTGTGTCACGACAAAACCCAACATAATGTGTTTTCAAGTAAGAAACTGATAGCGAACAGCATTGATCCTAATCAGACTGGGTGGATGTGCAGGCTGGTCTGGATCCATACTGGTCGCAAACGCACTATGTTGGTTTTATTGTGACGAGGCTCAAATTATCTGATTATAGTCAGTGTTATAACCCAATAACCCATGGCCCAACATGCTTTTTATTTCGTTGACAGTTAAGTACAAATATATAAATAAATTTTATCAGCGTCATTTGCATCGTTATTTTCCTAGTGTGATATTGCTTCTATTACATAGGTTCATTACATTCCTTCACTGTGATTTATGTGATAAATTATCTCTAATTATTGTAGAGAGTATAACACAGTAGATATGTAGATATTCATGTTAGCTAGGCTAGCAATGTCAGGATAAACTGCACAAACACTTTATCTTATTTGCATAGATCCCTGAACTATCATTCTTATTATCAGATACAATAACAATTAACAAAAGTGCACATGTCAATGGTTGTGGTTAAATCTGTTATTATTCAAATAAAAGGTTAGAGTAGGGATCTATCAATTCCAAAATGATACATGACATATTACTAACCAGTGTCATGCAACTGTTGGGCTAAATCCTCTGTTTCTGGGTCTTCTTCACTGTGAGACTCGGAACTATGCCTTGCATCGTGCTCATCACAACTGCTACACTCTGAGCCATTGCTGTTATGTCGTCTTCTACCTTCACGTTCCCTCTTCCTCTCTTCTCTCTTACGGTTCCTCTTTCTTTTACTTTTCAATGCTTGTTTCATACTTGTCACTGTGGCGTTTGTTTTGAATGTTGTTTGGTCTATGTGACTGTTAAATGTCACTGATCGTCTGCCGGAGCTCCCATCACTATCTCTGGGGCTGCAAGCTGTTGGGCTATCACTGCAATTTATAAACATTATATTTATATTTGTAATTAATGGATTCTGAACAGGTGAACTATATCTAATATATGCAACAGACACTGTATTGTCGTAATGGTGGATCTTTAACATTACTAGTGAAGGATACCTCTGCCCCCTACTAGGCCAGCATCCCTACAAAACTTAAGATAAAAGTAGCATCCTAGTAGAACAATCAACCTTCTGTATGTTAGCCAGCTAACTTACATCTGCAAATGCTGGCTACAAGAATATATTAAGATATGATGACAGTTGTTTTTTACAGTTTTTTAGTTCTAGAAACTATTCCTGATCTGGTGTTGTTTTTTCTTATTTTTTCTTCTTCAGTAATTAAAGATATCAAAATTATCATTTTTGTTTGTTTTTGTTTTACGGCTCACCCACACAATTTAGGAAATATTCATGTGATACAGCTTTGTTAGTTAGTGACTGTACAAGGCATTATCTTCAACTGTTTTTTTTTAAATTTCAAACCAGAAATTTCACTATCATCCTTTGACCATTACACAGATAAATTTTAGCAATAATAATGGCTACATTCAATACATTTCCCAAAATGGTTGCTCTAAAGTTTTATTTAACATCATGTTTTATATAATTCAGTGGTGGTAAATCAATTGTCCATATTGCCAAGGTTTTCCAATAGCCTGTACAGACAAGTGGAAATTTGTAATAATTTACTACATAAATATACAAACAAGTTGAGAAATGCTTCAGATAAAAACGGACAAGTAAGTCAATATCAGATTTTGCCAGCCCTGTAAATGAATGTCATACCTTGACAAACTAAGATGATCTTCACTAGATTCTGATATAGAACGTTGTTTAAGGATACCATGTAGACTTGGAGGTTTATAGGAATGTACCACCTCAATACCAGCTGACAGGGGCGAGTCTTCACCATCATATGCATCCTCCTCCTCCTCACTGAAACTCACAGTCGGCTTCTGTAAACAATTTATTAAAATGCTTATATAATATGAAAACAACACTTAAAAGGTAAAAGGGACTCTACTGAGGTTTCTTTGACATTATAGTCTGGAAATATTTTTCCGTGATTTATGTACCATTTAGTGTAAGTGTGAACCTGTGAACTTGTGTGCAAATTTTCAGATCATCCCTCTGTTGTTTTTTCCAGAATGTACAAAATGACCCCAAAATGAAAAGCATTGCAATCCTTTTTACTCAAATTTAGCTATGAATCACACAAAAAACCACATTCATATAAATACTAAGTGTACATCATAAATTTCCTTTTTTTATTGCTTCCCTTGATCTATGTAGTGTAAGAAGTTCAAATCTTGTGTTAAGGCTTTTGGACCTCAGAGGACCTTTAAATAATCCTCCAAGAGTAATAGAATCTCAGTTTAACAGCAAGTTTTCTATTTATAATTGAAAAATATTTTGCTTCTTAATATTGAAAAATTCACCATTAATGTACATGTATCTCCTACACCTTGTGCACCTATTTTATGAGCACACATAAGTAACATTTACATAATAATATATAAAATATATTGGTAAGATGAGATATTGAAATGTTGTAAGAGATATGTGAATAACTTACCCTGATATTTAATGTCAGTCTTTTTTCATTCATTTCAACAACCTTGATGTTTGCAGCATGTTGCTCGGGGGCATGTTCGTCTGTCTGTCCCATGTTTTCTCCCTCCTGTTGTAACTGATCAAGCTCCTCTTGCAGATTGTCAGATGTCACAAATACCTTCTCCTGAAGTCACATGACATTCAGTATTACTCATATATCAATACAGTTATATAAACTTAACAACAAAGCTATAAGTTTAAGGATCTAGCAACATCTGTATTTATTGGGAACAGCTGCTAGCTGTGACCTAAAATCATCTTACAGCTTCGTGAGAAAATTGTTTTTCTTGCATCAGAAAATGCTAGTTGCAGCACATGGTTATGCCTGTAATTATTTCACATTTTATTTCTTTTGCATTTTACTCAATAATTCCTTTTTTTCAACTATATTTGCCATAAATACAAGTTCAACTTACATTATTTTCAAAAAAAGTGAGATATTTTGGAAAACTGCAAAATGAAACTACACATGTACAACAAGAAAAATCCAGCTAAATCCGGTGATAAGATACAGCCCTAATATCTTACAAATGTTATGTACAATCTTTACTCATACCTATTAACTTCCAGATTAGATAAGTTGTAGCAAAAATAATATCTTATCCACAATTTCACTGCAAAAGTTCAAAATATTTCACCTTTGCACAAAGCGTCTATAAACATAAAGTGATGTGTATATTTTGCAATATAAACTTGAGCTTCTGGGTTTACTGCACTGAGATTAACATCCAATGAAAGAGATAAGAGTGGAAAACCTGCCAACCGTAAACAACAAATATCAAGGTCAGAGATCAGTTTGACCCACTAAGTCCTTGCAATGTAAGTAAACAATATTACAAGGTCAAATAAAACTACTGACCAAACAAACCACAATTAACTGACCAGTTGAATTAATCTATATTTAAAACAGCTGACAAGATCAAATGTAAACACTAGTTGCTCACTTATTTCGTAAGAAATATTGTTAGGTTTATTTTCCTTGTTCAATAAACCTTCTAGATTGTTCTCTTACAACTGATGCAGAAATAATGACACGTAATGTTAGCTGATAGTGTATTATAGTGTATGATGACATAAATGAATGTAATCTATACTTAAGATCTTCCGCATTGTGAGAGGATATCCTTTCATTTCACAGGACTTCTCTTGTTAAACTTATGCAAAATTTTAAAATAATTGTTTCCCAAATATACAAATATAAATGCATGTGTCCAAAACCAATCAACTTTCAAATACTCATCATACATTAAACATTTTTTCAGTACCACAAAATATCAAAAATATATTAATACAGGAAATGGAAGAGAGAAAATTGTAGTTGTCAGAGTAGGACATATTGAGGCTAATGTGTTATCAGGAACACTTCAGACATATTGATTATACTTTTTCTCTCTCCTCTTCTACTAGATATACCTGATACTAGGTCACTTTAGTTGCTAGCTTCAGATTTATGACAAGTTCAGATACTGTATCTGTATTTGCACGACCTTCCATCAAATTGACTCAAAATTGTATTGAGCTGATCAATAACTGCTTCATAAAAATAAACATTGCTTCAAATTTAGGTACTGTGATGCATTTTCTAATCTGACAACAGTGAACTGCATTTTCTTTTATGTTTTTCAACAAAATGAAATTTTAAATAATGTAGAATCTATCTTATAAAGATGCTCTTAATTCTTAAACAAAGATCTGATAATTTTGTACCAAAATGAAAGGAATGTAGACAAGCAGATACACCATAATTATATGATGTATAATAATCAAAAATGCATATCAATTTACATCAACTTTGCAGAATGGTTTTCCATTATTTCCATTTCCATTACATTAAATGTTTAAAATCATTGGAATTAATGAGACAATTCAACAATTTATTAACCATTTAACCTATAACACATAGCAAGTCATAATTATACTCAATGATCTACAGTACACCAACTGTTAGTACAGACCAGATTTTCTGCTTGGAAAGGTACTGTTTATGGCAACAAGAGACTTGAACAGTTTTTGCCAGAATCTGAGTCTGCAGACTCAGCTATTCTCATCTTTAATAGCACATGATTGTGCACAAACCTGACATACAGGAAAACTACTAAACTATGCCAGTTGAAATAGAAGTCAGCCTGCACCTCTTTGTTACTCTCCTTAGTTGCAATACAAAGATATATGAGCCGTGTCATGACAAAACCAACATAATGGGTTTGCGATCAGCATGGATCCAGACCAGCCTGCGCATCCGCGCAGTCTGGTCTGGATCCATGCTGGTCGCAAACGCACTATGTTGGTTTTGTCGTGATGCGGCTCATATGTTCTGACAGTTCTGTTTTATTACACATGTAGCTAAAACAAGACAATAATCCACAAAATACAATGTTTAATGAGGACCATAAATCTGTTATAAGTGTAACTATGTTAACAAATGAACTCACAACTGAATTCCATAAGTACCAAGGTAATGTATTTCTACAATATGTTATATATATTCTCAGTCAATCACATTGGCACAAACACATTTATACTGGAAACTTTATGGGGTTTAGCCTATAATTATATAGTGTTTAACCCAGGCAAACTGTAAACATTTCTTTTAAATTCAGTATAATTACTTTCATATATAAACTTACCCAGACTTTCATAAACAGTATCCAAATATTCCAGGTAATCCACATAAATACTCTGACAGGTAACAATAACTTAATAACATCCAAACGTTCACCTGATTTTCTATGTTTAGTCTCGCTCATATTGAAGTTTTAACTATCCTATAATCATCATTACCTAGCCCAGAACATTAATTAACACAACAACCTATTTCCAAGTCAAACTAAACATCTCCATTTTTATCACATTAATATCATCTCAATGCATCACAACTGCAAATTTCATTCAGCAACATTATTATTTTCATTTCAAAGTGCAGAAATTAAGAAACAAGGTTTACATTGCCAAAGATTGCATATTTGATTAAATGGAGATGTACAAACACGATATAAGTACATAAATGAAGTGAGTCAATCATACCAGAGTTACTAGTACTATCTCTTTACACTGTTGCTTCCCCAGAAAATTGTTACCTACCACTTTAATATACAAGCTACAGTAAATGTCAAACTTGATACATAGTGAACTGATAGTTGCTATTCATTTTTCTATCTATAGCCTATATTCCTGGTAATAGGTTTACTATAGAAACACATTGCTAACTTGTCACCATGGTACCAGTATTCTCTTATAGAAAATTCTGCACAATATTGTAAAATACTTGTAATAATTTACCACAGTGATATCCTATACAATATTTCCAGCAATATATATGTATATGTCAAAAAGAATCCTTATAATTAGCAGTTATAGTCATGTACAATGTTCACAAACAATTATACATATGCTATTGATTTTTTAACCATGTTGACTGAAATGAAACTGGGAGTGTCAACAGGTATCTTCACATAAGTCAATTTTTAAAGAAATGTCAGTATGTAATACAGAGCTCCTTTTTTTCTTAACATGCCTAACAACGACTCCTCATAAACAACAACAAAATATATATCTGGACTCCAAAAATCAAGTTCAACACTTTTTCCCCCAAAAGCAATCACAATATTCTCTTTATTTCTTCAGAAATTAAAATTTACAATTGCAATTAATTTCCTTTTACTTTAATATAATAACAATATTGTATGATAATTATTCAAAGAATCCAGTGCAATACTCCAAAAATACATTAATGTGTTTATTATTTTACTTCCATTTTATTTTAGGAATACCATAGGTTACAATGATCTTGGTCCTTAAAATAGTTGTATGCAGTACTTTCCTTATTATATATCTACAGTATTTTATGTTTAAGCTTGTTTAAGTAAATATCAATGTACAAAACTACTTAAAATGTATTTAACTTTAACCTATATATAGGAAATATACTTGTCTAAATCTCATTTGTTCATTGATTTTATTACCAATATGTAGACACACCACGGGCTATATATATTTAACTTTATTGAACAGTATTTATATATACACTACCGTACATATAGAGCTTTATATATACTTGAAAATAATGATTTAAATTCTTCTTTTTTTCAAATGAACATGACTGCAGCAAATACTTTATACATGTAACTATAAATATATGGGTGTTAAAGAACATTTTGTTTGTTTCATTTTACGCCTTTTTCCAACAGTATTTCAGTCATATAGGCGGGTAGTTTCCTAACCATTGTTCCTAGAGAGTTACACCAGTACTAGACTACCTTCCTCCGCGCTTAACTACCAAAGCATCTCCCGGGGATCAAACCCACTGTTAGAGAACATATAATTGACACAAAGATTATTAGATAACAAGTAGAATTTTAACATGAACAATTATCTAAATATAAATGATTTCCAATGTAAGCAAATTCTACCAATATTTTTTTGGTCATAATTAAAACAAACTGTGAGGGAAATATGAAATGTTTAAAGCAGTGAGATACTAAAACACTTTCATGAATTTTGGGGGCCATTTTTAACAATTATTATGGCAAATTTCAAAATAAAGCATTTGAAGAAAGGCTATACAAAAGATTTTTTTCTTCATATACTGAATGTTTTCAAGAAACTTTGCATTTCAGCTCTTTTCTAACCAAAGTAGTCCTCTGTCATACATCATGTTGTTTTAAAATGCACCCAGGAACATGATTTAATCAAACCATAACAGTCAGACCACTAAATGATGCTAAATGGTCAGACCAATTAAATGTCATTAATAATCAAACTGTAATGCTCCATAACTCTGTAATGCATGACAGGATCAGGTCATTTTGTCACAGGAGCCAAGACTATCAGACTAGAGCTGTCAGGAGTGACAAATAACTACCACCACCTCCATGATACATGATTTTATGAAGGTCCATTGAACAGGGAACAATCCCCCAAATTTAAAGAATATAGAATTTATAGAGCGGAGACACATTTGTCTGGCATTTGACCTTCAGGGGGGACATCAAACTTGAGCCAGCACAACTTACAATTTAGCAAGAAATGAAAGACAACTCCTACTTAATCTGTCATAAAATCCTGCCAAATTACTTCCCTTTTATATATATGGGGAAAAATGTTTTTTTTATTTATCTTTGTTGACTTTTATTTGATTTAAAAAAGAAACACAGACTTTTTCTTAATAACATTAATATAATGATAAATTTCCTTGCTATTTATGTAATGGTTGTTATGTAAACATATGAGTTTTTGTGATTTATGAACAAATGATTTTTTTGTCTTCATAACTTTGCTAGATAGTTCATGACTTTTCACTGTTGATTACAACTAATATTTAAAGCATGATTGACCTTTTTTCCAGATAAAAATCCACTTCTTATAATTTAAGATCTAACTATACAGATTTAGCTAAGTGCTGTAATGGCAAGAATATTTTCAGTATCAGTAGTCGGCCATTTTGTGACTGCTAGGTAGCAACCACATTGAAAATAAATTGGTGTGAACAAGACATGGCAAAGTGCATGCACCTGCACTGACTTCCTCCATATTGAAATAATGAAAAGGCATAAAGTGAAAGTCTGTTAGTGTGCATAGTGTCTGGTAATTGCCTTGTCAAGGTGAACAAATTTTGAGGTTGGTTTGAAGAGAATCCAAGGGGTAAAACAATTATAGAGAAACTGACTGACAGAGTCTACTGTGTTTTTGTCAATTTTCCAGTCCTCCTGATAATTCTTAGTGTTTAAATGATGATTGATCTATAGCAAAGGAAAGGACAACAGGAATTATTTAGTGCAAGTCCTTATTAAAGTTATCAGACTTGGTGCATGACCTGAAAACTACTGACAAGTCATTATGCTCTAGCCAAAGCAAGTTAAGTAGAATGAAACTGCAAATTTTTTACAAGTTTTTTAAAACTTTACACACACTTAACACAGACACCAGGGTAGGTAATATAGCCCTACTATTCTTAACACTGTGAAGATAAAAATCAATTGACTAATGTCCACATGTTCAACTGTTTAAGTGCTAGTTCTGATCAGTAGCATCTGACAAAACAATGGCAGTGGTTTTGTTAAACCATGAACTAATTAACAAAGATCAATTAATATTATGTTGCACTAGAATTTACATTTCTTAAGCAGAATGGTTCAATGAAACACACTAGAGTGAACTACCAGTCATCCAAATTCCCACAAGTCATAATCTACCTTAATTGTATGTCTTTTCATTAAGTTTTTTTTCCCTATTATTAGCACCATCCGGTTTAAATTATTGTTTCCCACAGTTAAAACACCAATTATAAAAATTTGCACTAGCCCCACATTTAAGCAAGTTATTCACAACTTATTGAATTCTCATACTGAAAATGGGTAAGAGCAGTGGTTTAATCACAATTATCCTCACTATTTTTCTTATCTATCCAAACCAGAACAAATGCTATGTGTAAATATCAGTGATTTTTTTTGCAATTTTCAAAACAACCTGTGGCCTTGTGAAGGGGAAAATATAGCGTGATAAATCAGAAAAGGGGAAATCAAATACCAACAACTGAGAATGGAATTTACCCAACATTTTATAAAATTTTCAATTTCATTTCAATTTAATATATATGGTACATACCAGAGGCTATCTATAGGAACAGCTTTATCTGCTAGGTGATATTTAAGTCAGATGCTGTTAAGTCGTGGTTCTGGTGAAGAATGTGCACAGGGCATTTTAGGGGAAAATATTTGCATTTTTAGGGGAAAATATACCTTTTTTGGGCTAGGGGAAACAGCCTTTATTCGGCTGTAAAATACATGAAAAAAAATCACTGAATATATATGACAAAATGAATTTCCTTAACTTAAGAATAGATTTGGCCAGTAATTCACTGTACATAAGAAAATGAACTGTGTAGTTTGTAAGAGTTTGAAAGTCAGCATATGATCAGATTATACAAGTGTGTACCCCCAAAATTGGACAGAAACATTGAAATACAATTTATGCCATTTGAAATGTGTGATAACTATAATACCTCACAATATTGTAGGTTTAAAAAGTGGTAAAGCCGAAACACAAACAATCCTAATTAATGCCATACCAGGGCTCATCCGGAAGGGCGATTCAGGCGAAAACTTCGCCGTGTATATTCCAATTTCGCTCTTCCGATTGATCAAAGAGAAGTCAATATCGCCGATAAAATCTTAATTCCCAAATAGTAATTACTTAGCTATGTAAAGAGAAGAGGTTGTATCCGCCCATATGACGACCGCTAATTATCATTATCCAATCAGAGCGTCGCTTTATACTACCCTTCTACCTGTAAGCGAAGCGATAGACCGCCTACTCTAAACAGTAAATAATGAGAGCATCGGCCCGAAACGGTATAATTGTGTGATAGTTTTGCGAGATGAATACGGGATTTTGCAATAATTATACATTGTTTTTTCCCCGATTATCTAAACACGTGCTATCACAAAACTGTTAAGTCAATTAAAAATAATCAATTTCATAATGATCAGCGACCGGATTAAAAACTTAATCTTAGTTTTGAATGATTTCAGTCTGTTAACATCAATTTTAACTAGGGTTTCTTAATCGGACAAAAATCATAATCGATCATCGAAAATAATCGAACAACCCTTTTTGATCAATCATCGATTATATAATCGAAACATTTATGATAACAAAGTAAAAAAGTATAATGTACATATCATGCTTTAATATTTATAAGAATTCCATTTCCATGTGACCACCACTTTATCAACTGAAATAAATCAGTTTTAAGATAAACTATGCTCATCCTTGAGTAAAATATTTAAATGAAATAAATTCATTAAAATCTATGAAATTATTATATCTCACTTTCTATAAAGGAATGAATAAACTATGTATGGGAACAAGTTAAGTTGGTCGATCTGTTCTTAACAAAACTGCCAGTTTTTTTTTTAATGACACTATATATTGATATTGTAGTGTGTAGAATAATTTTATACATAACATATCTTCTTTGTGTGAAGTCAAAACATGTTTCTTTTATATCTACAAATAGACGGTATAGCAATTTTAAATATTTCTAATGTCAAATTTGAGCATAGTATACCTTTAAACTAGCATGCCTGATGTCAACTATTAACTCAATGGTCACCAGTATGCCTTCATATTCAATTGAATGAAAATTAATGTTTCAAAGAAAACAGGCTTTAATTTAGAGTGTTGTTATAATACAGTTAGTCACTTAAGTAACAGCGAGAAAATAAATTACCGATGATCGATTATTAAACTTTGTAATCGATCATCGCTAATCGGTTCTATAACCGATCAATTTTCGATTATACTCGATCATCGTTTAATCCCTAATTTTAACTGTAAATTTGTTACGTCGCTCACGTCATGGCTACAAGGCGAAACCGAGCTGTAAGAAAGTTACTGATTCTGATAGTTACAGTACACCTATGCGAAAATTTAAGAAAGCCAATTCGCAAAAATCTTGCGATTGGTATGTTGTAGACAGTGGAGCTGTTTGGCATTGTTCTCTTTGTAGAAATGCCAAATTTGACACAGTTTAGCCCGTGGGCAAGACATCCTGGCTGAACTACATATCTACATATCGGTCGTATATCATGTAACGTGTATATAACAACAAAATTTGTCAGGAAAGAAGTGTTCTTATTGTTTTAATATATATATATATTTGTTTTAATGTCGTAAATATGACGCTCAGATTAAGATTTATCAATATTGTAAATTTTAAAAAGCATTATTTATAAAGGTATTACCGAATTTAACATTTCATGAAAATAAAGGGACGTAATTAGAAATTAATTTTCTACAATTTCTCAGTCAAATTTTTCAATAAGAAATGAATGTATGTAATTTTAGTGATCAAATAGAATGTGCACAAATGTTTGCAGTACATATTTTACATATTCTTTGATGTTTGAAAATTGTTTTATAAGCATAATTATATGCATATAAATCTGACATTACAACATACAACACTTTGAAAGAAATTTCTGTTACCAGAACAGAATTGAACAGATATTATTAATCAATATCCAATGTGACTTCATCTTCTTTGAAAGGTGAGGAAAGTAAAGTAGAAAATATGAAATTGATTTTATCATCATATCTTTTCTTACACAATATTATCAACAAATGTACATGAAAATATATAAACACATATTTAGAGAAAGCTTATAAATAGCTGATCAATAGATATCAAAAATAATTTTTTTATATTCATATTTGCAGCTCAAAAACATTTAGATGCCATTGCCAGATCTACTACTAAATAATTAATCTACTTTTAATTAGTACTACTATTAATTAATAAACTGGAGAAATATTATAAGTGATGTTAATTGTGTTTATATTATAATTAAAGGATGTATAGCCATGCATGTTAATGCATACACATTGGGTTGTTTCCCTTCTCCCTAATTTTCGCGAGGTCGTCACTTCTCCCTAAAATTTCCCCCCAGGATGAGCCCTGCATACATGTCAATTTTGTATTTTGTATGACTTATACTGCTATAAATACATACCTCCATGTTTTCTTCATCTGCACCAGCAAAAAACTTGTTCCACATAGTTCTGCTATCCTTCTGCTTCAGCAAAGTGAAGGTTAAATTTCTGTCTGAAATGTCCACTGTACAGTGCTCTGCTACAAGCTTGCAATCTTCACCAAAAGAACTAAGGAACCGGTAATGCATGGGGAATCCTCCAGAGCCTATTGATACAAACTTAATCTCACAACTGCCTGGACATGGAAATGACTTGCAGACAGAATCATCACTGATGTTTCGTACATGAAACACAAATGTTATAGTCTCTTGGTCTTGATTAAAGTCATATTCAGGCAAGTTATAGGATATCTTGGTCTTGTTGGCTTCCATAGATGATTCTGACAACTTGTTATCCATACATTCGGATTCCAAGATAATTTCTTCTAATATAGGCAAATCATCTGCCACATCATCTGCAGAGTTGTTAACTTCTTCCAAAGGGGGCAATTCTTCAATGAGTGATGGAATATCAGTTTCATTCTTTGAATCTAGAAAGGACGGTATTTCAGGGATTTCTCCTGCTAAAACTGGCAGAGTTATTACCAATGACTTCTTGCTTTTATCAAATCTTGCAGAACCATTTTCATCGTCCACTGGATATGGCAGCTTGAAATCAAGTTTGTAAGCTGGTTTTTCACTTTTCAAAGAAAGTTTATCTTCAAAAATATCCAAATCAACCCCTGCTGCCGATTTACACAAAGGTAACTCAATGTTAACTATCAGTTCCTTTGGTCTTGTAGTTGGTCTTGAATCAGGCGCATTTCTAAATTCTTGCAAATCAAGATTAGAACGATGAGTAATTGTGTAACTCGGAGTAGTATAGCCATTTTCTTCCTTTATCAAATTGTTTGATTTTGTTTTGCTCTCTTTTGATGCCTTTTTATCAGCTTGTTTGTTCTTTTCTTCAGCTAATTCAGAACTTGTTTTATCAGGATATGGATAAGGCATAGAAGATAACGGATCAGTTTCATCTTTTTTGGCCTTGTTTTTATCAACATCCTCTTTCCTATTTCTTATCACAGTTGCCACAGGTTTGCCCTTGCACTTCATCTTAGGACGGCGGATATTGTTGCGGTCCAGTTTTACATCAAACTGACGTTCTATTCCTTCAACAGCTGTATCCTCTACAAGTTTTAAGAAATGGGGATTCGATGTCATGCGATATGTATCTGGATGGAATACAACATCGTAAACCATGCAAGTCTCTTTCGACTTGTCAAAATCTTCCCTGGGTGGTGCAAAAGAGTGAGGGATTTGCCAATGTAAACCTCTTTTTCCTTCCTTATTTTGTTCCTTTCTTGACGTTGGTTTACCCATCTTGTCACTTGTGCAAATGTTAATGAAAGCTTTCTTGCCGCCGGTAACTGCCGTTTTCAAGACATGACCCGGTTCTGGGTTAACAAACTGAACGTCCATACCTCGTTCATTTTCCAACATTGCAATCTCTTCTTCGTATATTCTGCGGTTTTCCGGATTGGAAATCTCCTCTGCATACTCAATAAACATTTTTCGGAACTTTTCATCTTTCAACGCTGTCTCTATTCTCTTAATTTCTTCGCGAGAGAGATCTAAATCTTCGAATGTTTTCGACGACGCCATGCTTGTTTGTTGTTTGTACTTGTTGCTACGAGCATGCGCACAAAGTGCGTTATATTGCAAGGGGAGATTACTTTGTAATCTAGAATTTTCTTCATATGGCTTTAAGGTACTAAATGCCTTAACGATTTATTAACGATTCATTTAGAGAAGCCTACAGTAAGATTTAGCAGAAAACATGCAATAAGCTGACGAATGAAGATAAAGTGACAAGTATAGTACATATTGTAGGGGGTTAACAGCTTAAATTAATATAATAAATAAATAGCATAAAGGGGATATGACATGTTTTTATTGAAATCATAGTCGGCTATAAAATTACATGTAGCAAAAGCGAAATAATTTAGTATTAAGTTGATATCTTGTGTATATACATTACTAAAAATACTAACAGGTTTTAATTAACTTAATAAAAAAGCACATAAAGTAAAAACTGCATGAAATAAAACACATATAAAATTAACTAAAAAGAAATTGCATGCACAGTCTCATGGATGGAAGAATTAAAACAAAAAAACTTGGACAGCACGGATATTTATAGCATAAGAAAATACAAAGTTTAGAGGTAGTTAGATTTGAGAGTGTTTCAATAAGTTTATATCTTCCAACACAATCGAACTAAAAAATTGTATAAAGTAAAGGCAGTTAAGAAGTAAAAAATATTGAATTGATCATATTAGCATATAGCTAGGTCATTTGACAGCGATAGGTAAATAAAAGTGAACCAAGCCAATCGATTCTATGTGCAAACCTTAGGGAAATATACCCAAGAAGTGATCAACATACGCCACATCAGTGTTTTAGCAAAGCTAGTATCCCATTGGAAGTAAAAATTAATGAGTGTTTTAATTTATCTTCTTGGTTTTATATCAGTATATTTCAATAATGTTGAAAACAGCATTCTATTTGAAAGACCCAGGAGTCAACGATATTTAGAATAACATATTTATAAAATTCATAAGCATGCTCTCGTCAAACATTTCTCCCTGGATTTACAACGCCCACGCAGTGAGCGAATCAATTATTTTTTTCTTTAAATGAAAATAAATCGCTATTCCATTCAATCAGATGCAAAAAAACGTTGGATGGTATATCCACGGATTTATATTATTTTGTAATATAAATCCGTGGTATATCTAAAATATAATTTGGTGCTTTCATAAAATGTAACCATAAACTCGCAAAACAAAATTTCTAAATAGTACTCTCTGTAAATGAAAATATAGAGTTAACTCTCTAAAAGAACAGCAGAAACAATACAAAATTTAGCGTTGTACACCCCTTACAAACTGATGCAAGTAATAAAGTATAATTACTATAACGCATGAAAAATAAGGGGATCAGGGTCATTAAGATAAGGGATCCCGGATTCAATCCCTCTGATATATACTACATTAATAAAGGAATTCGACTCACTAAAGAGTACTACATTAATGAGGGTATGACATTATAAAAAAGGGAACCAGGCCCATTAAAATACAACACATGAATAAGGGAATAAGGCCCACTAGCACACACACCATATGAATAGAGAATTAGGGCCACTAAAATATACTACATGAATAAGGGAATCCGTTAAGACCGCTAAAATATATCACACTGATACGGAAATCTGGCCCACTAAACAATACCACAGTGGATAAGGGGAAAAGACCCATGTATATCACATCGAGTAGAAAATCACGCCCACGAAAGGATACAAAACGTATGAGAGAATCAGGCCCACAAAGGAATTCCACATGGCTAAGGGAATCTGACCAACTAAGGTATATTGCGCAGGATATAAAATATTTTAATGTAATATATGTAATATTAAAGAAAAATGAAATTAAATAGTACAGTCATATTAATAGTAAATTCAATTCAATAGTAAAGCCACATCGATTGCAAATATATTTTAAAAGTAAAGTCACATCAAAAGTAATTCAATTTTTTTTTTAAAAAGTCGCATCAATAGTAAATCAAATTCTATAGTAAAGACACCTGAATAGTAAAGTAACATTAATAGTAAATCAAATTCTATATCTAAACCATATCAATAGTTAATCAAATTAAATAGTATTGTCATATTAATAGTAATAAAATTTTATAGTAGAGACACATATAAATAGTAAAGACACACAAATAAAAAAGACACAAAAATCAAAAAAAGACACATAAATAGTAAAGACAAATTAATAGTAAAGACACATAAATAGTAAAGACAAATTAATAGTAAAGACACATAAATAGTAAAGACAAATTAATAGTAAAGACACATAAATAGTAAAGACAAATTAATAGTAAAGACACACAAATAAAAAAGACACATTAATAATAAAGACACATTAATAGTAAAGACACATAACTATTAAAGAGAAATTAATAGTAAAGACACATAAATAAAAAGACACATTAATAGTAAAGACAAATTAATAGTACAGACACATTAATAGTAAAGACACATTAATAATAAAGACACATCAATAGTAAAGACACATTAATAGTACACATTAATAGTAAAGACACATTAATAGTAAAGACACATAAATAAAAAAGACACATTAATAGTAAAGACACATAAATAAAAAAGACACATTAATAGTAAAGACACATTAAAAGTAAAGTAAAATTCAATAGAAAATCAAATTCAATAGTAAAATCAATAGTAATACATCAATAGTAAACTTTACATTATGACTATCTAAGTGTAATTAGTAGGTGTACAGGTCAAAGTTAAATAACTTTAGATTTTGCCATAATTTTTCTTCAATTTCATAGTTTAGTTCATGTGTATAAACAATAACCCACGTAACTCACAGAAAGTTCTATAAATGTCCTTCGGCATGTATTGTTAACTTTCAATTGATGAGAAAAGTGGACCAGCCTTTTTATATTTTACGCAGATGTTATGTTTATTGTAAATATTTTTCGTTTTCAATTTCTGGTCAATGACCATTATAGTAATCAATATTCCTAAATAAATATAAATATATTCTAATAGCCAATACAGCTCCACTCGAGAAAGAAAATGTAATGTGCATAATGTCACTTTAATCAAACACAAAAGTAAATTACTTTAAGAGGCAATCCAATTCAATATTAGAGCCACGTTAGATACATCGGTGGTAGAGGAACATCAGCAGGAATTGAAATTCAATAGTAAAGTCACAGAGATAATAATGTAACATAAATAGGAAATCAATAGAAAATCCAACTCAAAGGTATAGCCATATCAATGGTAGAGCAACATCAATATGAAAACAAAATCGAAAGTTAAAGCACATGAATAATACATCAACATCAATAAGAAGTAACACATTCAAAAGTATTACCACATGAATAATAATGCTTTATTATTCATACATCAATAATAAGTCAAATTCAAAAGTATTACCACATGAATAATAAAGCAACATCAATAAGAAATCAAATTCAATAGTATTACCACAAAAATAATAAAGCAACATCAATAAGAAGTCACAAATTCAATAGTATTACCACATGGATAATAAAGCAACATCAATAGGAAGTCACAAATTCAATAGTATTACCACATGAATAATAAAGCAACATCAATAAGAAGTCACAAATTCAATAGTTTTACCACATGAATAATAAAGCAACATCAATAGGAAGTCACAAATTCAATAGTATTACCACATGAATAATAAAGCAACATCAATAGGAAGTCACAAATTCAATAGTATTACCACATGGATAATAAAGCAACATCAATAGGAAGTCACAAATTCAATAGTTTAACCACATGGATAATAAAGTAACATCAATAGGAAGTCACAAATTCAATGATTTAACCACATGAATAATAATGCAACATCAATAGGAAGTCACAGATTCAATAGTTTAACCACATGGATAATAAAGTAACATCAATAGGAAGTCACAAATTCAATAGTTTAACCACATCGATAATAAAGCAACATCAATAGGAAGTCACAAATTCAATAGTATTACCACATGAATAATAAAGCAACATCAATAGGAAGTCACAAATTCAATAGTAAAACCACATGGATAATAAAGCAAAGTCAATAGGAAGTCACAAATTCAATAGTATTACCACATGGATAATAAAGCAACATCAATAGGAAGTCACAAATTCAATAGTTTAACCACATGGATAATAAAGCAACATCAATAGGAAGTCACAAATTCAATAGTAAAACCACATGGATAATAAAGCAACATCAATAGGAAGTCACAAATTCAATAGTATTACCACGTGAATAATAAAGCAACATCAATAGGAAGTCACAAATTCAATAGCATTACCACATGGATAATAAAGCAACGTCAATAGGAAGTCAAATTCAATAGTAAAGCCACGAAAATAGGTAAACAACAACAAGAAAAGTTAAACAATATTAATTGTATAGAACAACACAAATAGGAAATCAAGGTCAATGATCGATATAGCGGTTGTGAAGAAATATCAATAGAAAGTATACCAATTCAAATAGTAATGCAAGACCAAGATCAGATGTATACTAACACTAATAGTAAATCAAAGTCAACGAGAAAGCATGCAAAACAAATAGTAAAGAAACATCAAAAGAAAATCATTTCCAATATTAAAAATATTTTTTTTTCTGTAGAAATGTTTCCCAATATGAAACCACGATATGAGTGTATGATACATTGTGTTCATTAATTAATGTATGAATCCTCAGTTGCCAGTACGTGTATTATAATCGATTTGTTGTTGACATCTTGTCACAGACATTAGTGTACCTTGTTAACATATATATACATCTTGTAATATCGTTTTTTCTACTCTCCATCATCTTTCTAATATCTTGTACATAGAAACGTTGTCATATGTTACTAAGCTCTTTATTTTAACAGAAATTAGAGAAAATCAGAGCGTTAACAAAACAAAGGTGTGTGTATTGTTTGAAATTTAATTACACAACCTACGTGATTATTATACATGTAGATAGCGGGATATTTTTTTTAATAAATCGTGCTTTTATTCCATGCAGCTTTTTAAAAGCAATTGCAAATATGGAACTGTAATTTATGACAAGAGCATTCAGTATTCCAACACGGCATAAAAAGATCTTGAATCAACATTTAGGAATATAGTTACATGTACATCGGAATTTCAACATATGTGTATGATACGATTAATGGATTAGAACACGTTTTGTAGAGTATTAAGATGGATAGGATATATTCTCAAGATCAGGTGACATTTATTATAGTGGTAACGGTTGTTATGGTTACTATTGTAACCTTGGCAACGATTGTAAGTATCATGTGCTCAAGACGACGAGCTAGACATCTGGAGGAGGACAACCTGACAGGAACAGAATATACCCTGACAACCGAGTTTTCAGACGTTTGGTCAGTTCAAGGTCATTATAATCCAATTTCAGTTTGAAGGGTCAAGTCAATGCTCGCACCCGGAAATGACGTCATGGCATAATATTTTTACCTCTTGTAAAGTGATAAATAATAACAACGAAGGTTAATTGGATTTTGTTTCTACATTTTTACACAACTTTTAACATCGAAGTGGGATTCACATCGAAGTTGTATTCACAACTTTTACAATGGAACTGAAACTGATTTTTTTCATGTAAATTTACATGGATTGAATCAAACGTGTAGCATTTTGGTCAGCATTAAAACACCAGAATAATCAATTAGAAGTAAATAGATAATTTTAATATGACTTGAATGAATGCATTGTGTTTGTAAAGCAGACGAACTATTACTTGGAGTGTGATATAGTCATATAGATATGAAATAACAAATTAGTAAAGTGCTATCTTCAGCTTTGAAAACATGTGAAATTTCAGCATTACGTATGCTAGATATACAGAATGCATGAATTATTATTCATTATTCATCTCATTATGAGGGAGTTATATCATTTAAAATACAAACTACATAAATATATCAAGAATGGATGAGTAACGCATTTTTTTATTGTTAATGCATACCACCACTAACCTTACATAGTATACATACTCAATTTGAAGATCTGCTCTAATTATATCAAAATATTTCCCGCCATATCTTGTCACGAGTATGACAAGTTGAATTTTAGATATTTTAATTAATTAAATGTACATTTATTTTCTTGAGTACCCACAACTGACTGAGGTTAAATTGCGTAAGCAATAGATAGTTAAACATTGAAGAAAGATTGATCTAATATAAATCTGCAATTCATAAACACGTCTTTGATATCATCATTTTTTTTTGAATTCCAAAGCGTCTTTGCAAACTTTACATAAATTTGCTTTTTGGCGTTTATATATCAACACAATTTTCCATAATTTGATGTATTAATGTATTGAATGTATTCACGCAAAAATTATCAAATTTTGTTTTTAACTACTGCAGAATAACTTTACAAATATTATATGATGAAACAAGCAAGAGTTAGTGTTCGTGGGTGATTAAACATAGCAGAAATATCCATATTGCCATTTTTGTTCCTTCTTATGAAGAGTTTTCGTTTATTTGTACATAGCTTAATCAACTTACAGCAACTGCTTTTTTAATTACGTATATAAAATTGTTTAAGCTTGTTCTATAGATATTTTCTGTATGTAACAATTTATCTTAATTTAAATGCTACATAGTTGACTTGTGACTTGTGAGACTTAAATATCACACTGTTCACTCAATATGTTTTATATCTTTCTGATCATTTTGTTTCTTCTGATACATTTTAATGGTTAAATGTTATATTAAACCAGGACGTTGACAGAACTCCATTCATTAATGAAGTCTGAACTTGGTGCTTTGCAACTTCCGTTATGCATTCCAAAATAAAATATACTAATAATTAGAATTATGAATATGAGAAACGCATGCACTATTTCCATTCCTACCATTTTCGATGAATTACCTTTAAAAGGACTAATATCCCCCCATTTTTTTATATGTATTGGCTTAAACAAAACTTCTGTCAGGATATATAATAGGAAAACTAACACGAATATGACTTGTATATAAGTGTTGTTAGATCAATAGTTACATAGTTACATACATTGTAATATAATATAATATACATTTATGTTATTTATGAGCTATTTGTCAGTCTTGCAAATATGATTAACACATTTGTTGACGTTTTGTTACAGTCTGAAATAATATCTGAAACATGTTTGTAAATGTTATATTTATGTAGGAAGAGAGTTTGTTATATTTAAGAATGAATGCGATTCGATCTAAGAAATAAGAACGTTTTCCGCATGCCAATGTGCTGACTTGATTTTTTAGAACTTTGGTCCAAGGCATTTTAAACATTTATTTTCATGTTCTATTTTAAACAATGTTTTAAATAAGTTTTTATAGTAGCTTAGGGAAATTGAAATTTACGAGTCTTTTTGATTTTGACTTGTGCACAGTTTGACTTAAATATTACTTTTTCTCCTTTACCAAATGCAGGTTAGGAAATACATATAATATTTTCTCTCATTACATTGCATTACATTTACACAACATTGATATTTAAGAAATAAAAGCCAAAAATATCTTGTTATTGTTTCTTATTGAGGCTGTTTGTTGTATAAGCGGGTACAGGCTAACGTTACCTATAAAACAAACGCTTACATGAAGACACGACAGATTTACCAGCACGACACAAATACGACCTTTAGTTTAGGTTTGTTTTTACCCTCGTATTTGTCGTCTTTGTACGTTTGATAGAAGGTCACAAACAACAGCATATTATATTTTCGCCTGCCACTTGGAACTTCTTTTTTGTGTTTTTGCACGATTTGAAAAAAAAATGGCCACAAAGCAAATATGTTATGCTTTTTTCAAAACTTTATTTATAGACATTTAATTACAATAAAAGTTATATCAATACATGATAAAATCTTTTATTGACATTGAACATTGGCCTCATATAACCGTAGAATGAACTTCTTAAATAAGTACCAACTTGTTATTTCATTGCAATAAACCAACTGTAAAAACTATAAGTTATATTTTATTCGCTGAACAATTACTACTTTCTTTAAATGTTATTTTTTATTTCTTGTCTTCAGATCGTACGTTGACCTATTAAAAAGTTAAGTAAATAAACAGTTGTCAATGCAAGAAAAGATCACAAAGGGGTCATAGTCCAGGGATAGTTTACAGGTCTGCTCTGCTGAAATAATTATATGGTCGACATTTTTTTCTACAAAGATTTTCTATATAAGAACATCAATAGAAATATATAAACTTGAACGACAACATTACAAACGGTTCCTGTAGAGATATGTTAAATGTTTATTGAAAAGCCTTCATTTTATCATGTAAATTACTATCGGAATTGCTAATACAATATTTACATATTCGGGTTAGCTAAGTATAAGTGAAACTATTATGTATGTTTACATCGCCGGTAAGGATTGAACTTTGAGTCAAAATAATAGTAGAATTTGTTGATTAAAGAAAATAGCATCATTCTAATAAAACGCAGAACAGTAAGCGTCAGTGAAGCTAACTTTAGCGCAGAAGAAACTTACGTCATATTGAATCAGTGTCATTGAGTTTTCTTGCATATCATACTAATAATATCTGTCATATGTTGCGCAAACTGCAAACATATGTTAGGCATATTTTTCTTGCATATTCTTCATATTCTATCATATGTAAAATGAATTTTAGCACATTTTTTGAATGAACCGCTAAAATAACGTCATTTCGTGTGCCAAGTATGACGTCATTTTGCCGTTATGAATAAATTTGTACATAGATTCATACGCTATTACTACATTTATACAAACACATGCGTACTTATTCCAAACTCTTAATCATTAAGTGTTCGACTAAAGTAATAAGTGACAAAATTTGCCTGATTTGCAAGATTAAACAGGGCATTTTTATTTTGAAAATTGGAGCGATTTCATTGGTCGGAAAATGATGTTGAACACTAATGTAATTAAATAGCTAAAGATAAAATTACATTTAATTCCATCCAAATATATCTTGAGGTAAGTCATTTTAGATATGACAGAAAATGACAGAATGTGCAAGTGAAATAACATGAGATATGTTTGCTGTTCAGATTGTAATATCCGTCCATGTACCCGCCCATCAGCGTCAATGTCGTTGACTTAGCGTAGAAGTAACAAAACTTATGTCAGCAGTTATGAATGTCAGCATAGGATATCGTAATTGAACTAGCTTTAGCGTGGAAGTAAAGTGTGCCAACTTGAATGAGTCGGTGAAGTAACGCATCCTTTTTAAGTCAGTGTCAGTATAATGTATGAAGAAACGTTTACCAGCTTAATTCAACGTCAGTGTCAGAAACATTATATTTACTGATGATCTTTGACCTTCAAGTATTATGCAATTAATTGTGAATGTTTTCTAATGTAGATATTATACAACTGTCAACGTTATTTGCGACAAATTAAAAAATCTTAAAATAGAAAAAGATCAACAAGAGTTGCTGGTAGGACAGTACGCTCAATTATTTACTTCTGCTTTTTGTTGTAGTAAAACAAAAAATGAAAAAATGAAGGTTTCATCCGAAATACATGACAAAGCTAAATAGAGAAACTACGATGGTGAAAACGCGACAGTACGATGGTGAAAACACGATAGTTTATCGCGTTTTCATCATCGTAGTATCGTATTGTCGCGATTTCATTATCGTACTATCGCGTTTTCATCATCGTGCTTTCGCGTTTTCACCATCGTAGTTTCGTGATTTCGCGTTTTCACCATCGTACTATCGACTATCGCGTTTTAGATCAATACATTCATAGGCGATGGCCCTAACGGCATTCCGTAGTGATCCTCACAGTTCTTCGAATAGTTGAGCTAAATACAAAGTGCGTAAACTAGCTCATACTGTAATAATTGTTTTGCTTTAGGCTTTAATTTTGTATTTCATTAAAATAATGAAAAATAATTGAAACAAAAATAGAATAAATACTTTATGATAAAAGTACAACGGTTTAGTTGGTAACAATATAGAGTAGTGAAGTGTGAGGATTTAAAACAAGAATTATAAAGGTAACACCTGGTGTAATAAAATTATTTTATAGCTATAACCGGAAACAGATAACTCTAAAATAATCTTAAAAACAACCATGTAGGTAGATGAACATAGACAGACGGTATATGGACGGACGGACGGACGGATTCACTCACTCACTCACTCACTCACTCACTCACTCACTCACTCACTCACTCACTCACTCACTCACCAACTCACTCACTCACTCACTCACTCACTCACTCACTCACTCACTCACTAACTCACTCAGCAACTCACTCACTCAGCAACTCACTCACTCAGCAACTCACTCACTCGATCACTCACTCACTCGATCACTCACTCACTCGATCACTCACTCACTCGATCACTCACTCACTCGATCACTCACTCACTCACTCGATCACTCACTCACTCACTCACTCACTCACTCACTCACTCACTCACTCACTCACTCACTCAGAGAGCCAGTAATTTTGTTGCAAGACGTAAGATAATTTTATTATAATTGCATCTAAACATATATCTTGTCGGTATATGTTTGTTATACAATATAATTATGTTTATGCCACAAATAGGGTAACAAGACGTGTTGTTCTGGGCCTGGAGCTATATACCTCTATATAAATGACAAAATGTTCTTTAATTCAATATCAAATAGTTAATATCTATTGAAGTAATAAAAATAAAGATTTTTATTGTCGAAGCTCACTGCTACTGTAATTAGCTTCACACTTTCATTGCAATTCATGAACCCTTTCACTGGTGGATATGCTGTAGCAGTTCAAACTTTATCATTCTTTAATGTTTTTATGAATCGATTACATATTATTGGATATATTGTCATAGAAAAGTTAATAGGCGCTGCACCAGGATTTTTATACCAGAGGAGCAAAGAAATTTACACATAGGTCAAATTTTTAAAATAAAGAAAGTAACTTATATGTCATACATGTACTTATATTTAATGCATTATAACCAACTCCCAGGGAAGGTCATGACCTCCTAAGCCCAGCCCCTTTAGACCCGCGCATATATATTATTTCAAAGCGAACGCACGATAAAAACAGTAAACAAAGATGAGGCCTGATATTTTTTTGTCAGACGACAATTTAATTGTCTGGTTTGTTACCTTGTTGACAATGCTTTTATCTTGATATATTCTGTATTAACATTAACAGTTGGTATATATGAACCTGTTGCTAAACAATACACCATATCATGTATACATAATGTCAACCTTTATCGGGAATATCCCAGCATTTGAATCAAAATCAATTATATTGACATGGTTAGTGTTTACACAATTCCAGAACGCTGGATTACTTTTGTTTTCTTTTTTCATCCCCACCTTTTTATATATTCAAGATTCAAGATTCAAGATTTTATTAAGGCACAAACATAATGTCTATTGCCATAAACAATAATGGCGTGTATACATACATATAAACATATTAACAAATGCATAAAAGATCTAAATACGAGAAAAGTAATATTACATATATAATATCATAGTCATGCAAATAAATATTAAGACTATAATAATAAATGTTTGAATTAGCTACCAGTTTTTTCTCATGGTAAATAAATTTAGACAATTTCATTATAACATTCTGTTGCGAGTTTTCATTATCATTTTAATTATTTGTACATTTGGCCAAGAGCAGTAGTATTTTGGTAAAAATCCACTTCGTGGATCAATGTATCACGGACAAGCAAGTAAAAAAAAGATATTCAGTTTCCATTACATTCTTATTGCATTTTAAACAAAATCGTTGATTTCTCTCAATATTTCTAAATCTCCTTCTTGAATCATTAACTTATGAGCAGAACAGGGCTAATCTGAATTTACTATTTATTATACAATCAAGATACTTCTCTTTTCCAAACGTGCTTTTAATTAAACTAAAAATATCAAGTTTACCTAGAATTTTTAATTTCAGAAAACCATTGTTGATATTATTGATCGTTGAATAACAGACTTAAGAAAAATAGAATGAGGAATATCAAATAAATAAGAAAAACCTAAGTCTTGTAAGAGACATTTTACATCATTGATCCATTTATTAACATGGTAGTTATTATCTGTAATCATCATAAGTTTATACAAAAATGAATCTTGATCCTTAGCAATTCCAAAACTTTACAATACATTTGTACTAATCTTATGTAAAACAAGAAGGGAACTCTCCATAATTCACCACATACGGTAGCATTACATGTTTGTTGTCTAACACCTAAAACTTGCTTCATAAACTTTTTATGAACTCGCTCAATATCTGGTGACTTATGAAAGCCCCATATTTTTCAGACCCATAGTTAAGAATAGGCATTATCATAGAATCAAACAGTTTAATTTTTTTCAGAAACATTCAATGACAAGTTATCAAAAAGCGAGTTGAGTGCATATAAAGCCTTGAAGGCTTGCTCAGATAAACATTTTTGTGCTTGATTAAAGCTACCGTTTGAGGAAATTGTTACACCCAAGTAAACAAAGTTTTTAACAATATTAAGAATTTTATTATCGTAAAGAAAAAACATCATTTGAAGGTCTATTGCCCTTTTTACATATCATTACAACTGACTTGTCGGGGTTAACAGTTATTCCCCAGTTTTGACAATATAAATGTAGTTTGTCTAATAATATTTGTAATCCTTCTTTTGTATATGAGAACAACACAGTATCATCAGCAAACAATAAAAGAAATAATTTTAAATCTTCCATAGAGAAAAAATCTATATTGTCATCGTATAAAAAGTCATACATATCATTAATAAAAAATATAAACAACAGAGGAGATAATGGTTCTCCTTGTTTAACGCCTGTGTTACAATCGAAAAATTCACTTAAGGAGCCATTTACTCTTACACATGTTTTAACATTTTCATACATGACTTTTAACATATTTACAATTCTAGAAGACGCTCCGTGTTTTATTAGTTTTAACCATATACCATTCCTATAAACAACATCAAAAGCTTTACGAAAATCAATAAATGCACAATATAATGTTTTATTTTCATATTTATTACTTTATTTATTATTGAGTTAAGAGCAAAAATACAGTCTATAGTACTTTTATCTTTACGAAAACCAAATTGATAGTCGGACAGCAAATTATTACTTTCTGCCCACCCTCGTAGGCGAGAATCTAACATAATTGAAAATATTTTTGAAAAAACACTAGTTAAAGTAATGCCTCTATAATTATTTACATCACTAGAGTTTCCCTTTTTAGGCACGGGAACAATAATTCCTTTTGTCCAGGTTTCAGGATAAACACAATTTATATACATATAATTGAACAATTTACAAAGGGTTGGTGTAATTATATCTTTACACTCTAAAAAAATCTCACTTATTAAATTATCAACACCTCCGCTTTTCCCGCACTTTAATGATGAAATTGCTTTTTCAGTTTCTGATAATGTAAACTCTTTATCTAATTGTAAAATAACATTCTCTTCTAAACAAGCCTCAGCCAAATTACTCTCTGTTTCATCATTGCTAAATACATTGTCTACTGAAAAAAGGGTTTTAAAATGTTCAAAAAATTCCTCTTTGCTAATGTCACTCGCTGTTGATTTTTTATTTTTTATTTTACGTATTTCTTTCCAAATTCTTTTAGGCTGATGTTTCGCTAAATATGGTAGATTTTGTTTTTGATTTATATTGTATTTTGTATTTTGTACGAGCTTCTTTGAAACAAATTATAACAGTTGCTACATTGTGTTTTCAGAAGATTTGTTTTACCTAAAATATCGATTAGCTATTCTAAACTCCCGCCGTGCCACCTCGCAGTCATTGTTAAACCAGGGACTTTTATATTTTCTTTTATTTTCATGTTTCTTATTTTTTTCAATTGAACACTTCTTACCAAAAATATTAAATGCTTTGTCGTAAAGAATATTTGATATTTGAAATACACTATCATTAACACCGATTTCCTGCGATACAATATTGCTTACAATATTATCTATATTACATAATTCTGATAAAATAGCAGATTATAGATTCTATAGCATTGTCAATAGTTTGAGCTTCACATGTGACATGATTGTGACAATAAGACTTTCAAATCCATATCAATGAATTCCAATTTGTAATTTGTAAAATCAAATAAAACTCAAAATTCATATACACATATTTGTTTTTTATTCTATTTTTTTTTATATATTTAATTTCATTATATACTTATAAATGAAATATTGAGAAATATTGATAAAATAAAATGCGTATTTTCATTTTCCGTATTTTCACTGTAAAAATTTATTTTTCACTGCAGTGAAACATATTTTCCGTATTTTCACTGGTGTCTTGCCGGACTACTTTCTTTTAAATTCTGCCAGTACACAAAATTTAAGGGAAAGTTTTTCCAATTTTATCGCAAAAAAGAGAAAAATGTATATAATAAACAGAAAATTCAATTTTTTTCTATAAATACATGATTTTTTTCATCTTGTGGCATGAAAATTATCATACTTCACTCGTGGCTACCGCCACTCATGAAATATTTATTTTCATACCACTCGATGAAAATAAATTATGTATTTTTAGAAAAAACTTGAATATCCTCTATATATTTAAATGAGTACTATATAAATGTATGTATATATAACGTCTTTCTAATAATGAATAGAGATAGCTACGGGATAAGTTTGTTGATGTGGCCCATATATAGCTAAAGTATTTTACTACAATGAACATGCGGTGTTAGATTGCTACAGTATTTTCCGTATTACAGATTTTTGTAAAATATTCATTGACTTTTTCATGGAATGGCTCTAATGATGACCGCCGTATGAAAACATCTGCGGAAGTTTCAAAATCAAAATTTATACCACCTCATGCTAAATGATGAATTCTGCCATAATTGCATTAACACCTACAAAACCCTCGAACGTTATTAAATCTTCCGCCATGAGAGCTATGTCCTTCAGACCGTCCTTATGCCCCTGCAGACGTATTTATCAAAATACAAATTACAAATTTATAAAATTAAAAAAAAATGACGGTGCTTTAGGGCGTGGACAGTAACTCTGTCAACCAAATCGTGTCTGTTTGCAGTTTTGTATGTGCTTTGATTTCTCTATTTCATTATCATCTAGTTGTAGATAGCTGAATAATATTGTTTTTTTTGTATTCCAAGTGGTACATAAATATTAAATGATCCACGTCACTAGGTAAATAATAGTATTATAATAATACTTTTTTTATAATTTCTTAACCCTAAATTTATAGCTGTTTGTCGAACTCGAGTAATTTAACAATATATGGTCAATGCACCTTGTTCGTACATTAACGTCTGAAAAGGGCATGGGGGCCCGGTCGAAACCCTTTAGTTAAGGTGGAGGGGGGTTTTTTGGGGGTTTTTAAATGAACAAAGAAAGGTGCATAAGGATTATTGTTTTTGGATTTTAAAAATTCATTTAAAAGGGTACTTTTAGCAAATTTTACGGGGAAAAGAAAACTTAGGCCTTAAAGGCCATGTTTCCTCAGAAAAAGGGAAATATTTCTTATTTTTCAGAAGAGAAAAAACAATTTGGTTTAAAAATGTTTTCTAAGGGAAAATTTAGAATGTTAGTTTGCCCATTATATGTAAAAAAATTAGAAAAATCTAAAAATAATGGTATTTGACTTCCATACAAAAATACTAAATCACTATATTCTATATACAAGAACCAAAGAACAGAAGAAATAAAAAATCGTCCAGTTTTATGGCCAATGTTTTATTTATTTATTTTTCTAATTTTTGAGATATAAAAATAATACATGTTATGTCGTATTAGGCCTTTAAAGAAAAGGACTGACATTTTTGAGAGACGACAATTTTATTGTCGCGGTTTGTCATGTCATAATTTCGATATGTGTCTTTTATTACCAATTTTTATAGATCATTTTTTTACAATCTTGTTGCTAAACTACACATACATCAGGTCATTATGTTCTCAGGTTTTATTGGTAAATAGTTTATTTTCACGAGAAAAACCCCCTTTTAAAAACAGGGGGGGCCCGAATTTGAATGATTTCTTTTATTGACATGTCTAATTATAGCTGGATCTTTTTTATTTTTTTTTTTTTTAACCAAAACCCTTTTTTTCCCGTAAAAGTTACCCATTGTCAAATACTGTCTTTTTCAGGGGACAGGGATCCCAAAATCTATTTTTATAGTCGTTTTTAAGTGTTTTTAAACATTTTTCCATATTTTTTAAAATCTGTTTTTTTAAATCACTTTTAACATTTTAAAACAATGAGGGCCCCTTAAATAAATTTGGCTCAGAGTTTTTAAAGGGTTTAAAGACGAAAATTATATTTTCCGTTCGGGCCCCACACCAGTTTTAACAGGTTGGGAAATAAAGTTTGACGTCAAAAAGTGTGCTTAATAATAAATTATTCATCGAATGTAGATGGGAAGTTATTGTTTTACTGCAATCTTTGTATCGGGATTAACTAACAGTTTACGTCAGTAGGCCCATTTTAGAGTAATAATATTTTTAGTTACATTTTCTAAACCCAAAATCAATAGCTGAGTCGTCGAACTCTAGTAGCGGACAATAGTTATTGATTATGAAAAAGGCCAAGGTATGCGTACTACTTCATTTCTTACCTTGTAGTGCGGGCTGTGAACAAATTAAACCTTATAAATATTAAATGATGGAATATTGATACACAAACTGTGTTAAATCTATTTGCTAATAACTCACTGATTTAAACATTCATTTCCTTATTATGTTAAATGTTGGAGTAAATAAACTATATAATATTTAAAACTCGTAATATTTTAACGTAACACCTTTAGACATGTGTATAATCAAGTGCCGGCGGCGACGTTAGACTACGTCAACAGCGTACTAAGCACGTGAACGTTACTGCAGCGGTTTCCTTTATTTAACACGCTGACCTTTGTCTACGGTAAATATGAAACATTTAAAAGGCTCGTAAATTAAAAATTTCGACAGTTTGTGATGTAAATGTAATTTGTCATATAGTTGTCTTACTTTCTCGCCAATTATTTAGTGATTCGGGTTAAGTGAAGAGGATTAAATAGTGTCACAGAGTTTGGAGCATAAGCTGGTAATATGTTTAATAATTTCTAAACTGTAACATTTTCTTTGACCGTTTCAGGTGATATATTAAAACAACTGCATAAAACAGAATGCTTGTGACTGTGTGGTTTTAGAATATAGGCTAACTTAAAAATAACTATACAGTCGAAATGGTAAATTCATGTTAAGATTCAAATAGCAGACGACTTCATTTACGTTTGAAAAGTGAACATTTCAAAAATTAGGTTTAACTCAGTTTAAATGAGATAATGACTGGGACAAGATAAGGTCGATGTACTTTTATTATCCAACAAAATTCAAACAAACAGTTGCGTTCTCATAATAAAAACGTCTGTTTATAGCTGTACTGTTGTGGATTTATATTGTTTGATTATATTTCATGCACTTCTTACATCTCAATGAGATATGTCGTGTTGGTAACGTGGATAATAATAGGACAAATTTATTTATGCAATAGTTATAACCAAAGATAAAACTTTTCACAGGAAAACATGGCATCCAATCGGTTAAGTATACAACCGGTGTGGGGAGTAAAAGACCGGAAGTTAAGTAATGGAGTTTTAGACACAGCTGAAAATCTGATGGAGAATATTGATGAACTTGCAGAAGTGTTAGATAATCTTAAAGACAAGTATGATAAGGTAAATTATTGATCTACATTCTTAATTAATGAATCTATAAATCAATGAACTGCAATGTGACGCCATTTGCATTTGAGTATATTTGACTGGCAGAATATATATACTTAAGGTAAAAAACAGAACATGATATAATTATATAAATATTAAACTGAAGTAAACAGGACTTTTTAATTTTTTTGAATATTTTAACTACCTGATGAATTACAAATCAATTCATTTTGATTAATTTGAAACGAAGAGGTTGTAATCTGCAAAAAGTAACAATGTTTAGAGAGTAAAACATAACAGAAGAAACTCTGTGTATTAGTCAACAGCAAAATAATGATTTTAGTAGCCCCATTTCTTTTCGCACATTGTCATTACACCAATAGAGGCGTTCAAAGTGACATCATACGTGCATATATTAGCAAACCATTATATTCAGTTGCATTTATAATGTGACATTTTTATTGATTTAACCTTGCAGTAAGTTGGAAATAACTTCACATGTAAATATTATGCTATAATACATGTAGAAGAACAGTTAGCTCCAGGATGTATTTATAAACACGAAACAATTTATTACTAAAAACAAACTTTTTGCTAAAATATATTTAGACACGATCGAGTAAACTGAAATAGTATATTTGATACATGACTGGTAGATACCCGATATAGTTATATGATATACTCAAATTACATAATGCACATACAGAAACTGGTTAACTTTAGTAAACTTTAAACTACATTAAAATTTTTAATTTAATTAATGTATATCATACATTTTTTTACTTTCTTACATTGCGTGTATATTGAAATCATTTAGTTTTCTTGTACAAGGAAAGTTATCCCTAACAGAATGAAAAAAGGATATTGATGAATTACAAAGTTTATACAGAATGAAAAAGCTTTACAAAGTTAGCAATAGAGATAGCTCCATAGATTTGTTGTTACCAAGCATTTCTTTACAAGTACTTGTTATTTTATACGTTGCTATCCTATACACATTATCTGTATGGGTGGATGACAAAAATGCTGTCATTGTTTAGATTTATTTGGAAAGGTTTGGTTTCAAAAAATTCAGTGCATCAAATTGAGTTTTATAATCAGTACAATATTGATCTCAAATATACCATGCACGCGCTAAGTTCATAATTATAAATATCAAAGCATCTCTACTGTTTCTTTTTATATCATTTGATAGATTTCCAATCTCTGGAGTAACTTCGATTATAATGCATAATTTACATCATAATTATCTAATATCGATTGGATATCACCTGATAGCTGGTAAACACTCCCTATTGAGACATACAGACAATCGTGGCAGGTCTGAGCAGAACTAGGTCTTCACGGTTACAACTGCATGATTCTATAGCAATATTTTAAAGTCTTTTTGTGTAGCATGTTGAATATAGAACCTAGTCAGCTGACTAAATTTGATGAGATTTTATCAAATGCTTGATCATTTGCTGATTTACAAAACCTTTATTCAAGCTGTATTTTTTTACAGTAGCAGTAAGGTTTATAACACTAAGGTGTACAATATATGAGCCGCGTCACAACAAAACCAACATAGTGTGTTTGCGACCAGCATGGATCCAGACCAGCCTGCGCATCTGCGCAGTCTGATCAGGATCCATGCTGTTCGCTGTCAGTTTATCCACTTGTAATAGAGTTGGTAAGCGAACAGCATGGATCCAGACCAGACTGCGCGGATGCGCAGGCTGGTCTGGATCCATGCTGGTCGCAAACACACTATGTTGGTTTTGTCGTGACGCGGCTCATATGTGTTTTCTCGTTTATAAACATGTATTGTATGTACTACAGGAGAAACACATGCTGGCAGACAAAATACCGGAAGACTCTACCGTAACAAACCAGACAAACATAAGAGAAACACATGAACTTAACATGTTCCGTAAGCTGAAAACATGTCTCGACTCAACAAGGTACGTCTTTACATGTCCTACACTCCATTGTTTTACCATATTGTTTTATTTCTCGTACTGTCAAGATATGCTGTCACATTGATTCAGAATAGTTTATAGGAGGTATAAAAAACACTTAAGCGATCAAGGGATACTAAAATAACTTCTTGTTTTTTTTAAAAAATCCATGTGTGTCTGTTTGTGATGACCTTGTCAAATCAAATGAGGTAATGAGCATTTTTCTCTGTGTTTGGGAGTTTATTATTGTGTCATTGAAGATTTGCTCTATGTCAAGACTGTTTTTAATGATACAGATTTAGACACTTAGACGAAGACGAAATGGTTATTTTGGCATAAATGTTGTTTTACTTTGATCTAATTTGTTGAAATATCCCTATCAGAAGTGTTTAATCTAATCAGATGTGGTTCCGCAAGTTATTAGATCTAAGGGTCATCAGACACAACTATATGATCAAAGGCACAGTTTACAATCATTACTGATGCTTGTGTTATTGTAGTCTCAATTAACTATGTTCTGTTTTCTGGTATGTTGATATAAAGCTTGAAGTCGATCTGATATATTATTTATAAAGCGACATGTAACACTTTATTTTTAGATTCCTTATCGGAAGTCTAAGACGAGAAAAGGACAGACTTATGAAACGAGAACTTAGTGTGGAATGTAAACTCGGGGAGGTTGAAGATTATAAAACTCACGTGAAACAAGATTTAGTGAGTAATCTCCCTTATAAATTGTTAATTTTCATATAATTTATGTACTTTTAGTTTTTGAACTTACTAGCTTTAATAGTCAAAATGATAAGATCTTTCTAATACAAGACCTTGCTTATTTAATCAAACTTTTTGAATATAAAAAATGTATATGTTATGGCAATATTAATACGACTTGAAAGTTTATCAGAGATTGTAATGCGATTGAGAGTTGTAGTAAACCATTAGAATATATATCATAATAATCTATAATGTTCCAACAGACGTCCCTGAACGAGCTTGTTGACACGTTAACTACCAAAGTATGTAATCAAGAGGTGCAGATATGTGAAGAACAAGAGAAATACGAAAGTCTTAAATATGAGAGGGATAACCTTAAAGAAAGATTGAAAAGGGCCGAAAACCTGTGTAAAGGTAAGAAAAATTAAAAGGTAATATGTATAGTATGCAGAAATGTCAGGTGTTGTTCAAGCTATATATAAATACCATTACTTATGTTATACATAAATATTTTTGAAATTTTAAAAGTTCGATAAAAGTTAGTTTAATGCTTACATGTTTATATTTTACATAGTAACAAAATGTCCATGTTTGTCTTTGTGAACGAGTGTTACTACAGGCTATTTTCCTTTTCTTGACCGTAAAGGTCAAATACCCACTTTCCGACATTACTAGTCTAAGAAGGCCCTATACATTAATTTAGATCTGAGCGGACACCTGGATAGAATTCTGATGGTTCGCATTGTGGTGAGGGGCTAGTGGTTCAATGTTAGTGAACTTTACCACTCAGTTACAGAGTCCGTCGATTTTAACTTTCATCTTTGGCAAAAAATCTTTTACGAATTTCTAATAAAATCATTAGAAACTATTAAAAAATTCCCATCATACCCTTTTACTTAAAGTATTGTTTTACTTCTATTGTAGATCTGAATAGTGACAATGATAAACTACGAGAGGAGAATAAAAATCTTGCGAAAGAAAGAACCGATGTGTTACTACGACTTGAAAACAAAGAAATGAGATATGAAAACGAAGTGTTGGTTGTTGAAAACGCGAAACTTAAAGAAATGTTACGAGATCGTCTTGACAGTAGTGACGGTGATTTAGGTGTCTCGAAACTGAATAAAACCGACAGTAAAACTCCCCTAACGTACTTACCGGACCTGATTGAAGATAGGAGTAATAATAATGATACAATATTGATAAATGAGGAGACAGTCTGTGTTCGTTTATAGTATACAGTGTATATTCTACAATCATCAAATTGTGATAATTATGATGAGGGACTTGCGGACATTTTTCGTGTACATTGGTCTATAATTTTCAATCATACTTATTGATGAAATTTAAAAATTAAGGTCAAACGATAAGGAAAACATAATAATTATCACGTGGCTCTAGCGTGTTTATTTGGGCTGAATGACCTCAGACCAACTTTTCTTTGTTCTATTTTAATACTGGTACAATTACTTGATCGCTACATGATACTTAATAAGTATTAATAACTATAAAATCTTTAGCAAAGAAACACTTATTTGGTGACTTTAAGCCATTTAGTACCACACTATTTTTGCATGTAAAACAGATGATTACGCGTCAAGAAATGCTATGTAAATTTCAAGAAAGAGAGGGGCGGGAAGAGGGGGACACAAATCACGTTTATATAATTTGATCAATGGACTGTTTCATTTAATACATGTGTTTATCAGGGATTAGTAACATCTGTGACATCATAAAAAGGAATTTTTTAATTTCTTCTTACAAAACGCTGTTTAATTGGGAATAACTGAAGGGTATCAAATATAAACTATTATTGTTTGTACATTATACTGTACAGAAATATAAAAATGAATCTTTTCATCCATAACTGACATTGCATTAATATTTTTTGCGTTAAAAGAGTGTATGTAAAACTATGCTATAAAAATGAACATGCAAGGTTATGGTGTTTCAAGTACACAATATTATGTTGTTTAATATGTTATATGTCAGTGATCTTGTACAAGTTGTTTGTTTATTTTATAATCATATTTTTCAAATAAATAGGAAAAAAGTTATTATAATTGGCATGTCGGGGGCAAGTGGGCTTAATAATACGCACTTCATTTTATGCTTATTTTTATAACTCTACCTTTTTCCCCAATACGGTGTTAAACGGGTGATATTCGTTATCCATTAATTCATTTCCGTTAAATACATGACACTACTGATTTATTTTGCATATTTAATTATTCGGTGTACGTTTACGATAATTACTTAAGTGTAATTTATGTATGGCGGAAAATATCTTCAATATATAATATGGCGTTGATAATCTTAGCGCACAGTGAATACGGAGAAGTCAATTCATCGATACCTTTGTTGTCTAATTGTCAATAACTGTTTTATTCGAAATAAATCATTGTGAAACCGAAGTGCTTTAAGTAACCAATGTACAAGAGGATGAATATCAATTATATGTGCAAAATGAAGTATTATCATAACATAATAATTGCATGTAAGCACATCTGCGTATAATTCTTATTTCTAACATTAAACAAAATATTGATGTTTTCTCAAGTCGGCGCCAGGGGCGTAAACAGTATCGTGCATTTACCACTGGTGGCCGCCCATGAAGATACCAAACCAGACCCAGCTTACAACATTTTTAATTTCGATATGTTAGTCTACAATTAATGCTTCTTATAGTCTATTTCAAGTTATTACCTAACATGATCACATATTTTCGGACAAGGGAATATCTACTGAAGATAGCAGACAATTTCAGGGTAAATCTTTGAAATGAAATAAAACTATTATTTCATTTTAGTCAAACATTTATCATTACATGAAATTTTAACATCAACAAAGTATGATACTACTTTATTCACTTCCAGTTTCAACTATTGTTCTTTTGTATACAAATCAATAATGATATTTTGACGATCTTGATATTTAATGTTGCTGAAGTCAGTTGTGTATGATATGAATCTCATTCCCCTTAACCACTCTGCCAAAGACTCCATGTAAGTGCTACTTTTATATTATTCAAAGTGAATTAGTCTACAATGGAAGGTCTGCGATACAATAAATAATAACCTTCGTAGAATAAGACCACGAAAAAATACACTGAAGTTGTGTTAGCTAGTCGCAGATATTAAAATGTCGTAGAACATGTAATCATTCATCATAATTGAGCCGCGTCATGACAAAACCAACATAATGCGTTTGCGACAGCATGGATCCAGACCAGCCTGCGCATCCGCGCAGTCTGATCAGGATCCATGCTGTTCGCTATCAGTTTCTCTACTTGTAATAGAGTTGGTAAGCGAACAGTATGGATCCTAATCAGACTGCGCGGTTGCAACCCATTATGTTGGTTTTGTCATGGCGCGGCTCATATAAATGTTCATTCAAAATAACTTTAAATTTTATCAACGTTTCTTTCCAGCACTATTTTACAAGAATATCCAACTAATAGATATACATGTATTTTTATTATTTTTATTTTTTTTATCAATGCTTGAAATATTTTTACGAATATGTGCCCATTTCAGACCAATCCAGTTTAAATAGTTCCTAAACTTTCAAGGCAATCGCTGTCCGAGCTATTGTTGAAAGGATGCAATGTAAATAAATTAGAAAATACTGTTTGGACAATGACTGTGGTCAAGTTATCAACATTCATCTATCCATGACTTTCGAAAGATTTGCTTAAGACGATATCAGGGTAGGGTCACGTTCTAATTTATTGATTAAATAAACAATGGAATATTTAAAAGTGAGTGGATAAAATAAATAATATCATGGGATTTTCATTGTTCTTTGGCGATTAAAAGATAATACTTTTGATAAAGATTATTAAGGATTGTTGCAGATGAAACAGCTCTATTAATAAAAAGACTGCATAGAAATACCGATTCTTTTGATAAAAATATAGATTTTAATGTCAAAGTAAGAGGTGTAGATCAGTTATTTGTATTATTATACTGGTCATACTATTAGTGTTCAAACATGGAAGAGAACGGATCTCCATTTACAGACAATATTACAACGAGAAGAAAACATCGTGAAGCAGACGATGAAAATAAAGCATTATTACCGGATAAACAAGACAACGATGACGACTCGGGTTATCGAAAATTTCGTGGTTTAGACATAAAGACAACGTGGCTACATTGGTTAATTGGGCCTATTGTGTTTGCGTATATGTTTGCTATGTTATGTTCATATTACGCTCTTGTTGAATACACGAATCAGTACTTCATGAAAAGTGAGTACAAGAAAGCAAATTTGTCTCTAGACAATACAACAGATGCGTTCTGTAAAGTAGACAAAGATAACATTGTATATCAAACTGAAGCGAAGGCAACATCTCAAGCATCAACGTGGAATGTATATTATTCTGTCGCCTCAGGTGTTCCTGCCGTCATTTCTAACATGGTGTTAGGTTCATATACTGACGCCTTCGGTCGTAAGTTCTTGCTAGCTGTGGGAATAATAGGCACCTGTCTTAGACTAAGTATAGCTGCAGTAACTATCTATCTAGAGGCAGATTTGATATATATACTCATTGCTTGCTTTGTCGAAGGTTGCACGGGTCAATATGCTACAACCCTACAAGTCTCACTTGCTTACATCGCTGATATAACAAAACCAGGACGAGCAAGAATCCTAGGAATTATATTCATAGAGTTTGTGATAGGTGTAGGCCTATCTGCTGCTAGCCTTGCGGAAGGATACATGGTTGAGTGGAAAGGCTACATGTTTACATTTGCTTCAATGGCAGGAGTTCTTATCCTTACATTGATCTTAATGATCTGCTTTCTTCCAGAAACACTCTCCAAAGAACATCGCCATAGAAATAAATCTTGTATAGGCTTATTAAAGATCAGTATTTCATTCTTTGTTGATAATGACTCTGAGAACAGGCGATGGAAATATCAGCTCGTCTTGTTGATCCATGCTTTATGTAACATAAGTTTCCTGTCCAGACTACCAACTGAGACACTGTACCAACTAGCGTCTCCTTTCTGTTGGTCACCAACAAAGATTGGTATATATGCTGCTATACGAACATTAGTGATCATGTTTGTCGGGTTAGGATCGGTGCATATATTCTCGCTGTTCATTGACGAGATTTGGATCTGCATGATAGGAACTGCATCTTACGCAGCAGCGTTCTTCTGGACGGCGTTCGTAAACAGCGATTTGGTTTATTATATAAGTATGTACCCGTTTTAGCTAACAGTCTAACAGTTTTCATTGGGAAATGTTTTAAAAGAAGTAAAGCATAATTTGCGCATTCAACGTTCAATAAAAGTATTTTGAAAAATAATTATGCATGTAAAAAAGTTTGAAATATGTAATAGATTATCTATCAAAGTTAACGTTAATCATAATAACAGATTGATGGAGACGCTTAAATGAAATCTTAACACAAATTAAATTAAATTAATTTTATCAGTAAAAGTAAGATTATTAGAAAAGTGGGACAATGTCAATGCCTTAAAGATATAAACACCATAAAGGGCCATTTACAGCTACTAGTATAAGGGTATTTAATCACATATACATGTAGTAGTAATAGAACAGAATCTTATGATATACTTGTCTTATTCAAACCGTTATTTTACAGTTATAGCTGTTGGATGTTTTGGCCCGTTATCGACCACAATGCAGCGTAGTATTCTCTCTCATTTAACACCACCTGAAAAACAAGGTAGATCTTATTATTAGTAATGTATTTCACGTAATGTTACCATGGAGGTAATCGGCACATTCAATAGTGCCATGCTTATACATTACATTATGTGTTTCTTATTTTATATTTAGTTTTATATGTATGATAAAATATTATTAAATGTAATCATTATAAGGTCATTAATTTTTTTCAAATTGACTAAGCAAATCTCTAAATAAATTGTTCATAATAAGCATGTTTTTTTTAAATCTCCTCACCACGTACTGTACACATACTGACCCAGAGGAGGGTCTGATTGAAATGCTGATGGACCTTTTTTCCGGTTGATAAATATTGAACTAAACTTGATCTTATGTTACTTTGGTTTCAGGAGCGATATTTAGTGCTGTAGGAACATTAGAGGTTGTGACGTCACTATTAGCAAACGTAATGACAAGTTGGATTTACGCAGCCACCGTTACATACATGCGCGGCTTAGTCTTTCTTACAGTTGGTGGCTTTGATGGAATCTGCATTGTTCTGCTAATGTACATAGTTTTCTCTTATCATTTTTTATCACATGTCCGTGTCGCTTTTGCGGCTCTGTAAAAATGATATGGCACGGTCGTGCATATATTTTAACGTGACGTCATTTTTATTATATAAACATAGCGTTAAGACACGCTAAATATTCGCATTTACTATAGACGTGCTAATGAAAATAAAATGGTTCTTTTCTACTTTAAACGAATTTTATTTTAAGTATGTGATAAATTTAATATTAAATTCGTATAAGTTTATTATTAAATTCATTGAACCTGTTGAATAAAATAATATTAAGCTCGACAGAGGCTTGCATATTATAATTTTATTCAACTCGTTCAATAAATTCAGTATTAAACTTACACTCATTCAATATCCTCTATATATTGCACAGAATAAATGGAATATTAGTATTTGGTGAAGATGAACTTAATGTTAATTTACTGAAAACAATCGGACGAGAATTGTATGTATTTTTAACGGAAGTCAGTTAAAAAATTGATCGATATCTGAAACCATGACAACAGTTAGTTTTTTAAATGATTAGTGGTAATTCTAACCATAACGACCTTGCAAAGTTATGTGTTTGTTATATCAAGACTAAACTGATGCAAATTTAAGTACATGTGTACACTGTACTTTATAAATGATTCTAATAATTGTCATAACATTCTATTTATGAAAGATTTAAAAAAAAGCCAATACATTTTCCCTCTTTTCTTTTTTTTTTACTTTAACTTTTCTACTCTTTTTCATTTATGAAAGATTTAAAAAAGCTATGACATAAGTAAAATTCAAGTAAGAGAAAACATTCACTAAAAAGAAATAATGATATGATTTCATATTATGTAAAAAATGTGAAATGATTGTATGTGAAATTTATAAACATGTAGGTCATAAAGGTATAATAAATAATAACAATAAAAAAAAATTGTCATAACACAAAACTAATGTTAGTTTTTTACATAGTCTTACCATCCATTATTTTTCTCTATATTTCTTTTCTTTTTACAGAGTATTGAAGATAGGATGGGAAGTTGAAAAGAGAAGAAATAAATACAAAAAACTTCCACAAGTTGAGATTATTGTTCCAGAATAATTGATATGTGAGATTGGACACTACACTGAGATTATGATGATAAGATAACTGTGAACTATTTAATATGTGAATATAAGATATATGTAAAATAAGGGAGGTAAATATGTAACTTTGCTTATAAACTTTGGCAATATGTACTATAGAGTTATCCCTCTTATTGTTAAAAATAAAAGTCTCATTATTCTTTTAAAGTGGATTGATCTCCAATAGTCACATTTTCTATATGTATTTTAAATCTCGATAAAACCGTAGAAATTCATCATTTGTATATTCTTTTGGATTAATTTATATGTGTGTATATGTATATATGAGACTTTAATAAATAAAGAAATCGATCCATTTGAAACGAGTATATGAAAATAGCCGTAATTGCTGTTCAATTTGAAATAAAAAAAATAATAAAGAATATGTTTCATATGTTATAAATGGTTAATTTGAGGTCACGAATATAAGTGCAAACTTCAATGGAATCACGCGGAATATTTAACCACCATCACAAGTTTATAACCATGCATATAAACCCTCGTGTTTAAAGTTGTATACGGAGAACTATTTCATTAGTAACATTAGTAACTGGAGTTGGAGCAGCTAGTTGTGTGTAAGATTCCCTGAATTACGGAATATTGTATATATTCTTCTTTACTTTGATTATGTGGATTGTCAAGCGTGTACCAATGCATTGGAACGTGTCATTAAATTTAGAAAATTGCCAGCCCATTTATCGTATCAATCAAACTGAACAATGCCATGTCAGTTTCATCAGCGAAATAATTGTATATTTCTGATACAATGAAATAGCCATTAATATCAACTGCTTTATTTGTATGTTTGTATTTTCAGTCCTGCTGTATTTAATGAATTATAAACATAATGCTTATTTATAGATTATGTATCGTGTAATCGGGATATGATTCCGAAATTGATGTACAAAGCATTCTGATAAATCATTACGAACATGTCAGCACTGTTCATATGTAAATAAAACACGTGATGTCAGATTCCTGGTACAATTATTGGTTAGCTTCAGCATTGCCTTAAGCGTAACCGTACTTTCACAGTATAAAACGACCACCATTACGGTCGTAATGGAATTTTTGTGTCGTAACACTTTTCATTTTAATTTCCACTACCAGTCATTCGTAAAGGTAGTTTTTTCCGGCGCTTTTCAGGGTATGCATTGCAGAGCTGACCATTTTTTCGCAGTCATTTTACGCATGCGTAAAAGCATCGCTTGTTTGCATATTTTGTACCGTCAACTGACGAAGAATTGTCCGTGAACGTCTACTGTGAAAGTCCAATATATATCTACGTATGGGCAGAGCATTCTCGAGGAGATACGTCGGTGTTATATAGCAACAAGTTGTGTGATAAAAACCGTAATAACCAATGCCATAACTTTTGAATCAAACAGTTGTCACTCTCAAACATTTTTTGTTAAATTACTCCCTTTTAATGTTTATTTTAAACAAAGACATTTCATCTCTTTGCTGTCCATCTTTGCATTTGATATAAATCACTAAGAACTTACTTTTTCTTATCCTCACTGATTCAGTTTAGTTAAAATGATAAGATATCATGATATGTAGTCAAGTATTAATTTTTTTTATCAATATTTGATTAAAGATGATAGGCTGTTTGATCTCAGTTTAATTGATTAAGCAAATAATTTTTAATCGTAAGGATTCTTGTTCTTTCAAAATCTTACTCAATCATACGTCTTTTTAATCACCTCAAGAATCCATACCGCGCGCAAAGGAGAGATAGACAGACAGAGGTACATACAGACAGACAGACAGACAGACGGTGGTGAACCATAATCTTCATGAAGCACTTGCAAGCTTTAAAAAATCCAAGTAACAAAACTATAATAAAATGTACAACCAATTTCAGTTTCATAAATTTTAGTATTCAAATTTGCCATTGAAAAATCTAAAACAGTTAAATGTTAATATATATATAAGAATTTCTCAAGTTATAGTATCTGCGAAAATAAAATGCTTGCAAATATATGTGTTTCTACAGTAAACAAAAAAATGTTGAACTTACCCCGGTATCAGCGATTGGATTACAGGGTAACTATTGTACATATCATTTCTTGGGGTCAAAATATAGTACATGGAGTCCTAGATTATACCGGGTATAGGATGTCTACAAACTCGTGTCTTTCTCGCATGAATCACAAGTTAAATTTGTTCTACCTGTTTGATTTACATGGCCATTCTTTTGGAACGAACAAGAACAACTTGTCTATCAACCACGTCGTATCTTTTAAACTGAACTAATTACCCACGTTAAATAAACAACTATAATATGATTTATATAGATATCTACCGGATGTGTGGTAATTCAACTAATAACAAATGGATATAATTTTTAAAATTAAACATGGATAAATCTAAATGTAAGGACTCGAACTCGGACAGAGTGTCGGAGGAGAATCTCACCAGTGAGCTAGATATATCAGAACGAGAACCATTGATACATAAATATGAAGATAGTTATGATATTGGTTATCGTAAATACAAGAAGTTAGACATAACTACCTCATGGCGACATTTTCTCATAGGGCCAGTGATGTTTGTGTATATATTTGCAATGATAAGTTCATACTATGCTCTGGTAGAATACACGAAGGAATATTTCATCAAGGTTGAATTTGATAAAGCTAATTTGTCTTTAGACAACAGTTCGTATGACCGCTGTAGTGCTGATGCAGACGACATTGTATATAAGGCAGAAACAAAAGCCACCTCCACAGCGGCTACATGGAACCTGTATTATGCGGTCGCTGCTGGAGTACCTTCTATGATATCAAATATGGTGCTAGGGTCATACACAGATGCCCTCGGTAGAAAATTCTTAATAGCAGTAGGAATCACTGGAACATGTATCCGCTTAGCTATAGCTGCCATAACAGTTCACTTTGAAGCCAACATTGCTTTTTTACTTATTGCTTGTTTTGTGGAAGGATGTACAGGTCAATATGCTACAGCATTACAAGCGTCATTTGCATACGCAGCCGACATTACCAAGCCGGGAAAATCTCGAATCTTAGGAATTGTTCTTATTGAATTTTGTTTAGGGGTCGGTATGTCGTCTGCTAGTTTTGTTGAAGGTTATTTAGTAGAATGGAAAGGGTACATGGTCACATTTAGTGCTATGGCTGTAGTTCTAGTCATGACCTTTTTATTTTTAATCTTTTTATTACCAGAAACTCTCACTAAAACGCACAGACATAGAGACAAATCATGTATTGGTTTGCTTAAAATAAGTTTTTCTCCATTTTTAAAAAACGATTCTGAAAATAAACGCTGGAAATATCAGCTAGTGGTATTGATGCATGTATTAGTAAGTATTAGTTATAGTGCCCGACTGCCAACTGAAACCCTTTATCAACTTGCCCCGCCATTTTGCTGGAGTGTAACCAAAGTAGGGGTCTACGCTGCAGTAAGGACGCTGGCGTTCATGTTTATTGGACTAACGTCTGTGAAGTTGTTCCAACTGTTTCTAGACGAGATCTGGATATGCCTGATAGGCACCGCCTCTTATACTGCCGCCTTTCTCTGGACAGCGTTTGTCGCGGATGATACAACATATTATTGTAGTAAGCAAACTCTTTATTAGATATATACGAAAGCATGGAAATATCGATATCAATTTCTAATCCAATCCGATTTAACAGAGGAAACTATTATACATTTTGAAACATGCGAGCAAAGCAATCAACTTACTAGAAAATTTATTTTAGATTTTTGTCTTCAACTTTTAACTGGTTACAACACGTCAGTTGATAGACGATTATGTGCTTGTATAAGTTATCATACATGTATAATATAGATTATTGTTATTGACTTGATTGTACATATAGAAAGTACATTGACATTATACTTTATCTAATCAGACAATGACTTACAGTTGTCAATATTACAGTTAGGTTGTAGACCGCTAAATATTCTTTTCTGTCTAAAATTTTATCCACATTTCTGTGATACATTGTATATCTACAGTTACGCAATGTATATTTCTGAAACGTTTTTGTTTTAAATCTGCGCCTATTAATGTAAGTCTGTGCTGGTTAATGAATTAAAAATAGAAAATATAGTGGTGAATATCAAGATGTTCTAAATATATCCAAACTATAAACACTGATAATTACGAAACTATGTTGTTATTGAGAAAGATTTATGAAAACTTTATTTATACTTTCAGTTATAGCTGTTGGTTGTTTTGGACCACTTTCTGTGACGATGCATCGAAGTATCCTTTCACATTTAACACCACCTGAAAAACAAGGTATTTACTGTTATAAGCAAATCATTATCTGACTTTAAAATATCAAAATCACAATTTATGAAAGGAACTCCACTGAGGTCCAAAAGTATAAAAACATAAAATTTTAATTCATTTACATAGATCAGCTGGAGCACTAAGACAGAAAGATTTGCAAAAGATAATAAAGAAATATGCTCCGATTAAATAGAAATTTATGTATTTGTGCTATTCTTATCACGGTTTGTGTGGAAAGTGTTGCTGTGCGTTTCGTTTTTTTTTGGTCATTTTACACAATACGAATACTTATTCTGGAAAAAACGGAATGAAGGAACGATCTGAAATTTTGCACAGAAGTTACTCGTCTGGACTTGCATCAACTGGAGCATTAATCTTAAAAATTATTTCCAGTACCGTCATGTCAAACCAACCAAACGAAAGTGGAGTCCCTTTAATTTACCTCCTGGAAAAAACATGCTATATGTAACCTGTTGCTATTGACTATGCACAATATTGATTATCTCCCCTTGAATGATTATTTCAACGATTTCTTGTAGTAAAGATATATGTATGTTTATAGATAGCATAAATGAATGTAACCTGTATTCATTTTTAATGATTAAATAATGATGTAATATTACATCTAGGGTTTATATTCCAGCAATAACATGGATGTAAAAGTATAAAACAGACTTATATAGATCCTTGAAAAAAAGTATTTAAGATATACATGTATTTTATGTGACAGGAGCCATATTCAGTGCTGTTGGAACATTAGAAGTTGTATCTCATCTTTTGTCTAACATCATCACTAGTTCTGTCTACGCCGAGACTGTGTCCTACATGCGGGGACTCGTGTTCCTCGTGCTGGGAGGATTCGATGCCGTCTGCGTTATTCTAACGATGTAAGTAACACAAACTGTATTAATATTGTCAGATAAAAAACCCAAAATGTCGCATTACACCATAAATTACAACAGCCAGTGACTTAAAAACGCAAAGTTGTACATTTGAAAATTTACAATAAATAATACCGTAATGATGACGATGATGATGGTGATGATGATGATGATGACGATGATGATGACATTGCTACTTCTGCTGCTGCTGTTGATGACGATCATGATCATGAAAATTATCATGCAATAATTGTTATTACAATAATGATAAAGATTACAATTAAAATGCATTGATTTTCCTAATCCGTAACTTTTAATCTAAGATTATAACAAATAAACTTGTCTTTGTTACAGTGTTCTGAAGATAGGATGGCAAATAGAGAAAAAGACAAACGGAAATCAAATAACTTCACGTACAGAAATTATTGTTTCAGTACCGGAGTCCGACGACCAGAAAGTATAGTGTACATGACATTCTGTGTATATCATTTATCATTTGATCTCTTACAGTATCATTTACATGTATATATTTTTAATATCTCCATGATTTATATAGCAAAACAATGACACTTTCAGAACCTTTACAAACATTTATCTTAAAGGCTATGTTAGATATCTAACAGCCTGATACTTTCTGTGATATTTATATTTCTTCTGCCTTGACAATAATTTGTCTTTGAAAAGAATAATAACTTTGATACAGAAGCTTTCTTTTCTGTTTTACGATAAAAGCTTTTGGAATAAAGTTTGTACATCTTTATCAAATATACATCTATGTTAATGTTTTCGCATTCAAGTAAATGATTTAACTGATTTCACAATTATATGATAGGAAGCTATATTTATGGTAAATATAAATTTTTCGATTGGCTACGGTTGACATCACTCAAATGCAGAACATGGCCGTTTTGTTACAACGTTGTTTTGTTACAGAAATGTATTTCCTATGCGAGAATTCCATCAACAGATATATTGGTATAGATAAAATATTTTAATACAATTTATATATTGTATACTGAAACTGAAACCGAAACTGAAACTGTTCTATTTAATTAAACGCCTATTTCAATATACATATTCAATGGCGTTGTACAAAAGGATAATAAAAGTATGTACATATAGATAAAAAAACAACACATATGCATGGCAAATGAACTACAAAAAAATATGTTAAAGATATCAGCCGTGTAAAATATAAAGTATTAAAAACTTTAAAAAAAGAAAGAATAGTTATAAAAAATAACAATAAAAAATAATTTAAAAGAAAATAAAAATTAATGGTTATTTCAGTAAAATTTCAAACACATTTCCACATCTCTATCAGTTTACAGCCCAATCACAATCTTAAAACAATGCGTAAAAATCTCTAAAATAGTAGGTTTTGACATTTTTCTTGAACATGTCCAAAGTCGAAGACTGTCTTATATACAGAGGCAAAGGAAACACCCGAAAAAAACAAACAACAGCAACAATTTATAAAACAACAACAACAACAATACGCTGATAAATATGATAGATAACTCATTCTGCAGACCGTTTACTCTTTGCTAATCAGTCATTATCATTTAGATCAGGGACGTAAAAAATGTTCGTAAGTCCTAGTATAGATGTAAAACGTGTTTGACACATGTCGCTCCCTTATCTTTAAACTAGAAACGTTTAAACCAAAACTTTATTTCATTTTGATTTTGCAATAGATATTCATATAATAATTCTTATATTTATAATTTACCTGATACTGCGCAGTGTCAGTCGATTAAAGATCTCTATATACATACCTTATCAGTAAATGAAGCAGCTTGTCTGATTATATCACGCTATAATGTCGCGAATCTCTGCACATATCACACCATGTGCCAGGAATCAATATCTTTTAAAGCCGACTTCGAATAACATGATTAGTCTAACATGTGCACGAAAAGAGGAAATGAATTTGAAACATCTAAAGTTTCTATTCTTTGAGATCTAAAGTTTCAATTCTTTGAGAGAAATAAAACCAGAACATATTAAGTTAGCATGAACGTCATTTAAAAGAAAGCCTTTAAGCTAAATGCATGTACTATTAGATTATGTCAATCTTGGAGCCTCAATGACAGCATCAGATAAGTATTTATATATGGAAGTTTTGTAGTTTATTCTTTTATTCCATTAGGCAATATGCCCATTAAAGGCATTACAAGCATGGTATAAATGGCGAACAATGACAAGCCAAAATTTACCTAAAACATCAATAATTGTAGAAGTGGAGAAGTTCGTATATGAATATTACTAACATAAGAACACGCACGCACGCACGCACGCACTCACGCACACACACATATACACACCACACACACACATATATGCGCAGATCATATTGAAATACATGCATTTGATATAATGTACATGTATAATCTAAGAATTATCATAGCTCTGATAAAGGCAAACACTTGAAGCAATTCCTGGTGGAATTCAAACAAAGTATCACACTGTTGGAATTGGAAATTGAAAAGGCCAAACTCAATAAAGTTGAACATTTTGTAGGCTGGGGATTAGGGCTTCCGTCTATATCGTCCTAATACCGGCTTAAGCAGAATGAAACATGTCAATTATGGTTCATATCACTTAGTAACGTTAAAGTCGATCTTAAGGTAACGTGTAACCAACGGTAAAAAGCCTTTTACTCTATCTTAATCCATTGAGAAGTTGCAGCACTTTAAAATAAGTTTTGATGGGAAACAAACACAATGAAAAATAGTGATTTTTGGCAATTTTGAGAGCCCCCATTGCCATGGTAACAGGAAGTTTAAGATTGAGCATGCTGCTACATTTTTGCCACGTTTCATCAGTATTGAAGCATTTTTCATAGTTTCATTGTTTGAACTTGTAAAGAAAACGGCCATTTTTCACAATATGCTCATGCAGTAAAAGGTTAAGCGAATTATATTACTTTTCTTTGTTCTTAAATTCTCATAATTTCGGAAATATGATTTTATGTTTTCAAGTCAAATTTCTATTTTTAAACTGTACAAGATTAATATCAAAGTTTAATCATTCAAGATTAAACTCTTTTATTTTACATGAATGACACATGTTCAGTTGTACTGCGTATCAATACGCATGCTCAGTCTGAGAGCTATATTTAGAACACTATATAAGGAGCTGCGCGAACCTGCTGCATCCTTTTCGTTCTGGATCTCTATGAGAAAGGTAGCTGCTGATCATATTTTAAAATTTTTGTTAAAATCTTAATCTAGGTTTTTAATTTTGGATGTAAATTGTAAAATTTTAATTATAATTTAAAACCTTAACTATCGAAGTGCTCTTTATATTTAAATCTAAAGTTATAAATCTCGCTTTTGATTGAATTTTAAATAAACGAAAATAGAAAATAACCACGTGGCCCTATTTATCCGAAAGGGACAATGCAGTTACAATTATTCCAAATTATAAATACATGTAGTTAAAAAGTAAGAAACGTTAACCATTGAATTGCTCTTTATATGTATATTTTTGTAAATCTTGCTTTTGATTGAATTTTAAATAAACGAAAAAAGAAAACAACCACGTGGGTCTATGTATCCGAAATGCAGTACTGTCATAACTATCTATCCTAATTTATCCTATTAACCAAATGCAGTTATAACTATTCCAAATTATCAATAGTAGGTCTATAAACATATATTATAAAACATGGCAAGGTTTTTAGGTTGTTTATAATAAGACATTTTGTTGTTTTTCTTGATCAAAATGCCCAAACGACGTGCGGACGAAACTGAGAGACTGGCCAGTGCTGTAAATGAGAAAAGACGATAGCACAGAGGACAACTGGCTCGAATCCGAATCAACGTCAAGAAGTTGTTCAAACTGATGACTTTCCCCCCAACTTCAGGTGAAGTAAACTTTCAATCTAACATTATTTTGTCTACCCAAGTTTCTCACTCTATTAAAGAGACAATACGGTGTAATAGTTATATAGAACTACAACATCTTCTTCCTAAAATTAAACCAGATTCTGCAAGAAAAACAAAAAATACATTTTTAAAATGGAGAGCTGATCCTATATCTTTTCATATATTCCATACTTTAATTATCGCTGTACATATTCTAAAGCATCCTATTTGCTACAATATATGGTAAACATACGACAGGCAGCAACCAGGCATATTGGTTGAGCCGCCTACGACTCGAGCTTTAGACTGACAAAATGATGATGTTAGCCATGAAACCAATTCAATCGGTTGGTCTTTCGAATACCCCCCCCCCCCATTCCCATTCTCGAAAAGTATTTTAGTCAAATATGCACAATTCGACGGAGCATGTATTATCATTGGTTCAACGTATAGTAAAATATGTCTGTTGCAAAACTGATAAAAAATCAGCTTTTAACTTGTGTCCTTTTAAATAATATGGCCAGGTGACTTAAATCTGACTTACCTGGTACATTATATTACCTGGTAAAAAAAAATAAATAAAAAAAAATGTTACCTCAGGGTTCCGCCTACCCCTGTTTCATTTTGAAAAAATTGTTTCTTTCTTAGATTGCCTTGTTTAAAAAATGATTTTTTATGGCAAACGTTACTTTTTGAATCCTGTTTAGATATTTAATGTATTCAAACACGTTTGTTTAGACCTTGGGATATCTCGATCTGCGCAGATCTGTTAAAAACTATCGATTACTCGGGGGTTGAAATAAATGCGGAGAATCAAACTATTCATGCACCCGCATAAAAGCCATAGACGAGCTTTTGCGGCTTATATCTTAAAAAATATATATCTTTGAAGGAAATTCAGTCTATAGCATGATTATTTAACTTTATCACAAAGACTATTCCTATTGGCAGAGCTTTCTAGCGAAGATTTTATGATTCTATGTCTAAGATTAAAAAATATTTTTAAATTGTTGTATTTTCTTCTTGTATAAGACTGATTTGCGATGTACAATGGCCTATCGGGTTCGAACCAGCAACCTTCGTCCAGAACACTCTTTATTATGCATTCATTGGAAAATAAATACGTTTACTTAGCGTACTCTATATATGGCATAGTTACTGTTATGACTAGCCTAAGGTGTAAGTCAAATTCCTTTTTGTTCATGGGTAACCGAAGTCACGGTTTATATAAACGAAATCAATGTACCCTGTCCTGCGAGCCTTGGCAAATTACATGCACGTGTTACTTCCGATCACTGTATTGATCACTGAACCTGATCACTCAGTACCCTCCTTGGGAGCCTATATGTTTCAACGTGATCCCTTCTTTCGATAACAGGAAGTAGACTTGTTATATACGGTTGGAGAATGGACGGCCTTTTTCGGACAATTTTAAAAGTTATATATAGATATTGATTTTTGGAAGTTGTTGTCTAATTTTGATTTGCTTATTTTACTTTTGATCAAAAACTTATAAAAAGTAATTTCCAAGAAAGAAATAAATATGATTGCTTTAATCAAAAATTAAAAACTCAAGTTCAATATCTAATGTATTGCTAAATGTTTTGGCATGGACCGGCACGGTATAACGTTAGGTATACTTGACGTAATAATTCGGGGATCTGTTTCCATTTATCATGTTCGGTTTCCGTCCTAACATTAAAATAACATGATGAAACATTGTAACTTTGCATCATTTAGATAGCCCTATATAATTAGTTGTCTGTTGGTACTGGAGGTATATATTAACAGAGTGGAACTAAAATCAATGTCATGTTGCATGTTAGGTAACACTTATCTTCTTCTAGGTTTGTCTGCCAATACCGTAAAAGAATTAATCATTCATTGTGTCTTACAGCTGTATATGAACATCGATACATTTTTGTCGGCAAGTAAACTTTTTTCGAAGAGAAATGACCAACATTTTTGCTTTAAACATACATGTTAATGTGGTATTTAACAGTTTTTTTTTTCTATAAATATGTTTGTTTCATACTCCTTTTGTTTAAATGCCCCATACAATAAATTTTGTACCTGATATAATCTTCCATTTACCGTATTATTGGGACCAACTTATATTTTTCACCGAAATGGTTAGAAGATCGATATGTTGGTTTCAGGTAAAACATATTCTTGCTAAACTCCCATATGAGGATGCCATTTTCAGGAAATTGATCGATAAGTTTAATTTATTTTGAATAATGTTTGTAAATATGAACTTTAATTAAAAAAAAAAATCGAAATGCTATCCGACCCTTCTATAGTCCCTCGATAGTTACCAATCCATTTACAGTCGTTTTTTTAGAAATATGTTATACAAAAATATAAAATCTTCATTATTTTAAAATATGATAATAAAGTGTTTAAATTACAGATCTGACATAAGGCAACATAACTAGGTTATCTGTTCCATATAAAGAACCCCTGAGCAAAGATAACCTCTTACACTCTATACCTAGGCTTACAGGCAATACATTTGTTTTTATTGTAGTGAAGATATTCATTATGTTTCAGAAGTTAATATTAGCTTTTATTGTCCTGCTAATTGGTAAGGCAGCTTCTAATGATGATACAGTGACTTTAGGCAGAGGAGATTCAGGAAAACTGCTACATCGAATGGAAACGTTAGAAAATTTAGTCCGTAGCCAACAAGAAAAAATAGAGCAACTTGAAAGCGCTATTGAGAAACAGAAAAATATCGGTGTTGTTCATGGTGAAACACTTATAAAACTAAATAGCCAGTGCGTCACTGCGTCAGACATGGAAAATTACACACGTAGAGGTACTTTAATCATTTTTATAGTTCCTATATAAAGATTGGTTGCATTGATGAGGACATTCGTTGTGATAATAAAACTTTGTATCAGAAGCGATGATTTAGCGGTTATGAAGTATTCGGTTCAAACCCTACCTTATAAGCCACGTTTTTCATGAACCTATAAAAGTAAACACATACATCCCGTTTTAGATACATGTAGTTCAAAATCATTCTTCTTATTTGTTTAATCATTATAATTATCATTTTATCAAAGCATACATAGAGAATAACATGCTACTGTCTTTTGATATCAATTTTATCAGGCGAGGCTGATATGGGCTAGAAAGGGCGAGGCTTGCCGAGCCCTTTCTGCCCATATCAGCCGAGCCTGATAAAATTGATATCAAAAGACAGTAGCATGTTTTTCTATTTATCATGTAACACATAACAACTGTCAAAATAAAAGAATAATCTACTTTTAAATAGCGAATTTCGTTAAAAATGGGGGATTTTTGTTCAAAGAAATAATTCTTGAAAAAAATTCCTCCGCCCCTGAAACTTAGAATTTGTTATTGGCGGCCATTTTTTCTTTCGACTCGGATAAAAGATACAACAGATTGTAGGCCTAATACGATAAAATTCTTACCTTTAATTTAAACATCGATCCAAAAATCCACTTAGAATCACATAAACTAAACTTTACTGCAATTTTGTCTTGAATTGTCAAATTCAAAAGTTCACGATAATTTCAATCAAAGAAAAGTCAAATCGGCAATCAAACACAAGCTACACAAACATGCGTCTTATTTTTTAAACGAAACAATTTGTTCACTTATTGAATAATAATCCGGCGAAATAAAGTAAACATTTACAAGATCTCAATGAAAATCGTCTAGCCTGTTTGTTATGATTACATGTATAGTATGACGTGAACATCGATGATGTCATTTGCAATATAAATTATGACGTCACTTCATTTAGTTGGAGCTAAAACTATTCGCTATCTAATTTATTCGTAATTGAAATCGAAATAATAGGCCTAAATATCACACCTTGATTCAAGACTTGTAAGGGTATGAGATTACATTGTAGAATTCACATGCTGGTAAAAATGAGAATATAAGCAATTGAAAAAAGTCCGTTAAAATGGGCGGGGCATATTTTTGATATCAGGTTACTGACCTGATATCAAAAATAATTATCAGGCAAGTGTTATCGGGCAGTTACCATAGTAGTTGCATGATAAAATAGTATAGCATACATAATTCAGTTATCCGTGCTATACAATATAACCGTAAGTGTCAGATTGGTACCCAATGATATTTATTTGATGTTTACGAAGAAAATTTTATTTGATTTATTAGGACCTTTCCGAGCTAATGGACAAACCGATTAGATAGAGAATACCATGCTAGTGTCTGATATTATAAAATTTATCAGGCAAGGCTAAGAAAAAAAATGAAGGGCGAGGCTCTGCCGAGCTCTTCATTTTTTTTCGTGCCGAGCCTGATAAATTTTATAATATCAGACACTTGTTTGGTATTCTATTTATCATGTTTTCAATTTCAATTGTTGTTTGATTTTTTTTTATTTTAATTGAAACAAAACCCTATCCAGAACCTCTCGTTCAGACGGCGCGCATAATATGTGAAATGTCAAATAAAAAAGAAATAGTCCCGAATGTTTTAGTTAATTGTTAAGTGACGCGTTCATATTCAAAATTTTTATTCGATTCCCAAAGTTTATCAGTTAAATATTTCCAACCCAGTAGCAGGAAAAAATATTCAATTACTTTTATTTCATTTCGCAAATTTCGCATATTTTTGATATTTTTGGCTTCATGTCGCCATCTTGAATTTACCGACGTATGGATTACGAACGTTGAACGAACATAATCGATAAATGAAAATTGGATATAATGTCTGGGTTTAAATGGATTTATCAATTCAACAAAATAAGATTACGTGTTTTATTCAATACAAGCGTTTCATAGCCCAAAAATCATTTTAAACATTAATGAACAGGAAAATTGAAAAAACCCAAAAAGTAAAAAAAGATTTGAAAAGTCGTTGAAAAAAATTTTGAACACTGTTTTAAAAGGGAAAAATGGAAATTTTAAGTTTGCCATTTCATCTCAATTTTTTTTATTTTTTTTAAAGGAATTTACCGACTTAAAAAACCCTTCAGGTTGTTGACATGAAAAACTGGCGCCAAAAAATACAAATTTAAAGCTTTTTGCTGGATTAAAGCAATCTGTGGTGAGTGGTGGGGAAAACTGTTTTTGGCCAGGTTTCTTTTTGGCCATGGGAAACTCCTTTGGAAACGGGCAAAAAGGGAGATAGGGAAAATGGACTCAAAATGACGAAATTGTAACATTTGGCATTTTTGATCTGTAGATGGCGATGGAGAATCTGACCGTGTAAAACTGTAGCCTGATGGTCCAGTGGAATGGATTGCGGACTGATTGCCAAAAAGGTTTAGAGCACTTCAATTTGCCTTTTCTTCTGAAAATTCTACTATTAATTTAAATAGATTGAACATTTTTGTGTCCACTTTTTGCCATAATATCTGTGGGTGCAAATATTGGAATTTCTCAACTTTTGGACGAGATGCTTTCTTGCAGAGTGATTTGTGATATTCTTATCCGGGGGTTTAACTCGGCATCTTTTAGCCATTTTTTAAGAAGGCCTTCCAAGTTTCTTCACCACCAATTTTGCTGGTTGAAGAAACCACTGGCATTGACCATTAGGTTCACTGTTAATAGGGGAATGTTCTTGGTTGCAATTATAAAATGGAGATTCAATCAGAAAGGCCCATGCTGCTGGACGCTTTTCAGCTTATCTTTTGTAGGTTTCAATAGGGTCCCTATCATCACCGGGAAAATTAATACTTTTCGGGGCTACTTTCCCTTAATAAACAAAAATTTTCCCCCTTTCCGGGTTTTTAGTTTGGCGTTCTTTTAAAATTCCCAAAAATACTCTAAAACCCTCTAAAGGGTTTTTGCCATTTTTGATATCCCCATCAAAAAAATAAAAAAAAAAATGTAATGTGTTAAGTAATTAATTTTAAATTTAAAAAAGTTATAAAAAAATTTTTTTAAAAATATTTCTAGAATTTGAAAATTTTTATTATTGTAAAAAATAAACTTTTTAGATGCTTTGTTTAAAAAAATATTTACTTTGTTTTGGGTTTAAAATTTAAAATTAGAAAACAAATGGGCGGACATGAAAAATTTTTTTATAAAATAAAAAATTTTAAAAAAGGCCCGCTGCAATTTTTTTTTACAATTTTGGGAAAAAACCTGGTTTAAAAAAATGGGACTTTTTGATTTGGAAATAGTCTGATAAAATAAGTATGTTAATGTATTTATTTGGATGGGGAAATAGAATTTTATTGTGTGAAAAATTTATTTTAGAATATGTTTAATATTATTTCACATAAAATTACTGGTTTTGAAGCCTTGTTGTTATTATTAAATATTTTTGAGTAAAAATTGAAATAAAGGATTAATTTTGTGCCACGTGGGCTATATTTTAGCATATTTTTAATAAATATTTTTAAAATAATTTTACTTTAACAATTTTAATAAATTATTTTCCCCTTTTGGTTTTAATAGAGCTGACAAACCGCATAGTGATGTTGATATTTTTCTGTTCAATCAGTCATTGATACTAACATATTTGATAAAAATTGTTTTCCCAAAATTTATGTACATTGTTTTATAGTTCCAATTAGTAGCCTTTTAGTAAAAAAAACAAAGCCCCGGGGGTGTTTAAAATTTGAGAAAAGATTTCGGTTAAATTTGAAAAACAAAAGAAATTTAAAAAAAAATTAGAAAAAAATTTACCCGAATTTCATAAAAAAAAACAGTTGGCCAAAGTTTTAAAATTTTTTTTTTAATATTATCAGAGACATAGATAACAATTATCTAAAGTCTCTAATTTTTATGAAGTTATAAAAATAAAATTAAAAAAAAACAAATTCCCAAACCCGGATTAAAAACTGCTCTGTTTTCCCCTTTAAATTTCCCAAAAAGAAGGCAAAATTTTTCCAAAACCAAAAAAGTGTTTAAATTAAAGCTGTTGGTGTTATGGCACCAAGTACACCTTTTAATACATTTGATCAACTTCCTTTATCGGAGGTGGGCGATTCCCCAACCCCGTGGGTTTAAATTTCCCCTTTTCCCAACTTTTTTAAAACAAAATTTTGGGTTTGGCCTTTAAGGCATCTCTTGTCAAAAAAAATTGGGGCCATTTTCCTTTTTCATTATTAGAAATGGATAAAATTTATTTCTTCGATTTTGGTCAATACTACTGAAAAATGTTACGTTTAAAAAACTCGGTTCATATTTTGGGACCATCTGCTTTTTTTATAGGGCAAAATAAAGTTTTTCCCAATATGAGTCAAGTTGGGGGCCCAAAGCTAATCTTTATGTTCTCTCTTTTTTCACCCTTTTTTTTCCAGAAAACTTCTGAAAAATTTTTATGTTTAGTTAGAGTTTTTTTTCATGGTATTTTTGTTTAATTTTTGCTCTTCCCCAAAGAAAATTGTTTAAAAATCATTTTTTTGATAAAAATTTAAAAAAAAAATTTTGATGTTTTTAGGGGGCCCTTTTAGTTTAAGTTTTGGGAATTCAAAGTTTTGGGTTTTTCCCGCAAACAGAGAAAAGGAAAAAAAAAGGAAGGGACTCTCAGAAGGCTGGTTTTAACAACTTAAAAGGGGGGGGTGTTGGTTAAAATTTTTTCATCAAAAAACAAATAATTTCCAGACGTATTTATTCAGGAAAAACATTAAGATCAATTTTTCAACATGTTTTGTTTTAAAAACTGATCCCCAAATTTAAATCAAATGTGGTTTGGGCTCAAAAAAAATCAGACATTTTTGACTGAATGAAAAAGCTCAATTTTTGGGTTTTAAACAAAAAATTTAAAAAAAACAACTGATAAATTTTTTTCTCCCCTTTTTTATTAAAAATTTTATTTTAAATTTTAAAAAAAGGGGCTTTAAAAATTTTTTTAAATTTTTTTTAATTAATTTTTTAAAAAATGGTTTAAATTTAATACAACAAAATAAAAAAAAATAACAGTAAAAAATTTTTTTTTTATTTTTTTAAAATTCTTTATTTTTATCGTAAACAAGAAAATGTAAATATTTGTAGTATCCAATTAAACAGAGACCGGAAAAGACCCGAAAAAAGTAGTTCCGTCCAAAAAGGGCAAAATTTTTATGATGAAAGGGGTCCCGAAAAAGGGTTTTGGGGTGCTGAAAAAAGCTAGGTTTTATCGGGCATGCATTTTAAATCAAAAACAAGTTTTAATGACATGATAAAATTTTCATTTAACATCTCACCATTTAAAAACCCTTTGGGATAAAAACGAGTATAAAATTTTTTAAATACACAAAAATTTTTAAAACCCCTTTTTTAAAAGAAATCAAATGAAAATCTTTCCCTGCCAGGTTTTTAAAATGAGAAAAATTTACCAAAACAGGGGTGGTGTTTTTGTTTTCTTCTTTATTTGATATTTAGAAGACAATCGTAAAACAGTGCTTTTGGGGAAAAAACATTAAAAAAAAATTAAATGAGGACAAAATTGGCGGTTCATCAAAAAAAATCGTCTTCTCTGACGTCATAAAAAAACATTGGCAAGGGTTATAAAAATCCCCAATGGGGGGTCTTCGAAAACACCAGTCAGTGGCTTTAAAACATGTTTTCAAACTAAAAAACTTTTAATCCGGGAAAAATGTAAAATTTTTGGGCTGTTTCTATGAAATTAATGGACCCGACGTAGTAGGATGTATAAAAGGGGAAAACTGAAAATGGGCCCCTTTGGGTCCGCTAAAAATAGTCTTTTGTTCATCGGGTTTAAAAGGGTTTAAAGTCGTTTTCCCCTTTTTAGTCGTATAAGGAAAGTTTTAAAAACTTTTTTGTTTTTGTTTGACCAGAAAAAAAATTTTTGGGGTTTTTTCCAGGGCCCAATTTTAAATAACATTTTCGATTAAAAAAAATTTTTCATACAAAATAAAACATGTCTTTAAAACTTTTTACATATTACCTGAATAACCCGGGACTTGTTTTATCGGGGGTTGTTAATTTTGTTTAAATTTTTCAAAAAAATAAAAAAACGGGAAATTTCAAAAGAAAATTCATTCCAGTTTGTTTAGGCCCAAAGGGGGAAATGTGATTTAATTACTAAGTTTACTGAAAAGGGTCATTAAAAAATACAGGTTTAAATGTTTAAATTCTGAAACAGAGTTTGTCAGCTGCCCCAAAACGTATTGGGGTGAAAAGTATTGTATTTTCCCCGGGGTGTCCTCCTGCAAAAAACAGAATCCCCCATCTCAAATTTTTTGGTTTTTGGAAAACTTTGTCATTTTTCCCCCAAAATGAAAAAAAATTATAACAAAATTTAAATCAGTTACATTGTTTTTATAAATAATTGTAAAAAAACCAAATGCCCTCAATTTTTCTTTTGAGAAAATTTTTTTTTTGGTTGCATTTTTTTAAAACAGGGAAACCTTTTACACTTAAAAAAAAAGAATACAAAGCGATCAAATTAAGGGTTTAAATTAAACCGGGGAGAAATTTAGCAGCCCCAGTTTAATTTTAAAATTTTTACCCAACTGAGTTTAAATTAATACAGTAAATTTTTAAAGTTTATCAACTAAAGGAAATTTTTAAACAGTCAGTCCAGTTTTAAATTTTTATAAAAAAAGAATAAAAATACCCCAGTGTTAGTTTTTTTAAACAAGAAAAATAAAACATTTAAAATATCATTTTTAAAAACTGAAGGATAAAAATTTTAAATTTATCAACTCAGAAAAAATATAACTTTTAAAGTCTTATGTTTTCAACTGATAATATAGAAAGGCCGGTGTTATTTTTATCAGCTGAGAATATAAAATAGTAAAAAAAGTGACAGAGAATATATCATAGTTTATTTTAGTGTCACGTAAATTTCAGGGTTTGGCAATTTAAAATAGGTTTGAAAAAACTTAAGTCTAGTATCTCTTAGTTTTAAACCCCTGGGGGAATTGCTTTAAATTTTGAAACAACAGAGGTTACCCAAAAAAATCATATTTCCTTTTTGTCTTGCCATAAAAACCTTTTAGGGGTGTCGCCAAAAAAAACAAAAAAAAAATTTTCAAAAAAACCCAAAAAACAAGGTTTACCCCGGGTTGAAAAATTTGACCCGGGATATAATTTGTATACTTGCCAAGGGGAATACTATCAAAAAAAGTGAACTTTTTCGTCTTTTTTGGGCCCGGTTTTAAGTTTTAAATTTTTTAAATAATATGGCTTTTTGCTTTATATAAATCGTTTTTATCAAGTAAGAAAAAAGTTTAAAAATCTTTTTCGGCTCAGTGTTTTAAACTAAAAGAGTAAAAATCCGAAATTTAAAAGTTGTTTAAGGAAAAAAGGGTTTGTGGCAATTTATTACAAAATACCCCCAAAAATGGCTCACAAAGTAGCTTTCTGTTTTTCTTTTAAACGGTTTAATAAATATACTGAATATGGGAAAAAAAAAACAGGTAAAAAAAATGCCCTTTTTTGATACTTGGAAATCAAACGTTTGTTTTTTTTTGGGAAAAATTTTTTTATATTACTTTTCCGGGCCCAAAAACCAATCACGACAATCTAGTTCTATAATGGTCTATGTAATTAAAAAAAATTAAAAATTTTAAAACAAAAAAATTTACAGTTTTTAAACTGGGAAAGTTAAAAATCAAAAAATATTTTTCTTTATTTTACGGGAAAACAAAATTTTGTTCCTTCCCTCCCATTTTACAACCCAAAGTCAATAGCTTGTAAGTTTCTCCCCCCCAAAGTGCCCGTGGTCAGTTAAACCAAAATTTTAAAACATTTTGAAATTGTAAACAAAAACCCAATGTAAAACACCATTCTAAGCTGAAAAAACCATCAAAAAGGTCATTTTTAAAAATATCAAAAGGGAACATTTTGACGTGTTTTTTATTGTAGTGTTCATGAAAAATTTAGGGGAAAAATTTTAAAAATTCTTTTAAATTTTGGGTTTAAAACCCCTTTTTAATTTCTTAATCAAAAAAATTTAAAATATAAAGAGGATCAAAAAACCCCAATACAAATGAAATAAAAAAGTGAAAATTTTAAAAAAAAAGAAAGTAAATTTTTTGACTGAAGTTATAAAATTTTACGTTTTGAAGTTTTTTTTTTAATTAAAAGGGACATAAAAAATTGCCCAAAGTCCCCTTTTTGTATCTTTTTTTTATTTTTTTCCCCCAAAAAAAACAGAAAAAAATTTTTTGAAAATTAAAACGACTAATTTAAAAACAAATTTTTAAACGGGTGAAAAAAGAGCAAAAAAAACGTTTTTTTTATAAAAAAAATACCCCTGCCATTCTTTTTGGCATTTTTTAAATTGAAATAATACATTTTTTTATTATAACAAAAAAAAACCACCCAAGTTTCCCTCTTAAAAAATTTGGGTGGATCTATAAATAAAAAGGCCAAATTTAAAACAAGGGAAAGATATTTTTTAAACAAAAAATAATTTTCAGAGAAAAGTTCGGGGAAAACCTATGAAAAGCCCTTTTTGATTCTCACAAAAATTTACCACAAAAACCTTTAAAATAAAGGGTTATTTTTCAAACAAAAATTTTTGGGTTTAAAATTTAAAACTTTAATTCTCAAAAGGTATTGAAAGATAAAACTGAAAAAAAACCAGTTTTAACCCATAAAGTTATATTTTGAGTTTAAAAATATTTTTTCAGGGGCCATCGCCTTTTCGTCCCCTTTTCTTTATTTGTATTTGTTAAGTAATTAAAATAAAAAAAGTTTTAAAAAAAATGTTTTCAGTTTTTTTAAAAACAAATTTTGGGAAAATTAATGTTTTGCTTTTGAGAAAAAGGGTAGTACTTTTTTCTTTTTTGGTAGTTTAGGGTTTCACTGGGGTTCATTTTGAAGAAAATAATGAAAAGCCCTTTTAATTTGAAAATTATAAAAAATAATGTTTATAAAAAACCCAAAATTTTTACCTCAAAATAAAAAAGAAATTCCCTTTTCCCCCTGTCCTTTTTTAATGACAAAATACCCGGGAATTTCTATTGTGTCTTGTAACCCCGAAATTCTTTCCGCTCCCTTTTTTTTATTTCTTTACACATTTTCAAGTTTGTGAAAGTTCTCCTTTTATCATTAGTTTACTGCAAACGAAAAAAAGTTAACGGTAAAGTCTCAAAAAAATAAATATATGTATTTTACGGGATATGTTTTCCCCCAAAGTAAGAAAAGGGAAATTTTAAAAAAAAAACTGCTTTTAAAACGAAAACTCTAAAAATTTAAAATATGAAAATTTTTGGCCTAGAAAATTTAAAAATTTTTCGGGTTGTCTTTTATTTTTAACGCGGTTTGGAAGATAATGAAAAAATATTTTAAATTCGGCTTCTTCTAACAAACAGGAATTTTAATCAAACCTAAACAACGCATTTTGATAATGGGGCCCAACGCTTTTAACAAAGTATTTTTTCCAAATTTAAAAAAAAGGGGAACAAATATATTTGAAAAAAAATTTTTCATCCTTACTTTTGATATGAGCCACAAACATAGAAAAATTCATCGTTTAAGCGGTCCGAAATTTTCCAAAAACTAAAAATAAAAAAAACGTAGTCAAAAAACCAAAAAAATTGAGGTGCTTTAACGAAAGGAAAGCAATAGACTAACATCTCAGAAGAAACCCTAAGTTCATATAAAAACTTGGAAAAATTAAAAAAAGAATTTTAAATCATTTGTTGACGGGTTAATGTTTTTCTAATCTTTATTAAAAAAATTGATTTTCCTCCAAAGGGAAAAACCCTTTGGGAATAAAGTCGACATTTGTCTCAAAAAAAAAGACTTTCAAAAAAATTGGGACACTAAAAAAAACCCAAAATTTTAAAGTAAATTCTGCGACATTTTGGGAAAATTTTAAAAAGATTGCTACAAATATTTGGGGAACTCGTATTTTTTCTTTGATTTTCCAGCAAAATTTGATCTTTTTTTGGGGAAAAACCCTTTCTTAAGCTAGCTAAAATTTCTTTTTGTCCAGTTTTTTTTTATGTTATGTTAGTTTTAAAAAACAAATTCATGGGGCCCTTTTGATCTTGCAAAAAAGGTCACGGTGTGAAAAATTGGGAAATAAGTTTTGTATACAATTGTATTAAAGTTCTTGAATCCCTTTCCCGTAACCAAATTTTTAAAAAGTTTATCTTTTTTTGATTAAAGTACTGGGAAAAAGAAGCTTTAAAAATTTTTTCGAAATTTTTTAAAACAAATGAATATAAATAAATTAAAATCCATCCATTACCTTTATATTCACACATACGAACATATGGGAATACAAAACGATACTCTTACTCTACGTATATTTTCAGGTTTTTGAGAGAACTTTAGGGGCATATTTTGTATCCGTGTTTAATTTCACTGTAAAGAGTCTGATCAAACCTTTTGCCATTTTTGTTTGAAAAAGACCCACTCACCGGCCAAACACCTGCACCATTCGAAAATTTAATTTAAAGGCAGTTTTCCATCAAATATGTAAATGAAAAAAAACCTCTTCAGATGGGATTTTTCCCCATACAATAAGGGAATATTGAACACTGGGTTTAACTGTTTTTGTCCACAATGAATGACGGTAAATTTTTGATTAAGAAATTTAGCTCTGTTACTATTTAGAGCTAATTTGTACATGAATACATCACACGTTTTTGTGAAAGGGAAAATTTTCACAAAAGGTTTATTGAGTTTTATTAATTCACATTTTAAACTTGTAACTATTATATCATAATCCCGGGAAAATTTTTCATCTCAATTTTTAATTAACCCCTCACCAAATTAAAACCTTTTTAAGTAAAATTTAATTTTAAATAATCAATACAAATTTTTCACTTAAAAAAATAAATTTCATTTGTTCTCTTTTAAAGCTGTATGGCTTTTGAAAAGGGCCATGGAAAATTCCAATACAACCCCCTTTTGGGGAGACCAAAGCTCCCCCGATTTAAGGGAAAACTTGCTCCCGTATAAAGGAAAATCCCTTTGCTTGTCCTCCCGTTGGGCTTTTTTTGTTTTTAAAAGTTTAACCCAGTCTTTTTTTTTCAGGCCCTTTTATCTTTGGGAAACCCTTCTAGATCATCAAATTTTTACGATAGGACGTTTTACTTTTTTTTTAATTTTTCCCCTAAAGATATTTTAGATTGATAGCATTTAAATGCAGGTATGTTTTTGTTTAAAGAAATTTTATAGGCCAATTGTCGTCACAAACATGTCGCCAATAACAATAATTTTCAAATGTAAATTTCATTAGATTTCAAAGGGAAAAAAGTGGGTGGGCGCCACAATATGAAACCCCTCAGAATTAAAAAAAAAAAAAAACAAGGGCATCTAGAGATATAAAACCGGGGTTTACACTATAAACAAAGGAAAGGAAATATGGAAAATATGGGTTTTCATCAAATAAAATCAAAAAAAAAGACCCATGTCATATTTTTTTGACCCAAATTTTTCAGTTATGACTGTACATTAAATTTTTAGAAAGTTCCCGGGCGGGGCACAAAAAGTACAGTACTTCTGTAAAAATAGGGGCTATTGGAAAATTTTACAAAAGCGTTTTTGGTAACGGGTAACCTTTTATAACGACAAAAAAAAAGGGAAAAGGCAAAGATCTGTTAATATGATCATTAATTAATGATCAGCCCAAACCAACAATTTACCTGACCAAAAAAATCTTCATTTATTTAATTTTTTTTAAAAATTTTATTCAGGTTTATTAGTATAAAGTTATCTGTGAATCTTTGATCTTTATTTGATTGTTTACAGTACCATGGTAATAATATTTCTGGTCTTAGACAAATAGTTAATGATTTTCACGATATCTATATCTAGTAAAAATGTAGGGAGGTTCAAAACGAAAATAGTGAAAAAACAACAACAATAACAGCAGCTGAATGAAGTACAAAACAGAAATGATTATAGACTTTTCGTGTTTTTAATAAAAACTGGCGTATATTTTACCGCCTCCGTGGTCGAGGGGTTAGAGTCGAGACTTCTAATTTCCGTTAACCCCTTTTTGGGGGGGTTTGATCCCCGAAAAATCTTTTGGGAGTTTAGCGGGGGAAAGGTAGTCTAGTAACTGGGGGTAAAATCTCCAGGAAAAGATGGTTAGGAAAAATACCCGGGCCCAAAATGACTTTAAATACTGGGTTTGGAAAAAAAGGGGGTAAAAAAAAAACAAAACAAACAAACAAAAAAGCTAAGAAACCAAGCCTATAACAAGATATGTGTTACATAAGGTATGAATTATTAAAAAATAAAAAAGGCATTAAAATTAAAACCCCATTATATCAAAAAAAAAATCAAAAATTTTTACGGTACTTTAGTTTTTTTGCATGTTTTTTCCCACATACAATGAAGAAAAAATGTTACGTAAAAATATAAACTCTAATATAAAACGGGCGCGAAAAGCAAAGTAAAAAATTACTTTGTAATAATGTAATTTGAATGCATTTTCAGCTCAGTTTAAAACAAAAATTTTTCCCATTAACAGTTAAAGTTTTAAATATAAAATCATAAAATATTTTTTAAAAAACGGGTTCTCTTGAAAATAAACCCCAAAGGGTACTTTTATATTTTCTTTTTCTTATTTATTTTTATAAAAATTACACCCATTTTATTTTTTGGCCCGGGAAGATTTTTTAAACCCCTCCCCCCATATAAAACGACTGGTTTTTCCCAAGGGGAGTTTTTCTTCGATCAACTTGTGTTTTTTCTCTCCCCTTTTGTACTCCACTTTCAGTTGCCAAACTTGAAAATCTTAACATTTTCACATGATAAGTGGCCCCAAAAAGAGAAATGGGCAAATTTTAGATTTTAAAAATTTAGTTCTTAATAATCAAAATTTTTTATTGGGTTCAGAAATACTTTTATGTAATATCTGGACATAATTTTGACCTTTCTCAAAATTTTTAAAACCAATCTATTCCGGCTTTAAATGTGACCCCCGCTGCAGTGGTGGTCTCCCCAATTTTTCCCTTCCCCGTACATCAGTTTTATGTAAACCGTTTTCTAGCTGAAAAAAGAATGATACTGCATTAAAAAAACTTAAAAACAAATTGACTTGAATTTGGGCCCTCAGCAGTATTAAACAGCCAAAAATGAACCCCCTTTTCCCTTGGGCGATTGAAAAAGACCCTTATGTTTTAAATTTTTAAAATTTTTGGGTTTTTAAGGGGTGTATCCCCCTTAAAATTGATATAACTTATAAAAGGGGGCCAATTTATGATAATAATCAATTTTTTAATCCCCAAAACCCCCAGGGGAATAATCCTGAAAAAATAAAAGGATGTTTACCTCTATTTCAAAAAGTTTCCCCCCGCCTTGCCCCGTCTCGCATTTAAGCTCAATGTCTCATAGGTGTAACGTAAACCTCGGGGTCCCCCGTACTCGTCAAATTTTTTCCAAAGAAACGATCTATTTTAAAGGCTTCCCCCATTTAATGAATAGTTTTCTGAAACAAGGGAAAATTAAGTGAAAGCTACTAGATTATAGGGCACTAAACCCAAAATAAAAAACCCCTCTTTAAAACAACCCTTTAAAATTTTTAAAAAATAAACGAATTGAAAAAGGAAAAAATTACTTAAAATAAAAGATCACTTTCTTTTTCATTGAAGATTTTTTTAGATATAAACGGGTTTTTTTAGTTTTTAGTATTTTACA